>NC_053036.3:641474735-641783487 GCF_002575655.3 Aegilops tauschii subsp. strangulata | reverse complement strand
CGTGAGGGGGGCACACCCCGGAGACGCGTGCCGCCTCTTCGGACATGCCACCACACCACCCCGCATGTATGAGGGCCCGGTGAGAATCTCGGGTGGCATTGCTACCCCCCAGGGCCCCCATCCCGCCTAACCCTGTAGCGTTTGACCACGGGATCTAGCCCTTTGACTTTGCACGGACGGGCTTTGAGCAGTGGACCTATCCACCCGGTTGTGGTAGGTCAGTCCATAAGAACACTTTGGAGCAACATCCGGGCAAGACCCACGGCAAGATCCCCTCCGTGTAGACCCGACGCGTCCGTTTCCCTCTCCAGGTGCCGGCGGCGGCGCCGTCCGTGAGGGGGGGCACACCCGGGAGACGCGTGCCGCCTCTTGGGACATGCCACCACACCACCCCGCATGTATGAGGGCCCGGTGCGACGCTCGGTTGGCATTGCTACCCCCAGGACCCCCGTCCCGCCTAACCCTGTAGCGTTTGACCACGGGATCTAGCCCTTTGACTTTGCACGGACGGGCTTTGAGCAGTGGACCTATCCACCCGGTTGTGTTAGGTCAGTCCATAGGAACACTTTGGAGCAACATCCGGGCCAGACCCACGACAAGATCCCCTCTGTGTAGACCCTTCGCGCCCGTTTCCCCCCTCCAGGTGCCGGCGGCGGTGCCGTCCGTGAGGGGGGGCACACCCCGGAGACGCGTGCCGCCTCTTCGGACATGCCACCACACCACCCCGCATGTTTGAGGGCCCGGTGCGACGCTCGGGTGGCATTGCTACCCCCAGGGCCCCCGTCCTGCCTAACCCTGTAGCGTTTGACCTCGGGATCTAGCCCTTTGACTTTGCATGAACGGGCTTTGAGCAGTGGACCTATCCACCCGGTTGTGGTAGGTCAGTCCATAAGAACACTTTGGAGCAACATCCGGGCAAGACCCACGGCAAGATCCCCTCCATGTAGACCCGACGCGTCCGTTTCCCCCTCTAGGTGCCGGCGGCTGCGCCGTCCGTGAGGGGGGGCACACCCCGGAGACGCGTGCCGCCTCTTCGGACATGCCACCACACCACCCCGCATGTATGAGGGCCCGGTGCGACGCTCGGGTGGCATTGCTACCCCCCAGGGCCCCCGTCCCGCCTAACCCTGTAGCGTTTGACCACGGGATCTAGCCCTTTGACTTTGCACGGACGGGCTTTGAGCAGTGGACCTATCCACCCGGTTGTGTTAGGTCAGTCCATAGGAACACTTTGGAGCAACATCCGGGCCAGACCCACGGCAAGATCCCCTCCGTGTAGACCCGACGCGCCCGTTTCCCCCCTCCAGGTGCCGGCGGGGACGCTGTCCGTGAGGGGGCACACCCCGGAGACGCGTGCCGCCTCTTCGGACATGGCACCACACCACCCCGCATGTATGAGGGCCCGGTGCGACGCTCGGGTGGCATTGCTACCCCCCAGGGCCCCCGTCCCGCCAAACCCTGAAGCGTTTGACCACGGGATCTAGCCCTTTGACTTTGCACGGACGGGCTTTGAGCAGTGGACCTATCCACCCGGTTGTGTTAGGTCAGTCCATAGGAACACTTTGGAGCAACATCCGGGCCAGACCCACGGCAAGATCCCCTCCGTGTAGACCCGACGCGCCCGTTTCCCCCCTCCAGGTGCCGGTGGCGGCGCCGTCCGTGAGGGGGGGCACACCCCGGAGACGCGTGCCGCCTCTTCGGACATGCCACCACACCACCCCGCATGTATGAGGGCCCGGTGCGGCGCTCGTTTGCCATTGCTACCCCCCAGGGCCCCCGTCCCGCCTAACCCTGTAGCGTTTGACCACGGGATCTAGCCCTTTGACTTTGCACGGACGGGCTTTGAGCAGTGGACCTATCCACCCGGTTGTGGTAGGTCAGTCCATAAGAACACTTTGGAGCAACATCCGGGCAAGACCCACGGCAAGATCCCCACCGTGTAGACCCGACGCGTCCGTTTCCCCCTCCAGGTGCCGGCGGTGGCGCCGTCCGTGAGGGGGGGCACACCCCGGAGACGCGTGCGGCCTCTTGGGACATGCCACCACACCACCCCGCATGTATGAGGGCCCGGTGCGATGCTCGGGTGGCATTGCTACCCCCCAGGGCCCCCGTCCCGCCTAACCCTGTAGCGTTTGACCACGGGATCTAGCCCTTTGACTTTGCACGGACGGGCTTTGAGCAGTGGACCTATCCACCCGGTTGTGGTAGGTCAGTCCATAAGAACACTTTGGAGCAACATCCGGGCAAGACCCACGGCAAGATCCCCTCCGTGTAGACCCGACGCGTCCGTTTCCCCCTCCAGGTGCCGGCGGCTGCGCCGTCCGTGAGAGGGGCACACCCCGGAGACGCGTGCCGCCTCTTGGGACATGCCACCACACCACCCCGCATGTATGAGGGCCCGGTGCGACGCTCGGGTGGCATTGCTACCCCCCAGGGCCCCCGTCCCGCCTAACCCTGTAGCGTTTGACCACGGGATCTAGCCCTTTGACTTTGCACGGACGGGCTTTGAGCAGTGGACCTATCCACCCGGTTGTGTTAGGTCAGTCCATAGGAACACTTTGGAGCAACATCCGGGCCAGACCCACGGCAAGATCCCCTCCGTGTGTAGACCCGACGCGCCCGTTTCCCCCCTCCAGGTGCCGGCGGCGGCGCTGTCCGTGAGGGGGCACACCCCGGAGACGCGTGCCGCCTCTTCGGACATGGCACCACACCACCCCGCATGTATGAGGGCCCGGTGCGACGCTCTGGTGGCATTGCTACCCCCCAGGCCCCCGTCCCGCCTAACCCTGTAGCGTTTGACCACGGGATCTAGCCCTTTGACTTTGCACGGACGGGCTTTGGGCAGTGGACCTATCCACCCGGTTGTGTTAGGTCAGTCCATAGGAACACTTTGGAGCAAAATCCGGGCCAGACCCACGGCAAGATCCCCTCCGTGTAGACCCGACGCGCCCGTTTCCCCCCTCCAGCTGCCGGCGGCGGCGCCGTCCGTGAGGGGGGGCACACCCCGGAGACGCGTGCCGCCTCTTCGGACATGCCACCACACCACCCCGCATGTATGAGGGCCCGGTGCGAATCTCGGGTGGCATTGCTACCCCCCAGGGCCCCCGTCCCGCCTAACCCTGTAGCGTTTGACCACGGGATCTAGCCCTTTGACTTTGCACGGACGGCTTTGAGCAGTGGACCTATCCACCCGGTTGTGGTAGGTCAGTCCATAAGAACACTTTGGAGCAACATCCGGGCAAGACCCACGGCAGGATCCCCTCCGTGTAGACCCGACGCGTCCGTTTCCCCCTCCAGATGCCGGCGGCGGCGCCGTCCGTGAGGGGGCACACCCGGGAGACGCGTGCCGCCTCTTGGGACATGCCACCACACCACCCCGCATGTATGAGGGCCCGGTGCGACGCTCGGGTGGCATTGCTACCCCCCAGGGCCCCCGTCCCGCCTAACCGTGTAGCGTTTGACCACGGGATCTAGCCCTTTGACTTTGCACGGACGGGCTTTGAGCAGTGGACCTATCCACCCGGTTGTGTTAGGTCAGTCCATAGGAACACTTTGGAGCAACATCCGGGCCAGACCCACGGCAAGATCCCCTCCGTGTAGACCCGACGCACCCGTTTCCCCCCTCCAGGTGCCGGCGGCGGCGCCGTCCGTGAGGGGGGCACACCCCGGAGACGCGTGCCGCCTCTTCGGACAAGCCACCACATCACCCCGCATGTATGAGGGCCCGGTGCGACGCTCGGGTGGCATTGCTACCCCCCAGGGCCCCCGTCCCGCCTAACCCTGTAGCGTTTGACCACGGGATCTAGCCCTTTGACTTTGCACGGACGGGCTTTGAGCAGTGGACCTATCCACCCGGTTGTGGTAGGTCAGTCCATAAGAACACTTTGGAGCAACATCCGGGCAAGACCCACGGCAAGATCCCCTCCGTGTAGACCCGACGCGTCCGTTTCGCCCTCCAGGTGCCGGCGGCTGCGCCGTCCGTGAGAGGGGCACACCCCGGAGACGCGTGCCGCCTCTTCGGACATGCCACCACACCACCCCGCATGTATGAGGGCCCGGTGCGACGCTCGGGTGGCATTGCTACCCCCCAGGGCCCCCGTCCCGCCTAACCCTGTAGCGTTTGACCACGGGATCTAGCCCTTTGACTTTGCACGGACGGGCTTTGAGCAGTGGACCTATCCACCCGGTTGTGGTAGGTCAGTCCATAAGAACACTTTGGAGCAACATCCGGGAAAGTCCCACGGCAAGATCCCCTCCGTGTAGACCCGACGCGTCCGTTTCCCCCTCCAGGTGCCGGCGGCGGCGCCGTCCGTGAGGGGGGGCACACCCGGGAGACGCGTGCCGCCTCTTGGGACATGCCACCACACCACCCCGCATGTATGAGGGCCCGGTGCGACGCTCGGTTGGCATTGCTACCCCCAGGACCCCCGTCCCGCCTAACCCTGTAGCGTTTGACCACGGGATCTAGCCCTTTGACTTTGCACGGACGGGCTTTGAGCAGTGGACCTATCCACCCGGTTGTGGTAGGTCAGTCCATAAGAACACTTTGGAGCAACATCCGGGCAAGACCCACGGCAAGATCCCCTCCGTGTAGACCCGACGCGTCCGTTTCGCCCTCCAGGTGCCGGCGGCTGCGCCGTCCGTGAGAGGGGCACACCCCGGAGACGCGTGCCGCCTCTTCGGACATGCCACCACACCACCCCGCATGTATGAGGGCCCGGTGCGACGCTCGGTTGGCATTGCTACCCCCAGGACCCCCGTCCCGCCTAACCCTGTAGCGTTTGACCACGGGATCTAGCCCTTTGACTTTGCACGGACGGGCTTTGAGCAGTGGACCTATCCACCCGGTTGTGGTAGGTCAGTCCATAAGAACACTTTGGAGCAACATCCGGGCAAGACCCACGGCAAGATGCCCTCCGTGTAGACCCGACGCGTCCGTTTCGCCCTCCAGGTGCCGGCGGCTGCGCCGTCCGTGAGAGGGGCACACCCCGGAGACGCGTGCCGCCTCTTCGGACATGCCACCACACCACCCCGCATGTATGAGGGCCCGGTGCGACGCTCGGGTGGCATTGCTACCCCCCAGGGCCCCCGTCCCGCCTAACCCTATAGCGTTTGACCACGGGATCTAGCCCTTTGACTTTGCACGGACGGGCTTTGAGCAGTGGACCTATCCACCCGGTTGTGGTAGGTCAGTCCATAAGAACACTTTGGAGCAACATCCGGGCAAGTCCCACGGCAAGATCCCCTCCGTGTAGACCCGACGCGTCCGTTTCCCCCTCCAGGTGCCGGCGGCGGCGCCGTCCGTGAGGGGGGGCACACCCGGGAGACGCGTGCCGCCTCTTGGGACATGCCACCACACCACCCCGCATGTATGAGGGCCCGGTGCGACGCTCGGTTGGCATTGCTACCCCCAGGACCCCCGTCCCGCCTAACCCTGTAGCGTTTGACCACGGGATCTAGCCCTTTGACTTTGCACGGACGGGCTTTGAGCAGTGGACCTATCCACCCGGTTGTGTTAGGTCAGTCCATAGGAACACTTTGGAGCAACATCCGGGCCAGACCCACGACAAGATCCCCTCTGTGTAGACCCGACGCGCCCGTTTCCCCCCTCCAGGTGCCGGCGGCGGTGCCGTCCGTGAGGGGGGGCACACCCCGGAGACGCGTGCCGCCTCTTCGGACATGCCACCACACCACCCCGCATGTTTGAGGGCCCGGTGCGACGCTCGGGTGGCATTGCTACCCCCAGGGCCCCCGTCCCGCCTAACCCTGTAGCGTTTGACCTCGGGATCTAGCCCTTTGACTTTGCATGAACGGGCTTTGAGCAGTGGACCTATCCACCCGGTTGTGGTAGGTCAGTCCATAAGAACACTTTGGAGCAACATCCGGGCAAGACCCACGGCAAGATCCCCTCCGTGTAGACCCGACGCGTCCGTTTCCCCCTCTAGGTGCCGGCGGCTGCGCCGTCCGTGAGGGGGGGCACACCCCGGAGACGCGTGCCGCCTCTTCGGACATGCCACCACACCACCCCGCATGTATGAGGGCCCGGTGCGACGCTCGGGTGGCATTGCTACCCCCAGGGCCCCCGTCCCGCCTAACCCTGTAGCGTTTGACCACGGGATCTAGCCCTTTGACTTTGCACGGACGGGCTTTGAGCAGTGGACCTATCCACCCGGTTGTGTTAGGTCAATCCATAGGAACACTTTGGAGCAACATCCGGGCCAGACCCACGGCAAGATCCCCTCCGTGTAGACCCGACGCGCCCGTTTCCCCCCTCCAGGTGCCGGTGGCGGCGCCGTCCGTGAGGGGGGGCACACCCCGGAGACGCGTGCCGCCTCTTCGGACATGCTACCACACCACCCCGCATGTATGAGGGCCCGGTGCGGCGCTCGTTTGGCATTGCTACCCCCCAGGGCCCCCGTCCCGCCTAACCCTGTAGCGTTTGACCACGGGATCTAGCCCTTTGACTTTGCACGGACGGGCTTTGAGCAGTGGACCTATCCACCCGGTTGTGGTAGGTCAGTCCATAAGAACACTTTGGAGCAACATCCGGGCAAGACCCACGGCAAGATCCCCACCGTGTAGACCCGACGCGTCCGTTTCCCCCTCCAGGTGCCGGCGGCGGCGCCGTCCGTGAGGGGGGGCACACCCCGGAGACGCGTGCGGCCTCTTGGGACATGCCACCACACCACCCCGCATGTATGAGGGCCCGGTGCGATGCTCGGGTGGCATTGCTACCCCCCAGGGCCCCCGTCCCGCCTAACCCTGTAGCGTTTGACCACGGGATCTAGCCCTTTGACTTTGCACGGACGGGCTTTGAGCAGTGGACCTATCCACCCGGTTGTGGTAGGTCAGTCCATAAGAACACTTTGGAGCAACATCCGGGCAAGACCCACGGCAAGATCCCCTCCGTGTAGACCCGACGCGTCCGTTTCCCCCTCCAGGTGCCGGCGGCTGCGCCGTCCGTGAGAGGGGCACACCCCGGAGACGCGTGCCGCCTCTTCGGACATGCCACCACACCACCCCGCATGTATGAGGGCCCGGTGCGACGCTCGGGTGGCATTGCTACCCCCCAGGGCCCCCGTCCCGCCTAACCCTGTAGCGTTTGACCACGGGATCTAGCCCTTTGACTTTGCACGGACGGGCATTGAGCAGTGGACCTATCCACCCGGTTGTGTTAGGTCAGTCCATAGGAACACTTTGGAGCAACATCCGGGCCAGACCCACGGCAAGATCCCCTCCGTGTGTAGACCCGACGCGCCCGTTTCCCCCCTCCAGGTGCCGGCGGCGGCGCTGTCCGTGAGGGGGCACACCCCGGAGACGCGTGCCGCCTCTTCGGACATGGCACCACACCACCCCGCATGTATGAGGGCCCGGTGCGACGCTCTGGTGGCATTGCTACCCCCCAGGCCCCCGTCCCGCCTAACCCTGTAGCGTTTGACCACGGGATCTAGCCCTTTGACTTTGCACGGACGGGCTTTGGGCAGTGGACCTATCCACCCGGTTGTGTTAGGTCAGTCCATAGGAACACTTTGGAGCAAAATCCGGGCCAGACCCACGGCAAGATCCCCTCCGTGTAGACCCGACGCGCCCGTTTCCCCCCTCCAGGTGCCGGCGGCGGCGCCGTCCGTGAGGGGGGGCACACCCCGGAGACGCGTGCCGCCTCTTCGGACATGCCACCACACCACCCCGCATGTATGAGGGCCCGGTGCGAATCTCGGGTGGCATTGCTACCCCCCAGGGCCCCCGTCCCGCCTAACCCTGTAGCGTTTGACCACGGGATCTAGCCCTTTGACTTTGCACGGACGGCTTTGAGCAGTGGACCTATCCACCCGGTTGTGGTAGGTCAGTCCATAAGAACACTTTGGAGCAACATCCGGGCAAGACCCACGGCAGGATCCCCTCCGTGTAGACCCACGCGTCCGTTTCCCCCTCCAGGTGCCGGCGGCGGCGCCGTCCGTGAGGGGGGGCACACCCGGGAGACGCGTGCCGCCTCTTGGGACATGCCACCACACCACCCCGCATGTATGAGGGCCCGGTGCGACGCTCGGGTGGCATTGCTACCCCCAGGGCCCCCGTCCCGCCTAACCCTGTAGCGTTTGACCACGGGATCTAGCCCTTTGACTTTGCACGGACGGGCTTTGAGCAGTGGACCTATCCACCCGGTTGTGGTAGGTCAGTCCATAAGAACAGTTTGGAGCAACATCCGGGCAAGACCCACGGCAAGATCCCCACCGTGTAGACCCGACGCGTCCGTTTCCCCCTCCAGGTGCCGGCGGCGGCGCCGTCCGTGAGGGGGGGCACACCCCGGAGACGCGTGCGGCCTCTTGGGACATGCCACCACACCACCCCGCATGTATGAGGGCCCGGTGCGACGCTCGGGTGGCATTGCTACCCCCCAGGGCCCCCGTCCCGCCTAACCCTGTAGCGTTTGACCACGGGATCTAGCCCTTTGACTTTGCACGGACGGGCTTTGAGCAGTGGACCTATCCACCCGGTTGTGTTAGGTCAGTCCATAGGAACACTTTGGAGCAACATCCGGGCCAGACCCACGGCAAGATCCCCTCCGTGTAGACCCGACGCACCCGTTTCCCCCCTCCAGGTGCCGGCGGCGGCGCCGTCCGTGAGGGGGGCACACCCCGGAGACGCGTGCCGCCTCTTCGGACAAGCCACCACACCACCCCGCATGTATGAGGGCCCGGTGCGACGCTCGGGTGGCATTGCTACCCCCCAGGGCCCCCGTCCCGCCTAACCCTGTAGCGTTTGACCACGGGATCTAGCCCTTTGACTTTGCACGGACGGGCTTTGAGCAGTGGACCTATCCACCCGGTTGTGGTAGGTCAGTCCATAAGAACACTTTGGAGCAACATCCGGGCAAGACCCACAGCAAGATCCCCTCCGTGTAGACCCGACGCGTCCGTTTCGCCCTCCAGGTGCCGGCGGCTGCGCCGTCCGTGAGAGGGGCACACCCCGGAGACGCGTGCCGCCTCTTCGGACATGCCACCACACCACCCCGCATGTATGAGGGCCCGGTGCGACGCTCGGGTGGCATTGCTACCCCCTAGGGCCCCCGTCCCGCCTAACCCTGTAGCGTTTGACCACGGGATCTAGCCCTTTGACTTTGCACGGACGGGCTTTGAGCAGTGGACCTATCCACCCGGTTGTGTTAGGTCAGTCCATAGGAACACTTTGGAGCAACATCCGGGCCAGACCCACGGCAAGATCCCCTCCGTGTGTAGACCCGACGCGCCCGTTTCCCCCCTCCAGGTGCCGGCGGCGGCGCTGTCCGTGAGGGGGCACACCCCGGAGACGCGTGCCGCCTCTTCGGACATGGCACCACACCACCCCGCATGTATGAGGGCCCGGTGCGACGCTCGGGTGGCATTGCTACCCCCCAGGGCCCCCGTCCCGCCTAACCCTGTAGCGTTTGACCACGGGATCTAGCCCTTTCACTTTGCACGGACGGGCTTTGGGCAGTGGACCTATCCACCCGGTTGTGTTAGGTCAGTCCATAGGAACACTTTGGAGCAAAATCCGGGCCAGACCCTCGGCAAGATCCCCTCCGTGTAGACCCGACGCGCCCGTTTCCCCCCTCCAGGTGCCGGCGGCGGCGCCGTCCGTGAGGGGGGCACACCCCGGAGACGCGTGCCGCCTCTTCGGACATGCCACCACACCACCCCGCATGTATGAGGGCCCGGTGCGAATCTCGGTTGGCATTGCTACCCCCCAGGGCCCCCATCCCGCCTAACCCTGTAGCGTTTGACCACGGGATCTAGCCCTTTGACTTTGCACGGACGGCTTTGAGCAGTGGACCTATCCACCCGGTTGTGGTAGGTCAGTCCATAAGAACACTTTGGAGCAACATCCGGGCAAGACCCACGGTAGGATCCCCTCCGTGTAGACCCGACGCGTCCGTTTCCCCCTCCAGGTGCCGGCGGCGGCGCCGTCCGTGAGGGGGGGCACACCCGGGAGACGCGTGCCGCCTCTTGGGACATGCCACCACACCACCCCACATGTATGAGGGCCCGGTGCGACGCTCGGGTGGCATTGCTACCCCCAGGGCCCCCGTTCCGCCTAACCCTGTAGCGTTTGACCACGGGATCTAGCCCTTTGACTTTGCACGGACGGGCTTTGAGCAGTGGACCTATCCACCCGGTTGTGTTAGGTCAATCCATAGGAACACTTTGGAGCAACATCCGGGCCAGACCCACGGCAAGATCCCCTCCGTGTAGACCCGACGCGCCCGTTTCCCCCTCCAGGTGCCGGCGGCGGCGCCGTCCGTGAGGGGGGGCACACCCCGGAGACGCGTGCCGCCTCTTCGGACATGCCACCACACCACCCCGCATGTATGAGGGCCCGGTGCGACGCTCGGGTGGCATTGCTACCCCCCAGGGCCCCCGTCCCGCCTAACCCTGTAGCGTTTGACCACGGGATCTAGCCCTTTGACTTTGCACGGACGGGCTTTGAGCAGTGGACCTATCCACCCGGTTGTGGTAGGTCAGTCCATAAGAACACTTTGGAGCAACATCCGGGCAAGACCCACGGCAAGATCCCCTCCGTGTAGACCCGACGCGTCCGTTTCCCCCTCCAGGTGCCGGCGGCGGCGCCGTCCGTGAGGGGGGGCACACCCGGGAGACGCGTGCCGCCTCTTGGGACATGCCACCACACCACCCCGCATGTATGAGGGCCCGGTGCAACGCTCGGGTGGCATTGCTACCCCCAGGGCCCCCGTCCCGCCTAACCCTGTAGCGTTTGACCACGGGATCTAGCCCTTTGACTTTGCACGGACGGGCTTTGAGCAGTGGACCTATCCACCCGGTTGTGTTAGGTCAGTCCATAGGAACACTTTGGAGCAACATCCGGGCCAGACCCACGACAAGATCCCCTCCGTGTAGACCCGACGCGCCCGTTTCCCCCCTCCAGGTGCCGGCGGCGGTGCCATCCGTGAGGGGGGGCACACCCCGGAGACGCGTGCCGCCTCTTCGGACATGCCACCACACCACCCCGCATGTATGAGGGCCCGGTGCGACGCTCGGGTGGCATTGCTACCCCCAGGGCCCCCGTCCCGCCTAACCCTGTAGCGTTTCACCATGGGATCTAGCCCTTTGACTTTGCACGGACGGGCTTTGAGCAGTGGACCTATCCACCCGGTTGTGGTAGGTCAGTCCATAAGAACACTTTGGAGCAACATCCGGGCAAGACCCACGGCAAGATCCCCTCCGTGTAGACCCGACGCGTCCGTTTCCCCCTCCAGGTGCCGGCGGCTGCGCCGTCCGTGAGAGGGGCACACCCCGGAGACGCGTGCCGCCTCTTCGGACATGCCACCACACCACCCCGCATGTATGAGGGCCCGGTGCGACGCTCGGGTGGCATTGCTACCCCCCAGGGCCCCCGTCCCGCCTAACCCTGTAGCGTTTGACCACGGGATCTAGCCCTTTGACTTTGCACGGACGGGCATTGAGCAGTGGACCTATCCACCCGGTTGTGTTAGGTCAGTCCATAGGAACACTTTGGAGCAACATCCGGGCCAGACCCACGGCAAGATCCCCTCCGTGTGTAGACCCGACGCGCCCGTTTCCCCCCTCCAGGTGCCGGCGGCGGCGCTGTCCGTGAGGGGGCACACCCCGGAGACGCGTGCCGCCTCTTCGGACATGGCACCACACCACCCCGCATGTATGAGGGCCCGGTGCGACGCTCTGGTGGCATTGCTACCCCCCAGGCCCCCGTCCCGCCTAACCCTGTAGCGTTTGACCACGGGATCTAGCCCTTTGACTTTGCACGGACGGGCTTTGGGCAGTGGACCTATCCACCCGGTTGTGTTAGGTCAGTCCATAGGAACACTTTGGAGCAAAATCCGGGCCAGACCCACGGCAAGATCCCCTCCGTGTAGACCCGACGCGCCCGTTTCCCCCCTCCAGGTGCCGGCGGCGGCGCCGTCCGTGAGGGGGGGCACACCCCGGAGACGCGTGCCGCCTCTTCGGACATGCCACCACACCACCCCGCATGTATGAGGGCCCGGTGCGAATCTCGGGTGGCATTGCTACCCCCCAGGGCCCCCGTCCCGCCTAACCCTGTAGCGTTTGACCACGGGATCTAGCCCTTTGACTTTGCACGGACGGCTTTGAGCAGTGGACCTATCCACCCGGTTGTGGTAGGTCAGTCCATAAGAACACTTTGGAGCAACATCCGGGCAAGACCCACGGCAGGATCCCCTCCGTGTAGACCCACGCGTCCGTTTCCCCCTCCAGGTGCCGGCGGCGGCGCCGTCCGTGAGGGGGGGCACACCCGGGAGACGCGTGCCGCCTCTTGGGACATGCCACCACACCACCCCGCATGTATGAGGGCCCGGTGCGACGCTCGGGTGGCATTGCTACCCCCAGGGCCCCCGTCCCGCCTAACCCTGTAGCGTTTGACCACGGGATCTAGCCCTTTGACTTTGCACGGACGGGCTTTGAGCAGTGGACCTATCCACCCGGTTGTGGTAGGTCAGTCCATAAGAACAGTTTGGAGCAACATCCGGGCAAGACCCACGGCAAGATCCCCACCGTGTAGACCCGACGCGTCCGTTTCCCCCTCCAGGTGCCGGCGGCGGCGCCGTCCGTGAGGGGGGGCACACCCCGGAGACGCGTGCGGCCTCTTGGGACATGCCACCACACCACCCCGCATGTATGAGGGCCCGGTGCGACGCTCGGGTGGCATTGCTACCCCCCAGGGCCCCCGTCCCGCCTAACCCTGTAGCGTTTGACCACGGGATCTAGCCCTTTGACTTTGCACGGACGGGCTTTGAGCAGTGGACCTATCCACCCGGTTGTGTTAGGTCAGTCCATAGGAACACTTTGGAGCAACATCCGGGCCAGACCCACGGCAAGATCCCCTCCGTGTAGACCCGACGCACCCGTTTCCCCCCTCCAGGTGCCGGCGGCGGCGCCGTCCGTGAGGGGGGCACACCCCGGAGACGCGTGCCGCCTCTTCGGACAAGCCACCACACCACCCCGCATGTATGAGGGCCCGGTGCGACGCTCGGGTGGCATTGCTACCCCCCAGGGCCCCCGTCCCGCCTAACCCTGTAGCGTTTGACCACGGGATCTAGCCCTTTGACTTTGCACGGACGGGCTTTGAGCAGTGGACCTATCCACCCGGTTGTGGTAGGTCAGTCCATAAGAACACTTTGGAGCAACATCCGGGCAAGACCCACAGCAAGATCCCCTCCGTGTAGACCCGACGCGTCCGTTTCGCCCTCCAGGTGCCGGCGGCTGCGCCGTCCGTGAGAGGGGCACACCCCGGAGACGCGTGCCGCCTCTTCGGACATGCCACCACACCACCCCGCATGTATGAGGGCCCGGTGCGACGCTCGGGTGGCATTGCTACCCCCTAGGGCCCCCGTCCCGCCTAACCCTGTAGCGTTTGACCACGGGATCTAGCCCT
Source organism: Aegilops tauschii subsp. strangulata (assembly GCF_002575655.3). NCBI lineage: Eukaryota > Viridiplantae > Streptophyta > Magnoliopsida > Poales > Poaceae > Aegilops > Aegilops tauschii. The sequence goes on along the minus strand of NC_053036.3, from coordinate 641,770,065 downwards.
TTGACTTTGCACGGACGGGCTTTGAGCAGTGGACCTATCCACCCGGTTGTGTTAGGTCAGTCCATAGGAACACTTTGGAGCAACATCCGGGCCAGACCCACGGCAAGATCCCCTCCGTGTGTAGACCCGACGCGCCCGTTTCCCCCCTCCAGGTGCCGGCGGCGGCGCTGTCCGTGAGGGGGCACACCCCGGAGACGCGTGCCGCCTCTTCGGACATGGCACCACACCACCCCGCATGTATGAGGGCCCGGTGCGACGCTCGGGTGGCATTGCTACCCCCCAGGGCCCCCGTCCCGCCTAACCCTGTAGCGTTTGACCACGGGATCTAGCCCTTTCACTTTGCACGGACGGGCTTTGGGCAGTGGACCTATCCACCCGGTTGTGTTAGGTCAGTCCATAGGAACACTTTGGAGCAAAATCCGGGCCAGACCCTCGGCAAGATCCCCTCCGTGTAGACCCGACGCGCCCGTTTCCCCCCTCCAGGTGCCGGCGGCGGCGCCGTCCGTGAGGGGGGCACACCCCGGAGACGCGTGCCGCCTCTTCGGACATGCCACCACACCACCCCGCATGTATGAGGGCCCGGTGCGAATCTCGGTTGGCATTGCTACCCCCCAGGGCCCCCATCCCGCCTAACCCTGTAGCGTTTGACCACGGGATCTAGCCCTTTGACTTTGCACGGACGGCTTTGAGCAGTGGACCTATCCACCCGGTTGTGGTAGGTCAGTCCATAAGAACACTTTGGAGCAACATCCGGGCAAGACCCACGGTAGGATCCCCTCCGTGTAGACCCGACGCGTCCGTTTCCCCCTCCAGGTGCCGGCGGCGGCGCCGTCCGTGAGGGGGGGCACACCCGGGAGACGCGTGCCGCCTCTTGGGACATGCCACCACACCACCCCACATGTATGAGGGCCCGGTGCGACGCTCGGGTGGCATTGCTACCCCCAGGGCCCCCGTTCCGCCTAACCCTGTAGCGTTTGACCACGGGATCTAGCCCTTTGACTTTGCACGGACGGGCTTTGAGCAGTGGACCTATCCACCCGGTTGTGTTAGGTCAATCCATAGGAACACTTTGGAGCAACATCCGGGCCAGACCCACGGCAAGATCCCCTCCGTGTAGACCCGACGCGCCCGTTTCCCCCTCCAGGTGCCGGCGGCGGCGCCGTCCGTGAGGGGGGGCACACCCCGGAGACGCGTGCCGCCTCTTCGGACATGCCACCACACCACCCCGCATGTATGAGGGCCCGGTGCGACGCTCGGGTGGCATTGCTACCCCCCAGGGCCCCCGTCCCGCCTAACCCTGTAGCGTTTGACCACGGGATCTAGCCCTTTGACTTTGCACGGACGGGCTTTGAGCAGTGGACCTATCCACCCGGTTGTGGTAGGTCAGTCCATAAGAACACTTTGGAGCAACATCCGGGCAAGACCCACGGCAAGATCCCCTCCGTGTAGACCCGACGCGTCCGTTTCCCCCTCCAGGTGCCGGCGGCGGCGCCGTCCGTGAGGGGGGGCACACCCGGGAGACGCGTGCCGCCTCTTGGGACATGCCACCACACCACCCCGCATGTATGAGGGCCCGGTGCAACGCTCGGGTGGCATTGCTACCCCCAGGGCCCCCGTCCCGCCTAACCCTGTAGCGTTTGACCACGGGATCTAGCCCTTTGACTTTGCACGGACGGGCTTTGAGCAGTGGACCTATCCACCCGGTTGTGTTAGGTCAGTCCATAGGAACACTTTGGAGCAACATCCGGGCCAGACCCACGACAAGATCCCCTCCGTGTAGACCCGACGCGCCCGTTTCCCCCCTCCAGGTGCCGGCGGCGGTGCCATCCGTGAGGGGGGGCACACCCCGGAGACGCGTGCCGCCTCTTCGGACATGCCACCACACCACCCCGCATGTATGAGGGCCCGGTGCGACGCTCGGGTGGCATTGCTACCCCCAGGGCCCCCGTCCCGCCTAACCCTGTAGCGTTTGACCACGGGATCTAGCCCTTTGACTTTGCATGAACGGGCTTTGAGCAGTGGACCTATCCACCCGGTTGTGGTAGGTAAGTCCATAAGAACACTTTGGAGCAACATCCGGGCAAGACCCACGGTAAGATCCCCTCCGTGTAGACCCGACGCGTCCGTTTCCCCCTCTAGGTGCCGGCGGCTGCGCCGTCCGTGAGGGGGGGCACACCCCGGAGACGCGTGCCGCCTCTTCGGACATGCCACCACACCACCCCTCATGTATGAGGGCCCGGTGTGACGCTCGGGTGGCATTGCTACCCCCCAGGGCCCCCGTCCCGCCTAACCCTGTAGCGTTTGACCACGGGATCTAGCCCTTTGACTTTGCACGGACGGGCTTTGAGCAGTGGACCTATCCACCCGGTTGTGTTAGGTCAGTCCATAGGAACACTTTGGAGCAACATCCGGGCCAGACCCACGGCAAGATCCACTCCGTGTGTAGACCCGACGCGCCCGTTTCCCCCCTCCAGGTGCCGGCGGCGGCGCTGTCCGTGAGGGGGCACACCCCGGAGACGCGTGCCGCCTCTTCGGACATGGCACCACACCACCCCGCATGTATGAGGGCCCGGTGCGACGCTCGGGTGGCATTGCTACCCCCCAGGGCCCACGTCCCGCCTAACCCTGTAGCGTTTGACCACGGGATCTAGCCCTTTGACTTTGCACGGACGGGCTTTGAGCAGTGGACCTATCCACCCGGTTGTGTTAGGTCAGTCCATAGGAACACTTTGGAGCAACATCCGGGCCAGACCCACGGCAAGATTCCCTCCGTGTAGACCCGACGCGCCCGTTTCCCCCCTCCAGGTGCCGGCGGCAGCGCCGTCCGTGAGGGGGGGCACACCCCGGAGACGCGTGCCGCCTCTTCGGACATGCCACCACACCACCCCGCATGTATGAGGGCCCGGTGCGACGCTCGGGTGGCATTGCTACCCCCCAGGGCCCCCGTCCCGCCTAACCCTGTAGCGTTTGACCACGGGATCTAGCCCTTTGACTTTGCACGGACGGGCTTTGAGCAGTGGACCTATCCACCCGGTTGTGGTAGGTCAGTCCATAAGAACACTTTGGAGCAACATCCGGGCAAGACCCACGGCAAGATCCCCTCCGTGTAGACCCAACGCGTCCGTTTCCCCCTCCAAGTGCCGGCGGCGGTGCCGTCCGTGAGGGGGGGCACACCCCGGAGACGCGTGCCGCCTCTTGGGACATGCCACCACACCACCCCGCATGTATGAGGGCCCGGTGCGACGCTCGGGTGGCATTGCTACCCCCAGGGCCCCCGTCCCGCCTAACCCTGTAGCGTTTGACTACGGGATCTAGCCCTTTGACTTTGCACGGACGGGCTTTGAGCAGTGGACCTATCCACCCGGTTGTGTTAGGTCAGTCCATAGGAACACTTTGGAGCAACATCCGGGCTAGACCCACGGCAAGATCCCCTCCGTGTAGACCCGACGCGCCCGTTTCCCCCCTCCAAGTGCCGGCGGCGGCGCCGTCCATGAGGGGGGCACACCCCGGAGACGCATGCCGCCTCTTCGGACATCCCACCACACCACCCCGCATGTATGAGGGCCCGGTGTGACGCTCGGGTGGCATTGCTACCCCCCAGGGCCCCCGTCCCGCCTAACCCTGTATCGTTTGACCACGGGATCTAGCCCTTTGACTTTGCACGGACGGGCTTTGAGCAGTGGACCTATCCACCCGGTTGTGGTAGGTCAGTCCATAAGAACACTTTGGAGCAACATCCGGGCAAGACCCACGGCAAGATCCCCTCCGTGTAGACCCGACGCGTCCGTTCCCCCCTCCAGGTGCCGGCGGCTGCGCCGTCCGTGAGGGGGGGCACATCCCGGAGACGCGTGCCGCCTCTTGGGACATGCCACCACACCACCCCGCATGTATGAGGGCCCGGTGCGACGCTCGGGTGGCATTGCTACCCCCCAGGGCCCCCGTCCCGCCTAACCCTGTAGCGTTTCACCATGGGATCTAGCCCTTTGACTTTGCACGGACGGGCTTTCAGCAGTGGACCTATCCACCCGGTTGTGTTAGGTCAGTCCATAGGAACACTTTGGAGCAGCATCCGGGCCAGACCCACGGCAAGATCCCCTCCGTGTAGACCCGACGCGCCCGTTTCCCCCCTCAAGGTGCCAGCGGCGGCGCCGTCCGTGAGGGGGCACACCCCGGAGACGCGTGCCGCCTCTTCGGACATGCCACCACACCACCCCGCATGTATGAGGGCCCGGTGCGACGCTCGGGTGGCATTGCTACCCCCAGGGCCCCCGTCCCGCCTAACCCTGTAGCGTTTGACCACGGGATCTAGCCCTTTGATTTTGCACGGACGGGCTTTGAGCAGTGGACCTATCCACCCGGTTGTGGTAGGTCAGTCCATAAGAACACTTTGGAGCAACATCCGGGCAAGACCCACGGCAAGATCCCCTCCGTGTAGACCCGACGCGTCCGTTTCCCCCTCCAGGTGCCGGCGGCTGCGCCGTCCGTGAGGGGGGGCACACCCCGGAGACGCGTGCCGCCTCTTGGGACATGCCACCACACCACCCCGCATGTATGAGGGCCCGGTGCGACGCTCGGGTGGCATTGCTACCCCCCAGGGCCCCCGTCCCGCCTAACCCTGTAGCGTTTGACCACGGGATCTAGCCCTTTGACTTTGCACGGACGGGCTTTGAGCAGTGGACCTATCCACCCGGTTGTGTTAGGTCAGTCAATAGGAACACTTTGGAGCAAGATCCGGGCCAGACCCACGGCAAGATCCCCTCCGTGTAGACCCGACGCGCCCGTTTCCCCCCTCCAGGTGCCGGCGGCGGCGCCGTCCGTGAGGGGGTGCACACCCCGGAGACGCGTGCCGCCTCTTCGGACATCCCACCACACCACCCCGCATGTATGAGGGCCCGTTGTGACGCTCGGGTGGCATTGCTACCCCCCAGGGCCCCCGTCCCGCCTAACCCTGTTGCGTTTGACCACGGGATCTAGCCCTTTGACTTTGCACGGACGGGCTTTGAGCAGTGGACCTATCCACCCGGTTGTGGTAGGTCAGTCCATAAGAACACTTTGGAGCAACATCCGGGCAAGACCCACGGCAAGATCCCCTCCGTGTAGACCCGACGCGTCCGTTCCCCCCTCCAGGTACCGGCGGCTGCGCCGTCCGTGAGGGGGGGCACATCCCGGAGACGCGTGCCGCCTCTTGGGACATGCCACCACACCACCCCGCATGTATGAGGGCCCGGTGCGACGCTCGGGTGGCATTGCTACCCCCCAGGGCCCCCGTCCCGCCTAACCCTGTAGTGTTTCACCATGGGATCTAGCCCTTTGACTTTGCACGGACGGGCTTTGAGCAGTGGACCTATCCACCCGGTTGTGTTAGGTCAGTCCATAGGAACACTTTGGAGCAACGTCCGGGCCAGACCCACGGCAAGATCCCCTCCGTGTAGACCCGACGCGCCCGTTTCCCCCCTCCAGGTGCCGGCGGCGCCGTCCGTGAGGGGGCACACCCCGGAGACGCGTGCCGCCTCTTCGGACATGCCACCACACCACCCCGCATGTATGAGGGCCCGGTGCGACGCTCGGGTGGCATTGCTACCCCCAGGGCCCCCGTCCCGCCTAACCCTGTAGCGTTTGACCACGGGATCTAGCCCTTTGATTTTGCACGGACGGGCTTTGAGCAGTGGACCTATCCACCCGGTTGTGGTAGGTCAGTCCATAAGAACACTTTGGAGCAACATCCGGGCAAGACCCACGGCAAGATCCCCTCCGTGTAGACCCGAAGCGTCCGTTTCCCCCTCCAGGTGCCGGCGGCTGCGCCGTCCGTGAGGGGGGGCACACCCCGGAGACGCGTGCCGCCTCTTGGGACATGCCACCACACCACCCCGCATGTATGAGGGCCCGGTGCGACGCTCGGGTGGCATTGCTACCCCCCAGGGCCCCCGTCCCGCCTAACCCTGTAGCGTTTGACCACGGGATCTAGCCCTTTGACTTTGCACGGACGGGCTTTGAGCAGTGGACCTATCCACCCGGTTGTGTTAGGTCAGTCAATAGGAACACTTTGGAGCAAGATCCGGGCCAGACCCACGGCAAGATCCCCTCCGTGTAGACCCGGCGTGCCCGTTTCCCCCCTCCAGGTGCCGGCGGCGGCGCCGTCCGTGAGGGGGTGCACACCCCGGAGACGCGTGCCGCCTCTTCAGACATTCCACCACACCACCCCGCATGTATGAGGGCCCGGTGCGACGCTCGGGTGGCATTGCTACCCCCAGGGCCCCCGTCCCGCCTAACCCTGTAGTGTTTGACCACGGGATCTAGCCCTTTGACTTTGCACGGATGGGCTTTGAGCAGTGGACCTATCCACCCGGTTGTGGTAGGTCAGTCCATCAGAACACTTTGGAGCAACATCCGGGCAAGACCCACGGCAAGATCCCCTCCGTGTAGACCCGACGCGTCCGTTTCCCCCTCTAGGTGCCGGCGGCGGCGCCGTCCGTGAGGGGGGGCACACCCCGGAGACGCGTGCCGCCTCTTGGGACATGCCACCACACCACCCCGCATGTATGAGGGCCCGGTGCGACGCTCGGGTGGCATTGCTACCCCCAGGGCCCCCGTCCCGCCTAACCCTGTAGCGTTTGACCACGGAATCTAGTCCTTTGACTTTGCAAGGACGGGCTTTGAGCAGTGGACCTATCCACCCGGTTGTGTTAGGTCACTCCATAGGAACACTTTGGAGCAACATCCGGGCCAGACCCACGGCAAGATCCCCTCCGTGTAGACCCGACGCGCCCGTTTCCCCCCTCTAGGTGCTGGCGGCGGCGCTGTCCGTGAGGGGGCACACCCTGGAGACGCGTGCCGCCTCTTCGGACATGCCACCACACCACCCCGCATGTATGAGGGCCCGGTGCGACGCTCGGGTGGCATTGCTACCCCCAGGGCCCCCGTCCCGCCTAACCCTGTAGCATTTGACCACGGGATCTAGCCCTTTGACTTTGCACGGACGGGCTTTGAGCAGTGGACCTATCCACCCGGTTGTGTTAGGTCAGTCCATAGGAACACTTTGGAGCAACATCCGGGCCAGACCCACGGCAAGATCCCCTCCGTATAGACCCGACGCGCCCGTTTCCCCCCTCCAGGTGCCGGCGGCGGCGCCGTCCGTGAGGGGGGGCACACCCCGGAGACGCGTGCCGCCTCTTCGGACATGCCAGCACACAACCCCGCATGTATGAGGGCCCGGTGCGACGCTCGGGTGGCATTGCTACCCCCAGGGCCCCCGTCCCGCCTAACCCTATAGCGTTTGACCACGGGATCTAGCCCTTTGACTTTGCACGGACGGGCTTTGAGCAGTGGACCTATCCACCCGGTTGTGTTAGGTCAGTCCATAGGAACACTTTGGAGCAACATCCGGGCTAGACCCACGGCAAGATCCCCTCCGTGTAGACCCGACGCGCCCGTTTCCCCCCTCCGGGTGCCGGCGGCGGCGCCGTCCGTGAGGGGGGCACACCCCGGAGACGCGTGCCGCCTCTTCGGAGATGCCACCACACCACCCCGCATGTATGAGGGCCCGGTGCGACGTTCGGGTGGCATTGCTACCCCCCAGGGCCCTCGTCCCGCCTAACCCTGTAGCGTTTGACCACGGGATCTAGCCCTTTGACTTTGCACGGACGGGCTTTGAGCAGTGGACCTATCCACCCGGTTGTGGTAGGTCAGTCCATAAGAACACTTTGGAGCAACATCCGGGCAAGACCCACGGCAAGATCCCCTCCGTGTAGACCCGACGCGTCCGTTTCCCCCTCCAGGTGCCGGCGGCTGCGCCGTCCGTGAGGGGGGGCACACCCCGGAGACGCGTGCCGCATCTTGGGACATGCCACCACACCACCCCGCATGTATGAGGGCCCGGTGCGACGCTCGGGTGGCATTGCTACCCCCAGGGCCCCCGTCCCGGCTAACCCTGTAGCGTTTGACCACGGGATCTAGCCCTTTGACTTTGCACGGACGGGCTTTGAGCAGTGGACCTATCCACCCGGTTGTGTTAGGTCAGTCAATAGGAACACTTTGGAGCAACATCCGGGCCAGACCCACGGCAAGATCCCCTCCGTGTAGACCCGACGCGCCCGTTTCCCCCCTCCAGGTGCCGGCGGCGGCGCCGTCCGTGAGGGGGTGCACACCCCAGAGACGCGTGCCGCCTCTTCGGACATGCCACCACACTACCCCGCATGTGTCAGGGCCCGGTGCGACGCTCGGGTGGCATTGCTAATCCCAGGGCCTCCGTCCCGCCTAACCCTGTAGCGTTTGACCACGGGATCTAGCCCTTTGACTTTGCACGGACGGGCTTTCAGCAGTGGACCTATCCACCCGGTTGTGGTAGGTCAGTCCATAAGAACACTTTGGAGCAACATCCGGGCAAGACCCACGGCAAGATCCCCTCCGTGTAGACCCGACGCGTCCGTTTCCCCCTCCAGGTGCCGGCGGCGGCGCCGTCCGTGAGGGAGGGCACACCCCGGAGACGCGTGCCGCCTCTTGGGACATGCCACCACACCACCCCGCATGTATGAGGGCCCGGTGCGACGCTCGGGTGGCATTGCTACCCCCTAGGGCCCCCGTCGCGCCTAACCCTGTAGCGTTTGACCACGGGATCTAGCCCTTTGACTTTGCACGGACGGGCTTTGAGCAGTGGACCTATCCACCCGGTTGTGTTAGGTCAGTTCATAGGAACACTTTGGAGCAACATCCGGGCCAGACCCACGGCAAGATCCCCTCCGTGTAGACCCGACGCGCCCGTTTCCCCCCTCCAGGTGCCGGCGGCGGCGCCGTCCGTGAGGGGGGCACACCCCGGAGACGCGTGCCGCCTCTTCGGACATGCCACCACACCACCCCGCATGTATGAGGGCCCGGTGCGACGCTCGGGTGGCATTGCTACCCCCAGGGCCCCCGTCCCGCCTAACCCTGTAGCGTTTGACCACGGGATCTAGCCCTTTGACTTTGCACGGACGGGCTTTGAGCAGTGGACCTATCCACCCGGTTGTGGTAGGTCAGTCCATAAGAACACTTTGGAGCAACATCCGGGCAAGACCCACGGCAAGATCCCCTCCGTGTAGACCCGACGCGTCCGTTTCCCCCTCCAGGTGCCGGCGGCGGCGCCGTCCGTGAGGGGGGGCACACCCCGGAGATGCGTGCCGCCTCTTCGGACATGGCACCACACCACCCCGCATGTATGAGGGCCCGGTGAGACGCTCGGGTGGCATTGCTACCCCCCCAGGGCCCCCGTCCCGCCTAACCCTGTAGCGTTTGACCACGGGATCTAGCCCTTTGAATTTGCACGGACGGGCTTTGAGCAGTGGACCTATCCACCCGGTTGTGTTAGGTCAGTCCATAGGAACACTTTGGAGCAACATCCGGGCTAGACCCACGGCAAGATCCCCTCCGTGTAGACCCGACGCGCCCGTTTCCCCCCTCCGGGTGCCGGCGGCGGCGCCGACCGTGAGGGGGGCACACCCCGGAGACGCGTGCCGCCTCTTCGGAGATGCCACCACACCACCCCGCATGTATGAGGGCCCGGTGCGACGTTCGGGTGGCATTGCTACCCCCCAGGGCCCTCGTCCCGCCTAACCCTGTAGCGTTTGACCACGGGATCTAGCCCTTTGACTTTGCACGGACGGGCTTTGAGCAGTGGACCTATCCACCCGGTTGTGGTAGGTCAGTCCATAAGAACACTTTGGAGCAACATCCGGGCAAGACCCACGGCAAGATCCCCTCCGTGTAGACCCGACGCGTCCGTTTCCCCCTCCAGGTGCCGGCGGCTGCGCCGTCCGTAAGGGGGGGCACACCCCGGAGACGCGTGCCGCATCTTGGGACATGCCACCACACCACCCCGCATGTATGAGGGCCCGGTGCGACGCTCGGGTGGCATTGCTACCCCCAGGGCCCCCGTCCCGGCTAACCCTGTAGCGTTTGACCACGGGATCTAGCCCTTTGACTTTGCACGGACAGGCTTTGAGCAGTGGACCTATCCACCCGGTTGTGTTAGGTCAGTCAATAGGAACACTTTGGAGCAACATCCGGGCCAGACCCACGGCAAGATCCCCTCCGTATAGACCCGACGCGCCCGTTTCCCCCCTCCAGGTGCCGGCGGCGGCGCCATCCGTGAGGGGGTGCACACCCCAGAGACGCGTGCCGCCTCTTCGGACATGCCACCACACTACCCCGCATGTGTCAGGGCCCGGTGCGACGCTCGGGTGGCATTGCTAATCCCAGGGCCTCCGTCCCGCCTAACCCTGTAGCGTTTGACCACGGGATCTAGCCCTTTGACTTTGCACGGACGGGCTTTCAGCAGTGGACCTATCCACCCGGTTGTGGTAGGTCAGTCCATAAGAACACTTTGGAGCAACATCCGGGCAAGACCCACGGCAAGATCCCCTCCGTGTAGACCCGACGCGTCCGTTTCCCCCTCCAGGTGCCGGCGGCGGCGCCGTCCGTGAGGGAGGGCACACCCCGGAGACGCGTGCCGCCTCTTGGGACATGCCACCACACCACCCCGCATGTATGAGGGCCCGGTGCGACGCTCGGGTGGCATTGCTACCCCCCAGGGCCCCCGTCGCGCCTAACCCTGTAGCGTTTGACCACGGGATCTAGCCCTTTGACTTTGCACGGACGGGCTTTGAGCAGTGGACCTATCCACCCGGTTGTGTTAGGTCAGTCCATAGGAACACTTTGGAGCAACATCCGGGCCAGACCCACGGCAAGATCCCCTCCGTGTAGACCCGACGCGCCCGTTTCCCCCCTCCAGGTGCCGGCGGCGGCGCCGTCCGTGAGGGGGGCACACCCCGGAGACGCGTGCCGCCTCTTCGGACATGCCACCACACCACCCCGCATGTATGAGGGCCCGGTGCGACGCTCGGGTGGCATTGCTACCCACCAGGGCCCCCGTCCCGCCTAACCCTGTAGCGTTTGACCACGGGATCTAGCCCTTTGACTTTGCACGGACGGGCTTTGAGCAGTGGACCTATCCACCCGGTTGTGGTAGGTCAGTCCATAAGAACACTTTGGAGCAACATCCGGGCAAGACCCACGGCAAGATCCCCTCCGTGTAGACCCGACGCGTCCGTTTCCCCCTCCAGGTGCCGGCGGCGGCGCCGTCCGTGAGGGGGGGCACACCCCGGAGATGCGTGCCGCCTCTTCGGACATGGCACCACACCACCCCGCATGTATGAGGGCCCGGTGCGACGCTCGGGTGGCATTGCTACCCCCCCAGGGCCCCCGTCCCGCCTAACCCTGTAGCGTTTGACGACGGGATCTAGCCCTTTGAATTTGCACGGACGGGCTTTGAGCAGTGGACCTATCCACCCGGTTGTGTTAGGTCAGTCCATAGGAACACTTTGGAGCAACATCCGGGCCAGACCCACGGCAAAATCCCCTCCGTGTAGACCCGACGCGCCCGTTTCCCCCCTCCAGGTGCCGGCGGCGGCGCCGTCCGTGAGGGGGTGCACACCCCGGTGACGCGTGCCGCCTCTTCGGACATGCCACCACACCACCCCGCATGTATGAGGGCCCGGTGCGACGCTCGGGTGGCATTGCTACCCCCAGGGCCCCCGTCCCGCCTAACCCTGTAGCGTTTGACCACGGGATCTAGCCCTTTGACTTTGCACTGACGGGCTTTGAGCAGTGGACCTATCCACCCGGTTGTGGTAGGTCAGTCCATCAGAACACTTTGGAGCAACATCCGGGCAAGACCCACGGCAAGATCCCCTCCGTGTAGACCCGACGCGTCCGTTTCCCCCTCTAGGTGCCGGCGGCGGCGCCGTCCGTGAGGGGGGGCACACCCCGGAGACGCGTGCCGCCTCTTGGGACATGCCACCACACCAGCCCGCATTTATGAGGGCCCGGTGCGACGCTCGGGTGGCATTGCTACCCCCAGGGCCCTCGTCCCGCCTAACCCTGTAGCGGTTGACCACGGAATCTAGTCCTTTGACTTTGCACGGACGGGCTTTGAGCAGTGGACCTATCCACCCGGTTGTGTTAGGTCACTCCATAGGAACACTTTGGAGCAACATCCGGGCCAGACCCACGGCAAGATCCCCTCCGTGTAGACCCGACGCGCCCGTTTCCCCCCTCCAGGTGCCGGCGGCGGCGCTGTCCATGAGGGGGCACACCCTGGAGACGCGTGCCGCCTCTTCGGACATGCCACCACACCACCCCGCATGTATGAGGGCCCGGTGCGACGCTCGGGTGGCATTGCTACCCCCCAGGGCCCCCGTCCCGCCTAACCCTGTAGCATTTGACCACGGGATCTAGCCCTTTGACTTTGCACGGACGGGCTTTGAGCAGTGGACCTATCCACTCGGTTGTGTTAGGTCAGTCCATAGGAACACTTTGGAGCAACATCCGGGCCAGACCCACGGCAAGATCCCCTCCGTATAGACCCGACGCGCCTGTTTCCCCCCTCCAGGTGCCGGCGGCGGCGCCGTCCGTGAGGGGGGGCACACCCCGGAGACGCGTGCCGCCTCTTCGGACATGCCACCACACCACCCCGCATGTATGAGGGCCCGGTGCGACGCTCGGGTGGCATTGCTACCCCCCAGGGCCCCCGTCCCGCCTAACCCTGTAGCGTTTGACCACGGGATCTAGCCCTTTGACTTTGCACGGACGGGCTTTGAGCAGTGGACCTATCCACCCGGTTGTGTTAGGTCAGTCCATAGGAACACTTTGGAGCAACATCCGGGCCAGACCCACGGCAAGATCCCCTCCGTGTAGACCCGACGCGCCCGTTTCCCCCTCCAGGTGCCGGCGGCGGCGCCGTCCTTGAGGGGGGCACACCCCGGAGACGCGTGCCGCCTCTTCGGACATGCCACCACACCACCCCGCATGTATGAGGGCCCGGTGCGACGCTCGGGTGGCATTGCTACCCCCCAGGGCCCCCGTCCCGCCTAACCCTGTAGCGTTTGACCACGGGATCTAGCCCTTTGATTTTGCACGGACGGGCTTTGAGCAGTGGACCTATCCACCCGGTTGTGGTAGGTCAGTCCATAAGAACACTTTGGAGCAACATCCGGGCAAGACCCACGGCAAGATCTCCTCCGTGTAGACCCGACGCGTCTGTTTCCCCCTCTAGGTGCCGGCGGCTGCGCCGTCCGTGAGGGGGGGCACACCCCGGAGACGCGTGCCGCCTCTTGGGACATGCCACCACACCACCCCGCATGTATGAGGGCCCGGTGCGACGCTCGGGTGGCATTGCTACCCCCCAGGGCCCCCGTCCCGCCAAACCCTGTAGCGTTTGACCACGGGATCTAGCCCTTTGACTTTGCACGGACGGGCTTTGAGCAGTGGACCTATCCACCCGGTTGTGTTAGGTCAGTCAATAGGAACACTTTGGAGCAACATCCGGGCCAGACCCACGGCAAGATCCCCTCCGTGTAGACCGACGCGCCCGTTTCCCCCCTCTAGGTGCCGGCGGCGGCGCCGTCCGTGAGGGGGTGCACACCCCGGAGACGCGTGCCGCCTCTTCGGACATGCCACCACACCACCCCGCATGTATGAGGGCCCGGTGCGACGCTCGGGTGGCATTGCTACCCCCCAGGGCCCCCGTCCCGCCTAACCCTGTAGCGTTTGACCACGGGATCTAGCCCTTTGACTTTGCACGGACGGGCTTTGAGCAGTGGACCTATCCACCCGGTTGTGTTAGGTCAGTCCATAGGAACACTTTGGAGCAACATCCGGGCCAGACCCACGGCAAGATCCCCTCCGTGTAGACCCGACGCGCCCGTTTCCCCCCTCAAGGTGCCGGCGGCGCCGCCGTCCGTGAGGGGGGCACACCCCTGAGACGCGTGCCGCCTCTTCGGACATGCCACCACACCACCCCGCATGTATGAGGGCCCGGTGCGACGGTCGGGTGGCATTGCTACCCCCAGGGCCCCCGTCCCGCCTAACCCTGTAGCGTTTGACCACGGGATCTAGCCCTTTGACTTTGCACGGACGGGCTTTGAGCAGTGGACCTATCCACCCGGTTGTGGTAGGTCAGTCCATAAGAACACTTTGGAGCAACATCCGGGCAAGACCCACGGCAAGATCCCCTCCGTGTAGACCCGACGCGTCCGTTTCCCCCTCCAGGTGCCGGCGGCGGCGCCGTCCGTGAGGGGGGGCACACCCCGGAGACGCGTGCCGCCTCTTCGGACATGGCACCACACCACCCCGCATGTATGATGGCCCGGTGCGACGCTCGGGTGGCATTGCTACCCCCCCAGGGCCCCCGTCCCGCCTAACCCTGTAGCGTTTGACCACGGGATCTAGCCCTTTGAATTTGCACGGACGGGCTTTGAGCAGTGGACCTATCCACCCGGTTGTGTTAGGTCAGTCCATAGGAACACTTTGGAGCAACATCCGGGCCAGACCCATGGCAAAATCCCCTCCGTGTAGACCCGACGCGCCCGTTTCCCCCCTCCAGGTGCCGGCGGCGGCGCCGTCCGTGAGGGGGTGCACACCCCGGTGACGCGTGCCGCCTCTTCGGACATGCCACCACACCACCCCGCATGTATGAGGGCCCGGTGCGACGCTCGGGTGGCATTGCTACCCCCAGGGCCCCCGTCCTGCCTAACCCTGTAGCGTTTGAACACGGGATCTAGCCCTTTGACTTTGCACGGACGGGCTTTGAGCAGTGGACCTATCCACCCGGTTGTGGTAGGTCAGTCCATCAGAACACTTTGGAGCAACATCCGGGCAAGACCCACGGCAAGATCCCCTCCGTGTAGACCCGACGCGTCCGTTTCCCCCTCCAGGTGCCGGCGGCGGCGCCGTCCGTGAGGGGGGGCACACCCCGGAGACGCGTGCCGCCTCTTGGGACATGCCACCACACCACCCCGCATGTATGAGGGCCCGGTGCGACGCTCGGGTGGCATTGCTACCCCCAGGGCCCCCGTCCCGCCTAACCCTGTAGCGGTTGACCACGGAATCTAGTCCTTTGACTTTGCACGGACGGGCTTTGAGCAGTGGACCTATCCACCCGGTTGTGTTAGGTCACTCCATAGGAACACTTTGGAGCAACATCCGGGCCAGACCCACGGCAAGATCCCCTCCGTGTAGACCCGACGCGCCCGTTTCCCCCCTCCAGGTGCCGGCGGCGGCGCTGTCCATGAGGGGGCACACCCTGGAGACGCGTGCCGCCTCTTCGGACATGCCACCACACTACCCCGCATGTGTCAGGGCCCGGTGCGACGCTCGGGTGGCATTGCTACCCCCAGGGCCTCCGTCCCGCCTAACCCTGTAGCGTTTGACCACGGGATCTAGCCCTTTGACTTTGCACGGACGGGCTTTCAGCAGTGGACCTATCCACCCGGTTGTGGTAGGTCAGTCCATAAGAACACTTTGGAGCAACATCCGGGCAAGACCCACGGCAAGATCCCCTCCGTGTAGACCCGACGCGTCCGTTTCCCCCTCCAGGTGCCGGCGGCGGCGCCGTCCGTGAGGGGGGGCACACCCCGGAGACGCGTGCCGCCTCTTGGGACATGCCACCACACCACCCCGCATGTATGAGGGCCCGGTGCGACGCTCGGGTGGCATTGCTACCCCCCAGGGCCCCCGTCGCGCCTAACCCTGTAGCGTTTGACCACGGGATCTAGCCCTTTGACTTTGCACGGACGGGCTTTGAGCAGTGGACCTATCCACCCGGTTGTGTTAGGTCAGTCCATAGGAACACTTTGGAGCAACATCCGGGCCAGACCCACGGCAAGATCCCCTCCGTGTAGACCCGACGCGCCCGTTTCCCCCCTCCAGGTGCCGGCGGCGGCGCCGTCCGTGAGGGGGGCACACCCCGGAGACGCGTGCCGCCTCTTCGGACATGCCACCACACCACCCCGCATGTATGAGGGCCCGGTGCGACGCTCGGGTGGCATTGCTACCCCCAGGGCCCCCGTCCCGCCTAACCCTGTAGCGTTTGACCACGGGATCTAGCCCTTTGACTTTGCACGGACGGGCTTTGAGCAGTGGACCTATCCACCCGGTTGTGGTAGGTCAGTCCATAAGAACACTTTGGAGCAACATCCGGGCAAGACCCACGGCAAGATCCCCTCCGTGTAGACCCGACGCGTCCGTTTCCCCCTCCAGGTGCCGGCGGCGGCGCCGTCCGTGAGGGGGGGCACACCCCGGAGACGCGTGCCGCCTCTTCGGACATGGCACCACACCACCCCGCATGTATGATGGCCCGGTGCGACGCTCGGGTGGCATTGCTACCCCCCCAGGGCCCCCGTCCCGCCTAACCCTGTAGCGTTTGACCACGGGATCTAGCCCTTTGAATTTGCACGGACGGGCTTTGAGCAGTGGACCTATCCACCCGGTTGTGTTAGGTCAGTCCATAGGAACACTTTGGAGCAACATCCGGGCAAGACCCACGGCAAGATCCCCTCCGTGTAGACCCGACGCGTCCGTTTCCCCCTCCAGGTGCCGGCGGCGGCGCCGTCCGTGAGGGGGGGCACACCCCGGAGACGCGTGCCGCCTCTTGGGACATGCCACCACACCACCCCGCATGTATGAGGGCCCGGTGCGACGCTCGGGTGGCATTGCTACCCCCCAGGGCCCCCGTCGCGCCTAACCCTGTAGCGTTTGACCACGGGATCTAGCCCTTTGACTTTGCACGGACGGGCTTTGAGCAGTGGACCTATCCACCCGGTTGTGTTAGGTCAGTCCATAGGAACACTTTGGAGCAACATCCGGGCCAGACCCACGGCAAGATCCCCTCCGTGTAGACCCGACGCGCCCGTTTCCCCCCTCCAGGTGCCGGCGGCGGCGCCGTCCGTGAGGGGGGCACACCCCGGAGACGCGTGCCGCCTCTTCGGACATGCCACCACACCACCCCGCATGTATGAGGGCCCGGTGCGACGCTCGGGTGGCATTGCTACCCCCAGGGCCCCCGTCCCGCCTAACCCTGTAGCGTTTGACCACGGGATCTAGCCCTTTGACTTTGCACGGACGGGCTTTGAGCAGTGGACCTATCCACCCGGTTGTGGTAGGTCAGTCCATAAGAACACTTTGGAGCAACATCCGGGCAAGACCCACGGCAAGATCCCCTCCGTGTAGACCCGACGCGTCCGTTTCCCCCTCCAGGTGCCGGCGGCGGCGCCGTCCGTGAGGGGGGGCACACCCCGGAGACGCGTGCCGCCTCTTCGGACATGGCACCACACCACCCCGCATGTATGAGGGCCCGGTGCGACGCTCGGGTGGCATTGCTACCCCCCCAGGGCCCCCGTCCCGCCTAACCCTGTAGCGTTTGACCACGGGATCTAGCCCTTTGAATTTGCACGGACGGGCTTTGAGCAGTGGACCTATCCACCCGGTTGTGTTAGGTCAGTCCATAGGAACACTTTGGAGCAACATCCGGGCCAGACCCACGGCAAAATCCCCTCCGTGTAGACCCGACGCGCCCGTTTCCCCCCTCCAGGTGCCGGCGGCGGCGCCGTCCGTGAGGGGGTGCACACCCCGGTGACGCGTGCCGCCTCTTCGGACATGCCACCACACCACCCCGCATGTATGAGGGCCCGGTGCGACGCTCGGGTGGCATTGCTACCCCCAGGGCCCCCGTCCCGCCTAACCCTGTAGCGTTTGACCACGGGATCTAGCCCTTTGACTTTGCACGGACGGGCTTTGAGCAGTGGACCTATCCACCCGGTTGTGGTAGGTCAGTCCATCAGAACACTTTGGAGCAACATCCGGGCAAGACCCACGGCAAGATCCCCTCCGTGTAGACCCGACGCGTCCGTTTCCCCCTCCAGGTGCCGGCGGCGGCGCCGTCCGTGAGGGGGGGCACACCCCGGAGACGCGTGCCGCCTCTTGGGACATGCCACCACACCACCCCGCATGTATGAGGGCCCGGTGCGACGCTCGGGTGGCATTGCTACCCCCAGGGCCCCCGTCCCGCCTAACCCTGTAGCGGTTGACCACGGAATCTAGTCCTTTGACTTTGCACGGACGGGCTTTGAGCAGTGGACCTATCCACCCGGTTGTGTTATGTCACTCCATAGGAACACTTTGGAGCAACATCCGGGCCAGACCCACGGCAAGATCCCCTCCGTGTAGACCCGACGCGCCCGTTACCCCCCTCCAGGTGCCGGCGGCGGCGCTGTCCATGAGGGGGCACACCCTGGAGACGCGTGCCGCCTCTTCGGACATGCCACCACACCACCCCGCATGTATGAGGGCCCGGTGCGACGCTCGGGTGGCATTGCTACCCCCCAGGGCCCCCGTCCCGCCTAACCCAGTAGCATTTGACCACGGGATCTAGCCCTTTGACTTTGCACGGACGGGCTTTGAGCAGTGGACCTATCCACTCGGTTGTGTTAGGTCAGTCCATAGGAACACTTTGGAGCAACATCCGGGCCAGACCCACGGCAAGATCCCCTCCGTATAGACCCGACGCGCCCGTTTCCCCCCTCCTGGTGCCGGCGGCGGCGCTGTCCGTGAGGGGGGGCACACCCCGGAGACGCGTGCCGCCTCTTCGGACATGCCACCACACCACCCCGCATGTATGAGGGCCCGGTGCGACGCTCGGGTGGCATTGCTACCCCCCAGGGCCCCCGTCCCGCCTAACCCTGTAGCGTTTGACCACGGGATCTAGCCCTTTGACTTTGCACGGACGGGCTTTGAGCAGTGGACCTATCCACCCGGTTGTGTTAGGTCAGTCCATAGGAACACTTTGGAGCAACATCCGGGCCAGACCCACGGCAAGATCCCCTCCGTGTAGACCCGACGCGCCCGTTTCCCCCTCCAGGTGCCGGCGTCGGCGCCGTCCTTGAGGGGGGCACACCCCGGAGACGCGTGCCGCCTCTTCGGACATGCCACCACACCACCCCGCATGTATGAGGGCCCGGTGCGACGCTCGGGTGGCATTGCTACCCCCCAGGGCCCCCGTCCCGCCTAACCCTGTAGCGTTTGACCACGGGATCTAGCCCTTTGATTTTGCACGGACAGGCTTTGAGCAGTGGACCTATCCACCCGGTTGTGGTAGGTCAGTCCATAAGAACACTTTGGAGCAACATCCGGGCAAGACCCACGGCAAGATCCCCTCCGTGTAGACCCGACGCGTCCGTTTCCCCCTCCAGGTGCCGGCGGCTGCGCCGTCCGTGAGGGGGGGCACACCCCGGAGACGCGTGCCGCCTCTTGGGACATGCCACCAAACCACCCCGCATGTATGAGGGCCCGGTGCGACGCTCGGGTGGCATTGCTACCCCCCAGGGCCCCCGTCCCGCCAAACCCTGTAGCGTTTGACCACGGGATCTAGCCCTTTGACTTTGACGGACGGGCTTTGAGCAGTGGACCTATCCACCCGGTTGTGTTAGGTCAGTCAATAGGAACACTTTGGAGCAACATCCGGGCCAGACCCACGGCAAGATCCCCTCCGTGTAGACCGACGCGCCCGTTTCCCCCCTCTAGGTGCCGGCGGCGGCGCCGTCCGTGAGGGGGTGCACACCCCGGAGACGCGTGCCGCCTCTTCGGACATGCCACCACACCACCCCGCATGTATCAGGGCCCGGTGCGACGCTCGGGTGGCATTCCTACCCCCAGGGCCCCCGTCCCGCCTAACCCTGTAGCGTTTGACCACAGGATCTAGCCCTTTGACTTTGCACGGACGGGCTTTCAGCAGTGGACCTATCCACCCGGTTGTGGTAGGTCAGTCCATAAGAACACTTTGGAGCAACATCCGGGCAAGACCCACGGCAAGATCCCCTCCGTGTAGACACGACGCGTCCGTTTCCCCCTCCTGGTGCCGGCGGCGGCGCCGTCCGTGAGGGGGGGCACACCCCGGAGACACGTGCCGCCTCTTGGGACATGCCACCACACCACCCCGCATGTATGAGGGCCCGGTGCGACGCTCGGGTGGCATTGCTACCCCCCAGGGCCCCCGTCCCGCCTAACCCTGTAGCGTTTGACCACGGGATCTAGCCCTTTGACTTTGCACGGACGGGCTTTGAGCAGTGGACCTATCCACCCGGTTGTGTTAGGTCAGTCCATAGGAACACTTTGGAGCAACATCCGGGCCAGACCCACGGCAAGATCCCCTCCGTGTAGACCCGACGCGCCCGTTTCCCCCCTCCAGGTGCCGGCGGCGGCGCCGTCCGTGAGGGGGGCACACCCCGGAGACGCGTGCCGCCTCTTCGGACAAGCCACCACACCACCCCGCATGTATGAGGGCCCGGTGCGACGCTCGGGTGGCATTGCTACCCCCAGGGCCCCCGTCCCGCCTAACCCTGTAGCGTTTGACCACGGGATCTAGCCCTTTGACTTTGCACGGACGGGCTTTGAGCAGTGGACCTATCCACCCGGTTGTGGTAGGTCAGTCCATAAGAACACTTTGGAGCAACATCCGGGCAAGACCCACGGCAAGATCCCCTCCGTGTAGACCCGACGCGTCCGTTTCCCCCTCCAGGTGCCGGCGGCAGCGCCGTCCGTGAGGGGGGGCACACCCGGGAGACGCGTGCCGCCTCTTGGGACATGCCACCACACCACCCCGCATGTATGAGGGCCCGGTGCGACGCTCGGGTGGCATTGCTACCCCTAGGGCCCCCGTCCCGCCTAACCCTGTAGCGTTTGACCACGGGATCTAGCCCTTTGACTTTGCACGGACGGGCTTTGAGCAGTGGACCTATCCACCCGGTTGTGTTAGGTCAGTCCATAGGAACACTTTGGAGCAACATCCGGGCCAGACCCATGGCAAGATCCCATCCGTGTAGACCCGACGCGCCCGTTTCTCCCCTCCAGGTGCCGGCGGCGGCGCCTTCCGTGAGGGGGGGGCACACCCCGGAGACGCGTGCCGCCTCTTCGGACATGCCACCACAGCACCCCGCATGTATGAGGGCCCGGTGCGACGCTCGGGTGGCATTGCTACCCCCCAGGGCCCCCGTCCCGCCTAACCCTGTAGCGTTTGACCACGGGATCTAGCCCTTTGACTTTGCACGGACGGGCTTTGAGCAGTGGACCTATCCACCCGGTTGTGGTAGGTCAGTCCATAAGAACACTTTGGAGCAACATCCGGGCAAGACCCACGGCAAGATCCCCTCCGTGTAGACCCGACGCGTCCGTTTCCCCCTCCAGGTGCCGGCGGCGGTGCCGTCCGTGAGGGGGGGCACACCCCGGAGACGCGTGCCGCCTCTTGGGACATGCCACCACACCACCCCGCATGTATGAGGGCCCGGTGCGACGCTCGGGTGGCATTGCTACCCCCAGGGCCCCCATCCCGCCTAACCCTGTAGCGTTTGACCACGGGATCTAGCCCTTTGACTTTGCACGGACGGGCTTTGAGCAGTGGACCTATCCACCCGGTTGTGTTAGGTCAGTCCATAGGAACACTTTGGAGCAACATCCGGGCCAGACCCACGGAAAGATCCCCTCCGTGTAGACCCGACGCGCCCGTTTCCCCCCTCCAGGTGCCGGCGGCGGCGCCGTCCATGAGGGGGGCACACCCCGGAGACGCATGCCGCCTCTTCGGACATCCCACCACACCACCCCGCATGTATGAGGGCCCGGTGTGACGCTCGGGTGGCATTGCTACCCCCCAGGGCCCCCGTCCCGCCTAACCCTGTAGCGTTTGACCACGGGATCTAGCCCTTTGACTTTGCACGGACGGGCTTTGAGCAGTGGACCTATCCACCCGGTTGTGGTAGGTCAGTCCATAAGAACACGTTGGAGCAACATCCGGGCAAGACCCACGGCAAGATCCCCTCCGTGTAGACCCGACGCGTCCGTTTCCCCCTCCAGGTGCCGACGGCTGCGCCGTCCGTGAGGGGGGGCACATCCCGGAGACGCGTGCCGCCTCTTGGGACATGCCACCACACCACCCCGCATGTATGAGGGCCCGGTGCGACGCTCGGGTGGCATTGCTACCCCCCAGGGCCCCCGTCCTGCCTAACCCTGTAGTGTTTGACCACGGGATCTAGCCCTTTGACTTTGCACGGACGGGCTTTGAGCAGTGGACCTATCCACCCGGTTGTGTTAGGTCAGTCAATAGGAACACTTTGGAGCAACATCCGGGCCAGACCCACGGCAAGATCCCCTCCGTGTAGACCCGACGCGCCCGTTTCCCCCCTCTAGGTGCCGGCGGCGGCGCCGTCCGTGAGGGGGTGCACAGCCCGGAGACGCGTGCCGCCTCTTCGGACATGCCACCACACCACCCCGCATGTATCAGGGCCCGGTGCGACGCTCGGGTGGCATTGCTACCCCCAGGGCCCCCATCCCGCCTAACCCTGTAGCGTTTGACCACGGGATCTAGCCCTTTGACTTTGCACGGACGGGCTTTCAGCAGTGGACCTATCCACCCGGTTGTGGTAGGTCAGTCCATAAGAACACTTTGGAGCAACATCCGGGCAAGACCCACGGCAAGATCCCCTCCGTGTAGACCCGACGCGTCCGTTTCCCCCTCCAGGTGCCGGCGGCGGCGCCGTCCGTGAGGGGGGCACACCCCGGAGACGCGTGCCGCCTCTTGGGACATGCCACCACACCGCCCCGCATGTATGAGGGCCCGGTGCGACGCTCGGGTGGCATTGCTACCCACCAGGGCCCCCGTCCCGCCTAACCCTGTAGCGTTTGACCACGGGATCTAGCCCTTTGACTTTGCACGGACGGGCTTTGAGCAGTGCACCTATCCACCCGATTGTGTTAGGTCAGTCCATAGGAACACTTTGGAGCAACATCCGGGCCAGACCCACGGCAAGATCCCCTCCGTGTAGACCCGACGCGCCCGTTTCCCCCCTCCAGGTGCCGGCGGCGGCGCCGTCCGTGAGGGGGGCACACCCCGGAGACGCGTGCCGCCTCTTCGGACAAGCCACCACACCACCCCGCATGTATGAGGGCCCGGTGCGACGCTCGGGTGGCATTGCTACCCCCCAGGGCCCCCGTCCCGCCTAACCCTGTAGCGTTTGACCACGGGATCTAGCCCTTTGACTTTGCACGGACGGGCTTTGAGCAGTGGACCTATCCACCCGGTTGTGGTAGGTCAGTCCATAAGAACACTTTGGAGCAACATCCGGGCAAGACCCACGGCAAGATCCCCTCCGTGTAGACCCGACGCGTCCGTTTCCCCCTCCAGGTGCCGGCGGCAGCGCCGTCCGTGAGGGGGGGCACACCCGGGAGACGCGTGCCGCCTCTTGGGACATGCCACCACACCACCCCGCATGTATGAGGGCCCGGTGCGACGCTCGGGTGGCATTGCTACCCCCAGGGCCCCCGTCCCGCCTAACCCTGTAGCGTTTGACCACGGGATCTAGCCCTTTGACTTTGCACGGACGGGCTTTGAGCAGTGGACCTATCCACCCGGTTGTGTTAGGTCAGTCCATAGGAACACTTTGGAGCAACATCCGGGCCAGACCCATGGCAAGATCCCCTCCGTGTAGACCCGACGCGCCCGTTTCCCCCCTCCAGGTGCCGGCGGCGGCGCCGTCCGTGAGGGGGGGCACACCCCGGAGACGCGTGCCGCCTCTTCGGACATGCCACCACACCACCCCGCATGTATGAGGGCCCGGTGCGACGCTCGGGTGGCATTGCTACCCCCCAGGGCCCCCGTCCCGCCTAACCCTGTAGCGTTTGACCACGGGATCTAGCCCTTTGACTTTGCACGGACGGGCTTTGAGCAGTGGACCTATCCACCCGGTTGTGGTAGGTCAGTCCATAAGAACACTTTGGAGCAACATCCGGGCAAGACCCACGGCCAGATCCCCTCCGTGTAGACCCGACGCGTCCGTTTCCCCCTCCAGGTGCCGGCGGCGGTGCCGTCCGTGAGGGGGGGCACACCCCGGAGACGCGTGCCGCATCTTGGGACATGCCACCACACCACCCCGCATGTATGAGGGCCCGGTGCGACGCTCGGGTGGCACTGCTACCCCCAGGGCCCCCATCCCGCCTAACCCTGTAGCGTTTGACCACGGGATCTAGCCCTTTGACTTTGCACGGACGGGCTTTGAGGAGTGGACCTATCCACCCGGTTGTGTTAGGTCAGTCCATAGGAACACTTTGGAGCAACATCCGGGCCAGACCCACGGCAAGATCCCCTCCGTGTAGAACCGACGCGCCCGTTTCCCCCCTCCAGGTGCCGGCGGCGGCGCCGTCCATGAGGGGGGGCACACCCCGGAGACGCATGCCGCCTCTTCGGACATCCCACCACACCACCCCGCATGTATGAGGGCCCGGTGTGACGCTCGGGTGGCATTGCTACCCCCCAGGGCCCCCGTCCCGCCTAACCCTGTAGCGTTTGACCACGGGATCTAGCCCTTTGACTTTGCACGGACGGGCCTTGAGCAGTGGACCTATCCACCCGGTTGTGGTAGGTCAGTCCATAAGAACACGTTGGAGCAACATCCG
Organism: Aegilops tauschii subsp. strangulata; assembly: GCF_002575655.3. NCBI lineage: Eukaryota > Viridiplantae > Streptophyta > Magnoliopsida > Poales > Poaceae > Aegilops > Aegilops tauschii. Next base: position 641,745,762 of record NC_053036.3, on the reverse strand, counting down.
GGCAAGACCCACGGCAAGATCCCCTCCATGTAGACCCGACGCGTCCGTTTCCCCCTCCAGGTGCCGGCGGCTGCGCCGTCCGTGAGGGGGGGCACATCCCGGAGACGCGTGCCGCCTCTTGGGACATGCCACCACACCACCCCGCATGTATGAGGGCCCGGTGCGACGCTCGAGTGGCATTGCTACCCCCCAGGCCCCCCGTCCCGCCTAACCCTGTAGCGTTTGACCATGGGATCTAGCCCTTTGACTTTGCACGGACGGGCTTTGAGCAGTGGACCTATCCACCCAGTTGTGTTAGGTCAGTCCATAGGAACACTTTGGAGCAGCATCCGGGCCAGACCCAGGGCAAGATCCCCTCCGTGTAGACCCGACGCGCCCGTTTCCCCCCTCAAGGTGCCGGCGGCGGCGCTGTCCGTGAGGGGGCACACCCCGGAGACGCGTGCCGCCTCTTCGAACATGGCACCACACCACCCCGCATGTATGAGGGCCCGGTGCGATGCTCGGGTGGCATTGCTACCCCCCCCCCCCCAGGGCCCCCGTCCCGCCTAACCCTGTAGCGTTTGACCACGGGATCTAGCCCTTTGAATTTGCACGGACGGGCTTTGAGCAGTGGACCTATCCACCCGGTTGTGTTAGGTCAGTCCATAGGAACACTTTGGAGCAACATCCAGGCCAGACCCACGGCAAGATCCCCTCCGTGTAGACCCGACGCGCCCGTTTCCCCCTCCAGGTGCCGGCGGCGGCGCCGTCCGTGAGGGGGGCTCACCCCGGAGACGCGTGCCGCCTCTTCGGACATGCCACCACACCACCCCGCATGTATGAGGGCCCGGTGCGACGCTCGGGTGGCATTGCTACCCCCCAGGGCCCCCGTCCCCCCTAACCCTGTAGCGTTTGACCACGGGATCAAGCCCTTTGATTTTGCACGGACGGGCTTTTAGCAGTGGACCTATCCACCCGGTTGTGGTAGGTCAGTCCATAAGAACACTTTGGAGCAACATCCGGGCAAGACCCACGGCAAGATCCCCTCCGTGTAGACCCGACGCGTCCGTTTCCCCCTCCAGGTGCCGGCGGCGGCGCCGTCCGTGAGGGGGGCACACCCCGGAGACGCGTGCCGCCTCTTGGGACATGCCACCACACCACCCCGCATGTATGAGGGCCCGGTGCGACGCTCGGGTGGCATTGCTACCCACCAGGGCCCCCGTCCCGCCTAACCCTGTAGCGTTTGACCACGGGATCTAGCCCTTTGACTTTGCACGGACGGGCTTTGAGCAGTGGACCTATCCACCCGATTGTGTTAGGTCAGTCCATAGGAACACTTTGGAGCAACATCCGGGCCAGACCCACGGCAAGATCCCCTCCGTGTAGACCCGACGCGCCCGTTTCCCCCCTCCAGGTGCCGGCGGCGGCGCCGTCCGTGAGGGGGGCACACCCCGGAGACGCGTGCCGCCTCTTCGGACAAGCCACCACACCACCCCGCATGTATGAGGGCCCGGTGCGACGCTCGGGTGGCATTGCTACCCCCCAGGGCCCCCGTCCCGCCTAACCCTGTAGCGTTTGACCACGGGATCTAGCCCTTTGACTTTGCACGGACGGGCTTTGAGCAGTGGACCTATCCACCCGGTTGTGGTAGGTCAGTCCATAAGAACACTTTGGAGCAACATCCGGGCAAGACCCACGGCAAGATCCCCTCCGTGTAGACCCGACGCGTCCGTTTCCCCCTCCAGGTGCCGGCGGCAGCGCCGTCCGTGAGGGGGGGCACACCCGGGAGACGCGTGCCGCCTCTTGGGACATGCCACCACACCACCCCGCATGTATGAGGGCCCGGTGCGACGCTCGGGTGGCATTGCTACCCCCAGGGCCCCCGTCCCGCCTAACCCTGTAGCGTTTGACCACGGGATCTAGCCCTTTGACTTTGCACGGACGGGCTTTGAGCAGTGGACCTATCCACCCGGTTGTGTTAGGTCAGTCCATAGGAACACTTTGGAGCAACATCCGGGCCAGACCCATGGCAAGATCCCCTCCGTGTAGACCCGACGCGCCCGTTTCCCCCCTCCAGGTGCCGGCGGCGGCGCCGTCCGTGAGGGGGGGGCACACCCCGGAGACGCGTGCCGCCTCTTCGGACATGCCACCACACCACCCCGCATGTATGAGGGCCCGGTGCGACGCTCGGGTGGCATTGCTACCCCCCAGGGCCCCCGTCCCGCCTAACCCTGTAGCGTTTGACCACGGGATCTAGCCCTTTGACTTTGCACGGACGGGCTTTGAGCAGTGGACCTATCCACCCGGTTGTGGTAGGTCAGTCCATAAGAACACTTTGGAGCAACATCCGGGCAAGACCCACGGCAAGATCCCCTCCGTGCAGACCCGACGCGTCCGTTTCCCCCTCCAGGTGCCGGCGGCGGCGCCGTCCGTGAGGGGGGGCACACCCCGGAGACGCGTGCCGCCTCTTGGGACATGCCACCACACCACCCCGCATGTATGAGGGCCCGGTGCGACGCTCGGGTGGCATTGCTACCCCCAGGGCCCCCGTCCCGCCTAACCCTGTAGTGTTTGACCACGGGATCTAGCCCTTTGACTTTGCACGGACGGGCTTTGAGCAGTGGACCTATCCACCCGGTTGTGTTAGGTCAGTCCATAGGAACACTTTGGAGCAACATCCGGGCCAGACCCACGGCAAGATCCCCTCCGTGTAGACACGACGCGCCCGTTTCCCCCCTCCAGGTGCCGGCGGCGGCGCCATCCGTGAGGGGGGCACACCCCGGAGACACGTGCCGCCTCTTCGGACAAGCCACCACACCACCCCGCATGTATGAGGGCCCGGTGCGACGCTCGGGTGGCATTGCTACCCCCCAGGGCCCCCGTCGCGCCTAACCCTGTAGCGTTTGACCACGGGATCTAGCCCTTTGACTTTGCACGGACGGGCTTTGAGTAGTGGACCTATCCACCCGGTTGTGGTAGGTCAGTCCATAAGAACACTTTGGAGCAACATCCGGGCAAGACCCACGGCAAGATCCCCTCCGTGTAGACCCGACGCGTCCGTTTCCCCCTCCAGGTGCCGGCGGCGGCGCCGTCCGTGAGGGGGGGCACACCCGGGAGACATGTGCCGCCTCTTGGGACATGCCACCACACCACCCCGCATGTATGAGGGCCCGGTGCGACGCTCGGGTGGCATTGCTACCCCCAGGGCCCCCGTCCCGCCTAACCCTGTAGCGTTTGACCACGGGATCTAGCCCTTTGACTTTGCACGGACGGGCTTTGAGCAGTGGACCTATCCACCCGGTTGTGTTAGGTCAGTCCATAGGAACACTTTGGAGCAAAATCCAGGCCAGACCCATGGCAAGATCCCCTCCGTGTTGACCCGACGCGCCCGTTTCCGCCCTCCAGGTGCCGGCGTCGGCGCCGTCCGTGAGGGGGGGCACACCCCGGAGACGCGTGCCGCCTCCTCGGACATGCCACCACACCACCCCGCATGTATGAGGGCCCGGTGCGACGCTCGGGTGGCATTGCTACCCCCCAGGGCCCCCGTCCCGCTTAACCCTGTAGCGTTTGACCACGGGATCTAGCCCTTTGACTTTGCACTGACGGGCTTTGAGCAGTGGACCTATCCACCCGGTTGTGGTAGGTCAGTCCATAAGAACACTTTGGAGCAACATCCGGGCAAGACCCACGGCAAGATCCCCTCCGTGTAGACCCGACGCGTCCGTTTCCCCCTCCAGGTGCCGGCGGCGGTGCCGTCCGTGAGTGGGGGCACACCCCGGAGACGCGTGCCGCCTCTTGGGACATGCCACCACACCACCCCGCATGTATGAGGGCCCGGTGCGACGCTCGGGTGGCATTGCTACCCCCAGGGCCCCCATCCAGCCTAACCCTGTAGCGTTTGACCACGGGATCTAGCCCTTTGACTTTGCACGGACGGGCTTTGAGCAGTGGACCTATCCACCCGGTTGTGTTAGGTCAGTCCATAGGAACACTTTGGAGCAACATCCGGGCCAGACCCACGGCAAGATCCCCTCCGTGTAGACCCGACGCGCCCGTTTCCCCCCTCCAGGTGCCGGCGGCGGCGCCGTCCATGAGGGGGGGGCACACCCCGGAGACGCATGCCGCCTCTTCGGACATCCCACCACACCACCCCGCATGTATGAGGGCCCGGTGTGACGCTCGGGTGGCATTGCTACCCCCCAGGGCCCCCGTCCCGCCTAACCCTGTAGCGTTTGACCACGGGATCTAGCCCTTTGACTTTGCACGGACGGGCTTTGAGCAGTGGACCTATCCACCCGGTTGTGGTAGGTCAGTCCATAAGAACACTTTGGAGCAACATCCGGGCAAGACCCACGGCAAGATCCCCTCCGTGTAGACCCGACGCATCCGTTTCCCTCTCCAGGTGCCGTCGGCTGCGCCGTCCGTGAGGGGGGGCACATCCCGGAGACGCGTGCCGCCTCTTGGGACATGCCACCACACCACCCCGCATGTATGAGGGCCCGGTGCGACGCTCGGGTGGCATTGCTACCCCTCAGGGCCCCCGTCCCGCCTAACCCTGTAGCGTTTGACCATGGGATCTAGCCCTTTGACCTTGCACGGACGGGCTTTGAGCAGTGGACCTATCCACCCGGTTGTGTTAGGTCAGTCCATAGGAACACTTTGGAGCAGCATCCGGGCCAGACCCACGGCAAGATCCCCTCCGTGTAGACCCGACGCGCCCGTTTCCCCCCTCAAGGTGCCGGCGGCGGCGCTGTCCGTGAGGGGGCACACCCCGGAGACGCGTGCCGCCTCTTCGGACATGGAACCACACCACCCCGCATTTATGAGGGCCCGGTGCGATGCTCGGGTGGCATTGCTACCCCCCCAGGGCCCCCGTCCCGCCTAACCCTGTAGCGTTTGACCACGGGATCTAGCCCTTTGACTTTGCACGGACGGGCTTTGAGCAGTGGACCTATCCACCCGGTTGTGTTAGGTCAGTCCATAGGAACACTTTGGAGCAACATCCGGGCCAGACCCACGGCAAGATCCCCTCCGTGTAGACCCGACGCGCCCGTTTCCCCCCTCCAGGTGCCGGCGGCGGCGCCGTCCGTGAGGGGGGCACACCCCGGAGACGCGTGCCGCCTCTTCGGACATGCCACCACACCACCCCGCATGTATGAGGGCCCGGTGCGACGCTCGGGTGGCATTGCTACCCCCCAGGGCCCCCGTCCCGCCTAACCCTGTAGCGTTTGACCACGGGATCAAGGCCTTTGATTTTGCACGGACGGGCTTTGAGCAGTGGACCTATCCACCCGGTCGTCGTAGGTCAGTCCATAAGAACACTTTGGAGCAACATCCGGGCAAGACCCACGGCAAGATCCCCTCCGTGCAGACCCGACGCGTCCGTTTCCCCCTCCAGGTGCCGGCGGCTGTACCGTCCGTGAGGGGGAGCACACCCCGGAGACGCGTGCCGCCTCTTGGGACATGCCACCACACCACCCCGCATGTATGAGGGCCCGGTGCGACGCTCGGGTGGCATTGCTACCCCCACGGCCCCCGTCCCGCCTAACCCTGTAGCGTTTGACCACGGGATCTAGCCCTTTGACTTTGCACGGACGGGCTTTGAGCAGTGGACCTATCCACCCTGTTGTGTTAGGTCAGTCAATAGGAACACTTTGGAGCAAGATCCGGGCCAGACCCGCGGCAAGATCCCCTCCGTGTAGACCCGACGCGCCCGTTTCCCCCCTCTAGGTGCCGGCGGCGGCGCCGTCCGTGAGGGGGTGCACACCCCGGAGACGCGTGCCGCCTCTTCGGACATGCCACCACACCACCCCGCATGTATGAGGGCCCGGTGCGACGCTCGGGTGGCATTGCTACCCCCAGGGCCCCCGTCCCGCCTAACCCTGTAGCGTTTGACCACGGGATCTAGCCCTTTGACTTTGCACGGACGGGCTTTGAGCAGTGGACCTATCCACCCGGTTGTGGTAGGTCAGTCCATAAGAACACTTTGGAGCAACATCCGGGCAAGACCCACGGCAAGATCCCCTCCGTGTAGACCCGACGCGTCCGTTTCCCCCTCCAGGTGCCGGCGGCGGCGCCGTCCGTGAGGGGGGGCACACCCCGGAGACGCGTGCCGCCTCTTGGGACATGCCACCACACCATCCCGCATGTATGAGGGCCCATTGCGATGCTCGGGTGGCATTGCTACCCCCAGGGCCCCCGTCCCGCCTAACCCTGTAGCGTTTGACCACGGGATCTAGTCCTTTGACTTTGCACGGACGGGCTTTGAGCAGTGGACCTATCCACCCGGTTGTGTTAGGTCAGTCCATAGGAACACTTTGGAGCAACATCCGGGCCAAACCCAAGGCAAGATCCCCTCCGTGTAGACCCGACGCGCCCGTTTCCCCCCTCCAGGTGCCGGCGGCGGCGCTGTCCGTGAGGGGGCACACCCTGGAGACGCATGCCGCCTCTTCGGACATGCCACCACACCACCCCGCATGTATGAGGGCCCGGTGCGACGCTCGGGTGGCATTGCTACCCCCAGGGCCCCCGTCCCGCCTAACCCTGTAGCATTTGACCACAGGATCTAGCCCTTTGACTTTGCTCGGATGGGCTTTGAGCAGTGGACCTATCAACCCGGTTGTGTTAGGTCAGTCCATAGGAACACTTTGGAGCAACATCCGGGCCAGACCCACGGCAAGATCCCCTCCGTGTAGACCCGGCGCGCCCGTTTCCCCCCTCTAGGTGCCGGCGGCGGCGCCGTCCGTGAAGGGGGGCACACCCCGGAGACGCGTGCCGCCTCTTCGGACATGCCACCACACCACCCCGCATGTATGAGGGCCCGGTGCGATGCTCGGGTGGCATTGCTACCCCCCAGGGCCCCCGTCCCGCCTAACCCTGTAGCGTTTGACCACGGGATCTAGCCCTTTGACTTTGCACGGACGGGCGTTGAGCAGTGGACCTATCCACCCGGTTGTGGTAGGTCAGTCCATAAGAACACTTTGGAGCAACATCCGGGCACGACCCACGGCAAGATCCGCTCCGTGTAGACCCGACGCGTCCGTTTCCCCCTCCAGGTGCCGGCGGCGGCGCCGTCCGTGAGGGGGGGCACACCCCGGAGACGCGTGCCGCCTCTTGGGACATGCCACCACACCACCCCGCATGTATGAGGGCCCAGTGCGACGCTCGGGTGGCATTGCTACCACCCAGGGCCCCCGTCCCGCCTAACCCTGTAGCGTTTGACCACGGGATCAGGCCCATTGACTTTGCACGGACGGGCTTTGAGCAGTGGACCTATCCACCCGGTTGTGTTAGGTCAGTCCATAGGAACACTTTGGAGCAACATCCGGGCCAGACCCACGGCAAGATCCCCTCCGTGTAGACCCGACGCGCACGTTTCCCCCCTCCAGGTGCCGGCAGCGGCGCTGTCCGTGAGGGGGCACACCCTGGAGACGCGTGCCGCCTCTTCGGACATGCCACCACACCACCCCGCTTGTATGAGGGCCCGGTGCGACGCTCGGGTGGCATTGCTACCCCCCAGGGCCCCCGTCCCGCCTAACCCTGTAGCGTTTGACCACGGGATCTAGCCCTTTGACTTTGCACGGACGGGCTTTGAGCAGCGGACCTATCCACCCGGTTGTGTTAGGTCAGTCCATAGGAACACTTTGGAGCAACATCCGGGCCAGACCCACGGCAAGATCCCCTCCGTGTAGACCCGACGCGCCCGTTTCCCCCCTCCAGGTGCCGGCGGCGGCGCCGTCCGTGAGGGGGGCACACCCCGGAGACGCGTGCCGCCTCTTTGGACATGCCACCACACCACCCCGCATGTATGAGGGCCCGGTGCGACGCTCGGGTGGCATTGCTACCCCCCAGGGCCCCCGTCCCGCCTAACCCTGTAGCGTTTGACCACGGGATCTAGCCCTTTGACTTTGCACGGACGGGCTTTGAGCAGTGGACCTATCCACCCGGTTGTGGTAGGTCAGTCCATAAGAACACTTTGGAGCAACATCCGGGCAAGACCCACGGCAAGATCCCCTCCGTGTAGACCCGACGCGTCCGTTTCCCCCTCCAGGTGCCGGCGGCTGCGCCGTCCGTGAGGGGGGGCACATCCCGGAGACGCGTGCCGCCTCTTGGGACATGCCACCACACCACCCCGCATGTATGAGGGCCCGGTGCGACGCTCGGGTGGCATTGCTACCCCCCAGGGCCCCCGTCCCGCCTAACCCTGTAGCGTTTGACCACGGGATCTAGCCCTTTGACTTTGCACGGACGGGCTTTGAGCAGTGGACCTATCCACCCGGTTGTGTTAGGTCAGTCCATAGGAACACTTTGGAGCAACATCCGGGCAAGACCCACGGCAAGATCCCCTCCGTGTAGACCCGACGCGCCCGTTTCCCCCTCCAGGTGCCGGCGGCGGCGCCGTCCGTGAGGGGGTGCACACCCCGGAGACGCGTGCCGCCTCTTGGGACATGCCACCACACCACCCCGCATGTATGAGGGCCCGGTGCGACGCTCGGGTGGCATTGCTACCCCCCCAGGGCCCCCGTCCCGCCTAACCCTGTAGCGTTTGACCACGGGATCTAGCCCTTTGACTTTGCACGGACGGGCTTTGAGCAGTGGACCTATCCACCCGGTTGTATTAGGTAAGTCCATAGGAACAATTTGGAGCAACATCCGGGCCAGACCCACGGCAAGATCCCCTCCGTGTAGACCCGACGCGCCCGTTTCCCCCCTCCAGGTGCCGGCGGCGGCGCCGTCCGTGAGGGGGGCACACCCCGGAGATGCGTGCCGCCTCTTCGGACATGCCACCACACCACCCCGCATGTATGAGGGCCCGGTGCGACGCTCGGGTGGCATTGCTACCCCCCAGGGCCCCCGTCCCGCCTAACCCTGTAGCGTTTGACCACGGGATCAAGGCCTTTGATTTTGCACGGACGGGCTTTGAGCAGTGGACCTATCCACCCGGTTGTCGTAGGTCAGTCCATAAGAACACTTTGGAGCAACATCCGGGCAAGACCCACGGCAAGATCCCCTCCGTGCAGACCCGACGCGTCCGTTTCCCCCTCCAGGTGCCGGCGGCTGCGCCGTCCGTGAGGGGGAGCACACCTCGGAGACGCGTGCCGCCTCTTGGGACATGCCACCACACCACCCCGCATGTATGAGGGCCCGGTGCGACGCTCGGGTGGCATTGCTACCCCCAGTGCCCCCGTCCCGCCTAACCCTGTAGCGTTTGACCACGGGATCTAGCCCTTTGACTTTGCACGGACGGGCTTTGAGCAGTGGACCTATCCACCCGGTTGTGTTAGGTCAGTCAATAGGAACACTTTGGAGCAAGATCCGGGCCAGACCCACGGCAAGATCCCCTCCGTGTAGACCCGACGCGCCCGTTTCCCCCCTCTAGGTGCCGGCGGCGGCGCCGTCCGTGAGGGGGTGCACACCCCGGAGACGCGTGCCGCCTCTTCGGACATGCCACCACACCACCCCGCATGTATGAGGGCCCGGTGCGACGCTCGGGTGGCATTGCTACCCCGAGGGCCCCCGTCCCGCCTAACCCTGTAGCGTTTGACCACGGGATCTAGCCCTTTGACTTTGCACGGACGGGCTTTGAGCAGTGGACCTATCCACCCGGTTGTGGTAGGTCAGTCCATAAGAACACTTTGGAGCAACATCCGGGCAAGACCCACGGCAAGATCCCCTCCGTGTAGACCCGACGCATCCGTTTCCCCCTCCAGGTGCCGGCGGCGGCGCCGTCCGTGAGGGGGGGCACACCCCGGAGACGCGTGCCGCCTCTTGGGACATGCCACCACACCATCCCGCATGTATGAGGGCCCATTGCGATGCTCGGGTGGCATTGCTACCCCCCAGGGCCCCCGTCCCGCCTAACCCTGTAGCGTTTGACCACGGGATCTAGTCCTTTGACTTTGCACGGACGGGCTTTGAGCAGTGGACCTATCCACCCGGTTGTGTTAGGTCAGTCCATAGGAACACTTTGGAGCAACATCCGGGCCAGACCCAAGGCAAGATCCCCTCCGTGTAGACCCGACGCGCCAGTTTCCCCCCTCCAGGTGCCGGCGGCGGCGCTGTCCGTGAGGGGGCACACCCTGGAGACGCATGCCGCCTCTTCGGACATGCCACCACACCACCCCGCATGTATGAGGGCCCGGTGCGACGCTCGGGTGGCATTGCAACCCCCCAGGGCCCCCGTCCCGCCTAACCCTGTAGCATTTGACCACGGGATCTAGCCCTTTGACTTTGCACGGATGGGCTTTGAGCAGTGGACCTATCCACCCGGTTGTGTTAGGTCAGTCCATAGGAACACTTTGGAGCAACATCCGGGCCAGACCCACGGCAAGATCCCCTCCGTGTAGACCCGACGCGCCCGTTTCCCCCCTCTAGGTGCCGGCGGCGGCGCCGTCCGTGAGGGGGGGCACACCCCGGAGACGCGTGCCGCCTCTTCGGACATGCCACCACACCACCCCGCATGTATGAGGGCCCGGTGCGATGCTCGGGTGGCATTGCTACCCCCCAGGGCCCCCGTCCCGCCTAACCCTGTAGCGTTTGACCACGGGATCTAGCCCTTTGACTTTGCACGGACGGGCTTTGAGCAGTGGACCTATCCACCCGGTTGTGGTAGGTCAGTCCATAAGAACACTTTGGAGCAACATCCGGGCACGACCCACAGCAAGATCCGCTCCGTGTAGACCCGACGCGTCCGTTTCCCCCTCCAGGTGCCGGCGGCGGCGCCGTCCGTGAGGGGGGGCACACCCCGGAGACGCGTGCCGCCTCTTGGGACATGCCACCACACCACCCCGCATGTATGAGGGCCCGGTGCGACGCTCGGGTGGCATTGCTACCACCCAGGGCCCCCGTCCCGCCTAACCCTGTAGCGTTTGACCACGGGATCAGGCCCTTTGACTTTGCACAGACGGGCTTTGAGCAGTGGACCTATCCACCCGGTTGTGTTAGGTCAGTCCATAGGAACACTTTGGAGCAACATCCGGGCCAGACCCACGGCAAGATCCCCTCCGTGTAGACCCGACGCGCACGTTTCCCCCCTCCAGGTGCCGGCAGCGGCGCTGTCCGTGAGGGGGCACACCCTGGAGACGCGTGCCGCCTCTTCGGACATGCCACCACACCACCCCGCATGTATGAGGGCCCGGTGCGACGCTCGGGTGGCATTGCTACCCCCCAGGGCCCCCGTCCCGCCTAACCCTGTAGCGTTTGACCACGGGATCTAGCCCTTTGACTTTGCACGGACGGGCTTTGAGCAGCGGACCTATCCACCCGGTTGTGTTAGGTCAGTCCATAGGAACACTTTGGAGCAACATCCGGGCCAGACCCATGGCAAGATCCCCTCCGTGTAGACCCGACGCGCCCGTTTCCCCCCTCCAGGTGCCGGCGGCGGCGCCGTCCGTGAGGGGGGCACACCCCGGAGACGCGTGCCGCCTCTTTGGACATGCCACCACACCACCCCGCATGTATGAGGGCCCGGTGCGACGCTCGGGTGGCATTGCTACCCCCAGGGCCCCCGTCCCGCCTAACCCTGTAGCGTTTGACCACGGGATCTAGCCCTTTGACTTTGCACGGACGGGCTTTGAGCAGTGGACCTATCTACCCGGTTGTGGTAGGTCAGTCCATAAGAACACTTTGGAGCAACATCCGGGCAAGACCCACGGCAAGATCCCCTCCGTGTACACCCGACGCGTCCGTTTCCCCCTCCAGGTGCCGGCGGCTGCGCCGTCCGTGAGGGGGGGCACATCCCGGAGACGCGTGCCGCCTCTTCGGACATGCCACCACACCACCCCGCATGTATGAGGGCCCGGTGCGACGCTCGGGTGGCATTGCTACCCCCAGGGCCCCCGTCCCGCCTAACCCTGTAGCGTTTGACCACGGGATCTAGCCCTTTGACTTTGCACGGACGGGCTTTGAGCAGTGGACCTATCCACCCGGTTGTGTTAGGTCAGTCCATAGGAACACTTTGGAGCAACATCCGGGCAAGACCCACGGCAAGATCCCCTCCGTGTAGACCCGACGCTCCCGTTTCCCCCTCCAGGTGCCGGCGGCGGCGCCGTCCGTGAGGGGGTGCACACCCCGGAGACGCGTGCCGCCTCTTGGGACATGCCACCACACCACCCCGCATGTATGAGGGCCCGGTGCGACGCTCGGGTGGCATTGCTACCCCCCAGGGGCCCCGTCCCGCCTAACCCTGTAGCGTTTGACCACGGGATCTAGCCCTTTGACTTTGCACGGACGGGCTTTGAGCAGTGGACCTATCCACCCAGTTGTGGTAGGTCAGTCCATAAGAACACTTTGGAGCAACATCCGGGCAAGACCCACGGCAAGATCCCCTCCGTGTAGACCCGACGCGTCCGTTTCCCCCGCGAGGTGCCGGCGGCGGCGCCGTCCGTGAGGGGGGGCACACCCCGGAGACGCGTGCCTCCTGTTGGGACATGCCACCACACCACCCCGCATGCATGAGGGCCCGGTGCGACGCTCGGGTGGCATTGCTACCCCCCAGGGCCCCCGTCCCGCCTAACCCTGTAGCGTTTGACCACGGGATCTAGTCCTTTGACTTTGCACGGACGGGCTTTGAGCAGTGGACCTATCCACCCAGTTGTGTTAGGTCAGTCCATAGGAACACTTTGGAGCAACATCCGGGCCAGACCCACGGCAAGATCCCCTCCGTGTAGACCCGACGCGCCCGTTTCCCCCCTCCAGGTGCCGGCGGCGGCGCTGTCCGTGAGGGGGCACACCCTGGAGACGCGTGCCGCCTCTTCGGACATGCCACCACACCACCCCGCATGTATGAGGGCCCGGTGCGACGCTCGGGTGGCATTGCTACCCCCCCAGGGCCCCCGTCCCGCCTAACCCTGTAGCGTTTGACCACGGGATCTAGCCCTTTGACTCTGCACGGACGGGCTTTGAGCAGTGGCCCTATCCACCCGGTTGTGTTAGGTCAGTCCATAGGAACACTTTGGAGCAACATCCGGGCCAGACCCACGGCAAGATCCCCTCCGTGTAGACCCGACGCGCCCGTTTTCCCCCTCCAGGTGCCGACGGCGGCGCCGTCCGTGAGGGGGGGCACACCCTGGACACGCGTGCCGCCTCTTCGGACATGCCACCACACCACCCCGCATGTATGAGGGCCCGGTGCGACTCTCGGGTGGCATTGCTACCCCCCAGGTCCCCCGTCCCGCCCAACCCTGTAGCGTTTGACCACGGGATCTAGCCCTTTGACTTTGCACGGACGGGCTTTGAGCAGTGGACCTATCCACCTGGTTGTGGTAGGTCAGTCCATAAGAACACTTTGGAGCAACATCCGGGCAAGACCCACGGCAAGATCCCCTCCGTGTAGACACGACGCGTCCGTTTCCCCCTCCAGGTGCCGGCGGCTGCGCCGTCCGTGAGGGGGGCACACCCCGGAGACGCGTGCCGCCTCTTGGGACATGCCACCACACCACCCCGCATGTATGAGGGCCCGGTGCGACGCTCGGGTGGCATTGCTACCCCCCAGGGCCCCCGTCCCGCCTAACCCTGTAGCGTTTGACCACGGGATCTAGCCCTTTGACTTTGCACGGACGGGCTTTGAGCAGTGGACCTATCCACCCGTCTGTGTTAAGTCAGTCCATAGGAACACTTTGGAGCAACATCCGGGCCAGACCCACGGCAAGATCCCCTCCGTGTAAACCCGACGCGCCCGTTTCCCCCCTCCAGGTGCTGGCGGCGGCGCCGTCCGTGAGGGGGTGCACACCCCGGAGACGCGTGCCGCCTCTTCGGACATGCCACCACACCACCCCGCATGTATGAGGGCCCGGTGCGATGCTCGGGTGGCATTGCTACCCCCAGGGCCCCCGTCCCGCCTAACCCTGTAGCGTTTGACCACGGGATCTAGCCCTTTGACTTTGCACGGACGGGCTTTGAGCAGTGGACCTATCCACCCGGTTGTGGTAGGTCAGTCCATAAGAACACTTTGGAGCAACATCCTGGCAAGACCCACGGCAAGATCCCCTCCGTGTAGACCCGACGCGTCCGTTTCCCCCTCCAGGTGCCGGCGGCGGCGCCGTCCATGAGGGGGGGCACACCCCGGAGACGCGTGCCGCCTCTTGGGACATGCCACCATACCACCCCGCATGTATGAGGGCCCGGTGCGACGCTCGGGTGGCATTGCTACCCCCCAGGGCCCCCGTCCCGCCTAACCCTCTAGCGTTTGACCATGGGATCTAGTCCTTTGACTTTGCACGGACGGGCTTTGAGCAGTGGACCTATCCACCCGGTTGTGTTAGGTCAGTCCATAGGAGCACTTTGGAGCAACATCCGGGCCAGACCCACGGCAAGATCCCCTCCGTGTAGACACGACGCGCCCGTTTCCCCCCTCCAGGTGCCGGCGGCAGCGCTGTCCGTGAGGGGGCACACCCCGGAGACGCGTGCCGCCTCTTCGGACATGGCACCACACCACCCCGCATGTATGAGGGCCCGTGCGACGCTCGGGTTGGCATTGCTACCCCCCAGGGCCCCCGTCGCGCCTAACCCTGTAGCGTTTGACCATGGGATCTAGCCCTTTGACTTTGCACGGACGGGCTTTGAGCAGTGGACCTATCCACCCGGTTGTGTTAGGTCAGTCCATAGGAACACTTTGGAGCAACATCCGGGCCAGACCCACGGCAAGATCCCCTCCGTGTAGACCCGACGCGTCCGTTTCCCCCCTCCAGGTGCCGGCGGCGGCGCCGTCCGTGAGGGGGGGCACACCCCGGAGACGCGTGCCGCCTCTTGGGACAAGCCACCACACCACCCCGCATGTATGAGGGCCCGGTGCGACGCTCGGGTGGCATTGCTACCCCCAGGGCCCCCGTCCCACCTAACCCTGTAGCGTTTGACCACGGGATCTAGCCCTTTGACTTTGCACGGACGGGCTTTGAGCAGTGGACCTATCCACCCGGTTGTGTTAGGTCAGTCCATAGGAACACTTTGGAGCAACATCCGGGCCAGACCCACGGCAAGATCCCCTCCGTGTAGACCCGACGCGCCCGTTTCCCCCCTCCAGGTGCCGGCGGCGGCGCCGTTCGTGAGGGGGGGCACACCCCGGAGACGCGTGCCGCCTCTTCGGACATGCCACCACACCACCCCGCATGTATGAGAGCCCGGTGCGACGCTCGGGTGGCATTGCTACCCCCTAGGGCCCCCGTCCCGCCTAACCCTGTAGCGTTTGACCACGGGATCTAGCCCTTTTGACTTTGCACGGACGGGCTTTGAGAAGTGGACCTATCCACCCGGTTGTGTTAGGTCAGTCCATAGGAACACTTTGGAGCAACATCCGGGCCAGACCCACGGCAAGATCCCCTCCGTGTAGACCCGACGCGTCCGTTTCCCCCCTCTAGGTGCCGGGTACCGGGTCCCATACAGACGGTAAACTAAGAATCTAAAAATGTAATAATTGAATTGATTAAAAACTCCGGTATTCATCATTGAAAATGTACAATTGCTGTGAACCTTTTAGTGCTCGGGCACCGGGCCGGCTGCCCGGGCACGCCCGGTGCCCGAGCACTGAAAAGTTCACAGCAATTGTCCATTTTCTTCGTATAAGTCTAATGAATACCGGAGCTTATAACGTATGGATTAGTGAACTATTTAAACAGGTCAAATTGCTTTTCCCTCGGCGAGCTGGGACTATTTTTTCAAAAAAAAAGTAGTTGCCGTCGGCATAGGCCTCCCATCTATGCCGACGGCCGGGCCGTCGGCATACGTCCACGTTATCCACTCCCCCCGGGCTGCTGACATGTGGGCCGAGCCTATGCCGACGGCCATGCCGTCGGCATAGGGGCAACCTTATCCCCTCGCGCGGTCACCCCGACCCCAACCGCCGCCGCCCACCTCCTCCGCCGCCCGCCCTGAGCACGCCACCGCCCGCGCCGCCCCGAGCACGCCGCCGCCCGCGCCTCCCCGCTCCGACCCGCGCCGCCCCACCTCGAGCCCGCCGCCGCCCGCGCCTCCCGGCCCCGACCCCGAGCCACCCCACCCCGACCCCGGGCCGGCCGCCCCGCCCCGACTCCGCGACGCCCCGCGCCGGCCCTGCGCCGGCCGCCCCGCCCCCCCTCCGGCCTCCCTGCCCCGACCCCACGCCGCCCCGCCCCGACCCCCCTCTGGCCTCCCCGCCCCGACCCCACGCCGGCCGCCCCGCCCCGACCCACCGCCGGCCTCCCCGCCCCGACTCCGCGCCTCCCCGCCCCAACTCCGGCCGGCCCTCTCGAAGGTGAAATTTTATGTATTTTTTAGTGTTTTTTAGCAATTTTGTAGCTAGTTAGATAGGTATTTAGATAGATATTTAGATAGTTAGATACATAGTTAGATAGATAGTTGTATACATAGTTAGATAGGTAGATAGTTAGATAGTTAGATAGATAGTGAGATAGGTAGTAACAATATTTGGTTAGATGAGATGCTATATGTTGCATATGTTGCAAAAAAAATTGGTTCGATGAGATGAATTAATGAGGAGCAGATGATGTTGTTGCTATTTTTTTATACTCATAATGATCTTGATAAAATAATTGAAGACAAAATTTTGAAACTTACTAAGATGTGATGATCTTGCTAAAAAAATGATAGTCATGATGATCTTGTTAAAAGAATAGAAGACAAAAGTTTGACACTTGACTGAGATGTGATGATCTAAGTTGTTTTTTCGGTGGAATTTGCAGGCTTTGTGGTATCACATTTCACCGGAGTGGCCGTTGTCCGACGCGTTGGTCCCTGAGCATCCCTCTGCTGTTCGACTACTTCCTCTACAGCGGAGGGTGAGCTACAAATCCATCACCTCCTTTTTCATGTGACTAGATTTCATTCTCAAGTCAACTGGCGTAACCTAGGCGTCTCCCGTCCGAAAGGGTTGCATCGATAAATATGCATTCAATTGCATATTTATCACCGCAGCTCTTTCGGATTGTCCAGCGTTTTCCACGGACAGCCCGAGGATGTGTAGATTGGGTATGTTCTCCATGTTCTACCCCGTTCCGAGACAGGATTTCGGCGGCGCCTCCCCATTGTTCTCCGGAGCACATTCTCTCGGCTATTTGCCGAGACGTGTATCTGGAGAACAGCGGGGAGGTGCTGCCGAAATTTTGTCTCGGAACGGGGTAGAATGGAGAACGTACTCAATCTACACATCCTCGGGTGGGATTAGGACCCATCTTTACCTATTAGAGATGTAGGTGGATTAAACGCGGTAGAAACTGAAAATTTGATGTGATTAATTTAAATGAATCCTTAATTATGTTGTGTGGCTTGCAAAAAAGCAGAGGATGGCAGATAATCAGTGGATGTACAGTGGTTTTATCCGTCGGAATCGAGTAACATCAGAGTGGATCGCGAAAACCGATGTCTATTTGAAGGAGATATTCCTCGTCCAATGAGAATTATCCCACCATGCCCCTGTGCGAGATGTGCCAGACGTCACCGTAGAAATCAGACGGACATGAGTGAGCACCTTCGCACGCACGGATATATGCCAAACTTTGACATGCCGCCGATAAACATAGCCGAGCAGGACCGTGGTAGAGAGGAGGTGATGCGACAACACATCAATGGATATGAGGACGACGGGGTCAGGGACATGCTAGATGATGTCATTGTTGCAGAAACGGGAAATGCGACACCTTCAGAGAATGAACCGGAGGAGCCGGAGGCAACCGCAAAGGCCTTCTTGGAGGTCTTGGCCTCGTCGAAGAAACCTCTTTATGCGGGGGCGAAAATATCTCAGCTGGATGCCATCTCGCAACTGATTGCAGTCAAGGCTGAGTACGGCTGTAGCCAGAAATGCTTCGAAGCATTCTTGGGAGTATGGGCTAACAGCCTCCCTGAGGGTCATGAACTGCCGAAAAGCATGTACGATACAAAGAAAATCATGAAGGCACTCTCTATGGATTATGAGAAAATAGATGTTTGCCCGAAGAATTGCCTTTTGTTTAGGCACGAGTATGCAGATGACAAGTACTGTAGGCAGTGCGGTTCGTCTCGGTACATTGAGGTGGTCGGTGAGGATGGTGAGAAAAAGCAGCTAACCATCCCCGTTAAGGTTCTTCGGTATCTTGATTTTATAAAAAGATTGCAGCGCCTTTTCATCACGAAGGAGTCTGCCAAAATGATGAAGTGGCACAAGGAAGGTATAAGGTACAATCCAAAAAAAATCGTACATCCATCGGAAGGGGAAGCATGGAAGTCGTTCGATGAAGAATACCCCGAGGAAGCAGCCGAGGCTGGGAATGTCAGAATAGCCATATCAGGTGATGGGTTGAATCCATATGGTATGTCGTCCAATCCATACAGCTGCTGGCCCGTGTTTGTAATTCCGCTCAATCTTCCTCCCGGTGCCCTAATGCAACGCAAGACCATGTTCTTGTCGCTCATCATTCCGGGGCCTGATTATCCGGTGAAGCAATTGGGTGTGTTTATGCAGCCGCTGGTGGATGCTTTGCACCATTCTTGGTACTTTCCGACGTTGACATACGACTGGGATCTGCAGAGAAATTTCTTGATGAAAGTTTGGTTGCACTATTGCATGCATGACTTTCCCGGCTATGCTCTATTCTGCGGATGGTGTACAAGTGGGAAGATGCCATGCCCAGTGTACATGCAGGCTCTGCGAATGATTTGGCTGAGTAAGGGTGGCAAGTATGTAGCCTTTGACCTGCATCGACAGTTCCTCCCTCCAGACCATCCAGACAGGGAAGACAAGAAGAACTTCACGAAAGGCCGGGTTGTTCATGAAGTAATCGAGATTCCAACATTTTCGGGGGCAGATGTTCTTGCTCAGCTAAAAGCTCTCCAGCCTAAAGTCAAAGGCAAAGGCAAAGCCAAAGCCAAAGGCTTCGAGGGATATGGTGAGACGCACAACTGGACTCACATTACCCCCTTCTCACAGCTTCCCTATTTCAAGGACCTCAAACTTCCTTACAATATCGATGTGATGCACACCGAAAAGAATGTGGCAGAGTCCCTTTTCCACACGATCCTCAATATTCCTGATAAGACGAAGGATAACGTTAAAGCTAGAGCCGATCAACAGAGAATTTGTGATAGACCACGTCTGAACATGAAGCCTCCCACAGGCGGTCGAAAAAACTGGTTCAAACCAGATGACTTTGTCCTTAAACCGCCAGAAAAAGGAAGTACTTATCTGGCTGAAACACATTTTGAAGTTCGCCGATGGTTATGCATCGAATATAAGTAAGGGAGTCAATCTTTCAACGGGCAATGTGACCGGCCTGAAGAGTCATGACTACCATGTATGGATTGAGCGGATAATGCCGGTGATGGTTCGAGGCTATGTCCCCGAGCATGTCTGGCGAGTGCTTGCCGAGCTAAGTCATTTCTTCCGCACGCTCTGTGCTAAAGAAGTAAGTAAAGACGTGATTGAAAAATTGCATAAGAAGGCACCGGAGTTGATAGTCAAGCTAGAGAAGATCTTTCCTCCAGGCTTCTTTACACCGATGACACATCTCATTCTGCACCTCGCGAACGAGGTATTGTTGGGGGTGCCTGTGCAGAATCGCTGACAGTACGGCCCTGAGAGACAGAACAAGCATCTCCGACAGAAATGTGGAAACAAAGCTAAGATTGAAGCTTCCATAGCTGAGGCAGTTATCCTAGAGGAGGTGTCAGACCTCAGGACATCATACTATCCAGACCACGTTCCCCATCTGCATAACAAGGTGCCTCGATACAATATAGAAGAGCCGAATTATCAACCCAAGCTCTATCTATTCAACGCGCAAGGTGGGAGGGCTGGGGCCTCGAAACCTTATAACATGCCATGACAAGAGTGGGAGGACCTCATGTTCTATATCTTGCACAACATCAGGGAAGTTGAGGAAGTGTGGATGAGGTAATACCACTACACCATTCCTTTATGTCTTCCACATCATCATGTTTTATGTTCACTTAGTCCCGGTTTAACACCGGTTTTCTTTTTTTTTAGTGATTTCGTTCAAGAGGAATGGACGGGAATGAATCCTCCTACTGAGGCGGAGGCACTTACTCTTCTCCGTCATGGAAACCCTGGACGTAAAAATTTTGTTGCTTGGTTCATGGAGAAAGTAATTGTCCACACTCCCCTATTAAATACCTAGTTCAACATTTATTAGTTAACTAATGCACGCAACAATTTCAATTATACTTGTAGGGAAAAGATCCGAACATATCTATGGATGATGAATTGAGATGGGTTTCCATGGGTTTTGACCCTGCCGTCATGACATGTAAAAAGTATGATGTGAATGGGTATCGCTTCCATACAGAGGATCACCAGAACAGCCGGCCTGATCCCAAAACTATAAATACCGGAGTGTACACCCCCGGTCAAAATTCAGTAGACTACTACGGAAGGGTACAAAATATATACGAGATTAAATTCCACCAGGGGCGCGAGACCCTAAGTCTGCCTGTGTTCAAATGTCGATGGTTCGATCTGCGGGAGGGGGTAAAACATACGCCTTCCATTGGTTTGGCCGAAGTTAAACCATCAACCGTCTATGCCGGAGCCGATCTCTTCATTGCGGCTACCCAAGCTACACAAGTATATTATCTGCCTTACCCATGCCAGAAAGAGTACCTAAAGGGTTGGGAAGTTGTGTTCAAGGTGTCGCCACATGGTAAGCTACCGAACCCGAATGAAGACAATTACTACAACATTAACCCCATGACATACGAGGGAGTGTTCTATCAAGAGCAACCTGATGATGATGATGTGGTTAGAAACGATGACGCTAGACCATTGGGTGATGATGATGTGGATCCAAAAGACGACGAAGCACGGAATGATGGTGAGACCATTGTCAATGAAAATGACATACTTATGCTAGAAAAGTTAAACTTAGACGCTGACGACGAGGAAGAGCCTCCACCTCCGTCAGACAACGAAGATGATATGATTGATAGTGATGATGAGACGGACCGAGAAAGAGGTTACAACAGTGATGATTCATATGGTTTCTAGCAGATGTACGTGTCAAGTCTTTTTTCTATAGTTTAGGAATATGCCTTTTATGCCTTCTTATTAATGTGTTTATTTTCATGCCTTTTCCTTCATTTCATTAATTTACTAATTGCTTATTCTCTTTTCAATGCAGGTTCGTGGAACATGGGCAAGGGGAAGGCCGACGGCGTGGGTTTCCTACGCAAGGTCGTTGGCCTGCCTAGTCGGAGTGGTCGAGCACGTAATCCTCTCCCCCGGCTACTTGACGATGACTCCTCACAGGGAGGTCGAGGGAGAGGTGCCCCTAGAGGAGGAGGGGGCGGGGGAGAGCCCCTAGAGGGCGAGGTGGGGGGAGAGCCACTACAGGGGGTCGCGGCCAGAAAGAGCGCACCCTCACCGACTTAGGGGTCTTGTCTTCGAGGCCATCCTCTAGTGAGGTACCCTCCTCTAGTGAGGTACCCTCCTCTAGTGAGGTACCCTCCTCTGGTGAGGAGGAGGAGGACGAGGCAGGCGAGAAGGAGGAGGTTCGGGATGGGGCCGAGGAGGAGGTGGAGGAGGAGGACGAGGAGGAGGAGGATGAGGAGGAGGTTGGGGAGGGGAAGGCAGGCGAGGAGGAGGGTGGTGGCGGGGATGATGGTGCTGGCGGGGAGGGGGTTGACAACAAGGGGTGGCTGCGTGGTAACGCAAAGCTACCAAAGCAGGTTCCTGCTACTGAGGAGAAGAAGTGGCTCATTGAGCCCACGGGGAAAGAGTAAGTGCCACTTTATAATAATTTCATTATTTTGCTTGTCACATGCTCATTCCGGTTGTTATTTATTTTGCTTGTCACATGCTAATAGTTCATTCTTTTGCAGCAACTGGATATATTCTAAAGGGGTCCGTATTCCCAACGGCCTCATCACCGTCCTGCTGAAGTTACACTGGCCGGGGTTGTACTGTCCGGATCCAGTCAGGCACCCGGACCATCGGGTCTTGGCCACGAGCTGGGAGCACTGGGAAGCGGCCCTCCACGCGGAGCATGGGACCCATGCCAAGGCCGTGATCACCACTTTCTGGGTGAGTTCTCTTCAGAAGCACAAGTCCATTCTAGTTTCATGAATGATTTAACTCATGGCTTCTTCCATTCTTGTTTCGTGCATGATTGTAGAAATTCTATCGAGTTCTCCTGGAACACAGGGGCAGAGCAGACCAGATCGTGCTACGCCAATGCAAGAAGAAGGCCCGCCAGATGCAGTACGAGGTGCGCTATGTGGCCATCTCGACATACTACCACGACTATCTTGGTGTGAAGATGACCAAGGAAGAAGCGCGGAGGATGGGCATTACCTTGGAGAGGGACGAGTTCTTGGCGGTAAGTATAAAAGATTTTTCATTATGCTTTCATTACCTTGTGGTACATTTCACCGTTTCGTGTTGACATGCCATTATGCTTTTATTATGTAGGTGTGTCCAAATTGGTGTTATGGAAAAGACGAGTCCTGGGCGGCATTGGTGGATCTTTGGTGTGATGAGGCTGGAGCCTGGGCGGCTATGAGAGTCAAAAACAAGGCTAACCGAGGGAAGGAGGGAGTACATGCTCAGGGAAACCGAAACCACTATCTCCACAAGGCAGTTAATGTATGACTAGCTAACCCCATTAAACATTCTTCTTCTTCTATTTACCATCACTTTCTTATGCATGACTAACCTCTGTTTGGTGGTGCAGGAGGAGAAACTGAAGCGGCCGCTCTCACACATGCAGGCGTGGGAGATCGCCCATACGCGGAAGGACCCCAAGCCTGGCGAGCCCAAGTACTATGGAAATAAGACCGCGGGGAGGAAGAAGGCCTACTCCGAAGGGTATCTGGCGTTACATCCTGACACACCTGACCCCATTGCGGCGGATCTGGACGAAAGGGTGGTGGTGGGCATGGGGCCGAAGGAGCACGGTCGGGAGGCGGTTCTCGATGCTGTGATCACTCCGTCTATCTCCTACACACAGCTCTGTCGGATCGACCCGACCCTGAGCCAGCGCACGAGCACGCGCATGAGCAGTGCACCGTCACTGTCCCTCTTTCAGGAGCAGCAAACTGTAAGTATTTTCCCTTTTATCTTCATTGTTCCCTTTATTTCCGCATTTAGTAGTTTTATGAGTCTCATCATGTCATACTGTAGGCCTACATGGAGTACACACGCCAGGAGACCATGGCGTGGCACGACCGCCTTCATGCATACCATCAGCAGAGGGATCGCGAGATGCAGCACGCTTTTCAGGAAATGGCGGCCGGCAGGTGTCCTCAATGGCCATCAACAGAGGGTCCTCCAGCACAACCAGTGCTGCTGACCTTTGAGGAGTTTGTGGCACAGAACGCTGGCCCCTCGCCGGTTAGTTCATCCCCAATCAATTCACCCAAAGCATGTCATGCCTTTCAACACAGTCTTATATCCCGTTAATATATCTTTTCAACATCCAGGGAACAGGTGCATCTACCGTTGGCGGTGGTCTTCGCAACACTCCCGAGACACGGAGCCCGACCACTCCGATCCATGGAGACGGAGGCGGTCTTGGCGGTAGCGCTGCCGCTAGCAGTGACGACCTGGGCTTCGGCGGTCTTGGCGGTGACGACCTCCGCGGTGCTCGACGTCCTGGCGCTTAAGCCTTTCTCGATGCTATGATACTTGCTTGTTCTCGATGCTATGATACTTGTATGCTTGTGATGATACTTATCTTATTGTTGTTTGTGAGATTCTTATATGCTTTGTCGTGATGATACTTATATGTGTGATGCTTTGCGATGCTTCTTAGCGATGCCGATTTGTTGTGTGATGCTGTGTATATGCTCTTTGTTCTATATGCTATTTGTTATATATTCAAATGAATTGAGCTGAAAAGAAATAGAAAAAAGAAAAAAAAACTGGACAGAATCTAGGCCGACGGCCTGGCCGTCGGCATAGGCCTGGCGTGAGCTCCCAGTGGACGACACGTGGAAACTATGCCGACGGCTAGGCCGTCGGCATAGGCCTGGCGTGAGCTCCCAGTGGCCGACACGTGGCACGTCTATGCCGACGGCCAGGCCGTCGGCATAGACCTGCCCCAGGAGCGCCCAGTATCTGACACGTGGCGTGTCTATGCCGACGGCCTAGCCGTCGGCATAATTTCAAACTAAGCCGACGGCTGGGCCGTCGGCATAGACACGCCCATGCTGAACGGCGTCTCGCCACGTGGCGAGAAGCCATTGGGCAGCACTTGACGGCGGCCGCCGTTAGGCGATGACGTTGCCGACGGCCAAGGCCGTCGGCATAGGGTCTATGCCGACGGCTTTTCTATGCCGACGGTCATCCTGGCTACGCCGACGGATATGTTACCGACGGCCCTATGCCGACGGGGGCCGTCGGCATAGGCCTGACCCGACGGCTAGTCATGGCTATGCCGACGGCCTGGCCGTCGGCATAGGGTGCGATTCCGGTAGTGTATCCCCGGCATCTGTCAGCAGAAAAACAGAGCATCTCAATCCACACACCTTGTATCACCTCCCACATCTTGTTATCATCCCCGAGCCGTATCAACATTTTAGCAATCAGCCTAGCATCTCGAACAAAACAACCTTGTAAAACCTGTGGAGACTCCACGATATCAACCACTTTCTGAGCAAGTTCATTTTCCATCACATGACCCTTTAAGATGTCGTAGAGTTGTGCATAGGCGACTCGGCAAAGATGTTTTCTACTGCCTGGGAATAGCATCTCAGGACTTTCAGATAACAAATGCACCATATAATTCGATATTTGCCTGCATCGGTTGGTACGCTCAGCATGGTCCGGAGATGTGCGTGTACAGTAGAAGCAGAAATCCGTGGCCAAATGCCACAGAAGGACACTCTCATCCAAAGGCCTCTCTAAGCTCCATCCTAGCATTTTGTGGCATCCCTTGCGCTCAACTGTCCATTGCCCTCTGACATCATTGAACTCCATGTAACTCTGAGCATCTGTTATGTACTCCTCCCACCCATCTTGGATGTGCTGACGAACTAACCATGTAATGTCTTTCGATGAGTCATTCATCAACTCGCTCTGCCTTCTCTTGTGAATGAATAATCCTATAAGGTTATGTTCAGCAACCATGTCATACCACTTCATGAATGAAGTTAGCAGTCCAAACAAGGAAACGATCTCCAAAAGAAGAGTCCCGTACAACAAGACAAATGTAACACCGACATCTGTATGACTTTGTGCTTCTGTATGGCTCTTGTGGAAGGTAACAATGGCTGCAATTTGCAGTGCCGTGGAGATTGGGATCCTCCGTGCAAACAAGTTGGCGGCCAATTCGCCTCCTGTTGTTGATTTAGGTTCTCTGGTGTACAGAAGATCAAAATTTTTGGAGAGGATGCCTTTTAGTGCAAAGTGGAGTCCTTCATCATTATATGGACAGACTATCTTCAGTCTACGAACCCGATAAGAATAAGAATCTGCATAGTCTAACAGTAATGTATAGGGCAAATTGGCTTGTATACTGGTCTTGCCGGTTAGTTTAGGATCTTTTTGCCTTAGGAGCATGGCGGCCCGTGCTTCTTGTACATATGTCTCTAGCTGTTTTTCTCCCTCAATACTACTGGTGCTATCCTCGGGTGAAAAGTACCTATCAAGGCAGCCGAAGCTAGCATGCATGAGAGCCAAAGGTTTATGGAAGCATTTGAGAACCCCAGCAACAAAAAGGCAAACCGCTGAAGCCAACAGCTAGTGTCTTATCGGCTGGTGAGGGCCATGACTTGCAGAACACGTAGACGGCTACTGTCACCTGAGACAGTGAAATAGGAGTGGAGAAATACAATCAAATTGGAGACGCGTCTATAAATGCAAGCAACAAATACACATCGATATATGTAGCAATCCATCCATTCCAAATTACTTGAAGTTCTAGCTTTGTTCTAAGGGGAAAATAGTGGCTACAGACTACACCCCTTGTTCTAAGCCAAACTTCCTTAAATTTGACAATGTCCGTAGAAAAACATATTAACATCTACAACACCATATTAGGTTAGCCATAACATATATTTGCTTGCTACATATATTTTGATGTTGTAAATATTTGCTGTGTTTCTCAGTTTCTCTATGTACTTGGTCAAACTTGAAAAGGTTTTGACTTTAAACAAAGCTATAACTTCAAGTAATCTGGCATGGAGAAAATATATAGCTATTGTACTAAATTAGCAAGCATATGGAGCCACCTGAGATAAGGCCGTAAGGAAGTGCCGCTTCCATAGCTCGTTGTCTTCTACGTTGTAGGCGGTTATGCCAACCTGCCCGCCGAGGTGCATCAGCAGGACAGGAGCCCATAGGACCTGAAGATTGCCGGTATGGTACTGCAGCCTCTTCTGACGGTTGAAGAGCGTGGCGAGGGCATATATTGGCAGAGCATCGCTGCCAAGATAAGACAGCCAGATGAAGAATCTGTACCAGGGTGGGATACGGGATTTACGCCTGGTAGCGGAGAAACACAGGAAGTACTGAACGGCAAGGCTGCCCAATACAAGGGCACGCAGCTGCTGCTCATCCCACCATTGCACCGCATTCGAGCCACCCATTTGGTATTGTACACTCTCTAGCATGTGTTTGTGCGCGTGTGTTCATATGCAGCTGCTCACCTTTTCCCCCTTTATACGCAGCATAATACTACTGTGCTTGGTAAGTTCTTCGAAACATCCAAATATTCTGATGCATGCACAACTAATATGTTTTTGATGAAAGCGCGTCATTTGCATTGATAGAAACCCCGAGCAGGGGAAAATACTAAGCCAAATGGAGAAAAAACAAAGATCAAGGCGGAAGGGACTAAGTAGCAAACTCAAGACTAAGCTGCCCACCATCGGGGTGTGTTGAGTAGCAAACGCTTCATCTTTAAAGAAAGAAAAAATGGTAGCAGACGCCTAACCTCCTTGGCCCGATTAGCTTCCATATTGCTCCACCTCTTCCTTGAGTAAGCTAAGCACGAATTCACGATTCACATCCAGTCCAATCATGAAGTTGCTTAGCATTAAGTCATCTAGGCCAATTAATGATGGATCAGAGTACTACGTACAGGCCAAATTGTCAACATCGTGCTGATCAAGTCCTTGGTGAAGATTGTCGACTTCTTGTTGAATCATCAGTCCTTATACCAGTGTATTATATACGAGTAAACACAAATGTAGTTTTTTTTCTCAAACTCTAGGCGATGAGAGCAAACTATCTCGTCGACATTTTTTTTTAGCAAAGTACGAAGAAACCACTAGGTGACACCATGCATATATAATTGCGGAGAGGGTAACGGGGGAATGCCATCTTATTTCGAGACCTGGTTACGAAGCACATGCTTATTGCACTCAATGAGCAATGTTTTGTAGACCAGTTGGTGCTCTCGTTGGCCGGCGGCCGGCTTGGTGAGGCCACCGGTTGGTGCACTCAATGACCAATTGATTTGAAATGGTCGTAGATTTATGACCAATTCATCCACGGTCGCTGAGAGAAGGTCAAAAGTTGATATATTTCTTGTAGTGTGATGTGTGTTGATGTGAGGTCAGGGCACATCGTCATGTTTATAGATGTAGTGACCGGTTGACAGGAAGGTGGCTTTGGGTTGATCGATGTACTTGTTTTGTCCAGTTCTGTTGAATAATAATATAGTAAAAATAGTTGTGTGCATTGCTTGATGCAGTTTTCCTTCTTTCCAAAAAAAAGAGCAACATTTAGTAATTTTGTGTTTCTTTGTCTATAGAAATACACGAGTATTAATCTAGGGTTTCTCTTACCCTCCCCTCCCTTGGTGGTTAAGGTAAATTCTCCTCTCCAAGCTTCATCTGCGAGCCCGTGGATTCGTCTCCCCTCTACCTGCCGCTCCGGCGGCCGGTGGCGGGGAGGAGAATTCCGATGCCTCTGCCCCGGTTAGTAGTTTAGGCTAGGGTTTTTTAGTCCTCGCAGGTGCGGCGCTCGGGTGGATGACGGCGCTTCTTCTTCAAGTTTGTCTTCTGGGCTCCGGTCCTTCTCGAGTTCGTCCATCTGGACGTAGTCGACGGAGCTCTGACGTAGATTCCTGTTGTCGCCTTGGGACGGTGAGGTTAGGGTTTCTCTTCATGTGGCGAGATTTATTCAATGGTTTCGCCTTAGGACGGATGGCGGCTCTTCTTCTTCTTCTTCAAGTTTGTCTTCCGGACTTCAGTCCTTCTCAAGTTCGTCCATCTGAACATAGTCGACGGAGCTCTTGGGTAGATTCCTGTCGGCGCCTTGGTCGGTGAGGTTAAGGTTTCCCTTCATGTGGCGAGATTTATTCAATGGTTTAACGAAGACGACTGTGGCTCCAGGGTGTTGGTCCTTAGAGGCACGTGCATGAAGACTTCCCGGCTGTCATCTACAAGGTCAAGCCAGCTCCGGTAGGGGACGGCGACAGTGGCGCGTCGGCGACTTGTTCCGATGGCTGTAGTGGTTGTTCGGTGGTCTCGGAATCTTGATGTAATTTTTATTTTATTTGAGGTGCATTATACTTCCGGTGAACTTTAATAATAGATCTAGATAATTTCCAAAAAAAAATATATACACGGGTATTCAGGGTTAGTTGATGTTAGAGTAGACAAGAGCATCGCTATTGCCTGAAGATTTTGGAGCCCCATGGTATTTCAGATTTTCTAAAATTGCAGCCTCTATATGTATTATCGCTTCTGTTTCACTAAACTTTGTGTTCCAACCACACGCACTACAACTTCTGTGTTAAACCGGCATTAGGTGTTCACTCCCTGCAAAACTAAGCCATTCACGCAACTCTTTCATGAAGCCGACGTGCAAAAGTTGTGGGTATGGAACACGATCGACGAGACTGCACAGAGTGGCATGATGAGGTCGAGAAGCATCCAGGACCTGTCCTGGTGCCCAGTGCTAAGAAAACGTCCTGCTTGACGACTTGGTTGCTGCCATCCAACTCAAATTCCATCATGCACCCACACCCATACATCCAAAAAGTTTGTTCAACCTACTACCGGCGCAACTGCAGTCCAACTGATAAATTCCATGCACTTGTTTAGCACCGCCAGATTCTACTTTTCGTAAGTATACGTATTCTACTGTATGCACCAACTGCTGTATACGTATGCTACGGGTGATAGTTGGATGTAGGCGCCCTTGAAGATTTGCATACAGCTCTTCTATACCTACAGATTCTAGACCCATTACTTAAGTTTTCTTCTTATAGCTCGTCTAAATGCGGGTGACCTCTTCTTTTGCTTTTGATATGGGTCTTCGGTGAGTGACTCATTTCAATTGTATTTGCAAAGAGGACTAGGAGGTGGATACATCTCTCTATGACTAACTAATCCAGGTAGGGAAGTGAAGGAGGATATATATACTGATAGCTTCATGCTTGATGAATCTATCGGTATATATATCCTCCTTGAAGTGAATGAGGATATATATCACATGTTCACCAATCACTCCTCTCTACCTCTCTGCTTGATGAATCCATCCTCCCTATCCAGCTTCGAATCGCAACTACAGTGGTGCCCAGAGTGATAATTGGAGACAGAACTGTTGTTGAAGCTCATAGGGAGCGGCTGCAATTCAGGTGGATCTGAGAATATATCACCAGCATACAAATACAACCTTCCCTCGCTGCCATCGTCACGGGCGAGCTCAAGGTGATTCACGGCCGAGCATTGTCTTCCGCTGAGGCCCCACGCTCCATTCATCCTCACTTGCTGCTGGATTGTGAGGGCATTGGTGGGATTGGAGGGGGGCAATTTAGCTCTCCGGGAACACACGCCCATCTGTCGTTCTGAACAGGGTTAGAGGACTTCCCCTCTTCCATTGCCCATTTGTTGCTCCGAACAGGGTTAGAGGATTTCCCCTCTTCCACTGCCCATTTGAACAACAAAGCTAGCTGTAGCCACGGCGAGGACATCAGAGCTTGCTCCTCCGCCGTTGCCTTTGAGAATATGATCTCCGCCAGAAATTTCGTCTCGAAATCTATGCGACACTGACAGATCTGCACATCTCGAAGCATCTCCGCCTGCAAATATGTATGGACCTTCGCCTTCTGCTGTGCAATTTTCATCTCTCTCAGGCACGAATGCACCTAGTGAACCGCATCCTGGATGCGATCCGCGCGGGCGCACCACCATCTCCAGCGAATCTCATCCAGATCGTCCGCCACAAGCACTCTGGATGGATCCAGAGCAGGATCTCCTTGATACGCCGGTCGGGGAGACGGTGGGGAAGCTCGAGCGGAAGGTGCGCCCCCGGGGGGCTTAAGCCGAGAGGGATCCATTGGTTGCTCGCAGGAGGCAGGCGGCGACGGCGCGAATTCCGGCAGATCTGGGTGGGTGGGGCGAGCGCGTCGTGAGAAGGGGCGAGAGCATTTCAAAACTAGAGCGATCGGGCGTATTGTGTTCGCGTGTTGTCTCGCAAGAACCTTCATACCTACATAGTCTAGACCCATTTCTTCAGTTTTCTTCTAATAGCTCATCTAAGCGGGTGACCTCTTTTTTTGCTTTTGATATGGGTGCGTGAATCATTTTTTTTCTTTTTTTGAGCGGTGGGTAAGTGACTCATTTCAATTGTATCTGCAAGGAGGACTAGGAGGTGGATACATATCTCTGTGACTAACTAATCGAGGTAGGAAAGTGAAGGAGGATATATATATACTGATAGCTTCATGCTTGATGAATCTATCGGTATATATATCCTCCTTGAAGTGAATGAGGATATATATCACATGTTCACCAATCGCTCCTCTCTGCTTGATGAATCCATCCTCCCTATCCAGCTTGGAATCGCAACTACAGTGGTGCCCAGAGTGATAATTGGAGACAGAACTGTTGTTGAAGCTCATAGGGAGCGGCTGCAATTCAGGTGGATCTGAGACTGTATCACCAGCATACAAATATAACCTTCCCTCGCTGCCATCCTCACGGGCGAGCTCAAGGTGATTCACGAGCGAGCATTGTCTTCCGCTGAGGCCCCACGCTCCATTCGTCCGCACTTACTGCTGGATTGTGAGGGCATTGGTGGGATTGGAGGGGGCAATTTAGCTCTCCGGGAACACACGCCCATCTGTTGTTCTTAACAGGGTTAGAGGATTTCCCCTCTTCCATAGCCCATTTGTTGCTCCGAACAGGGTTAGAGGATTTCCCCTCTTCCACTGCCCATTTGAACAACAAAGCCAGCTGTAGCCGCGGCGAGGGCATCAGAGCTTGCTCCTCCGCCGTTGCCTTTGAGAATATGATCTCCGCCAGCAATTTTGTCTCGAATCTATGCGGCACTGACAGATCTGCACATCTCGAAGCATCTCCGCTTGCAAATATGTATGGACCTTCGCCTTCTGTTGTGCCATTTTCATCTCTCTCAGGCACGAATGCACAAAGTGAACCGCATCCTGGATGCGATCCGCGCGGGCGCACCACCATCTCCAGCGAATCTCATCCAGATCGTCCGCCACAAGCACTCTGGATGGATCCAGAGCGGGATCTCCCTGATACGTCGGTCGGGGAGATGGTTGGGAAGCTCGAGCGGAAGGTGCGACCCCCGGGGGCTTAAGCCGAGAGGGATCCATTGGTTGCTCGCAGGAGGCAGGCGGCGACGGTGCGGATTCCGGCATATCTGGGTGGGTGGGGCGAGCGCGTCGTGAGAAGGGGCGAGAGCATTTCCAAACTAGAGCGACCGGGCGTATTGTGGTCGCGTGTTGTCTCGCACGAACCTTCATACCTACATAGTCTAGACCCATTTCTTCTGTTTTCTTCTAATAGCTCATCAAAGCGGGTGACCTCTTTTTTTGCTTTTGATATGGGTGAGTGAATCATTTCTTTTCTTTTTTTGAGCGGTGGGTGAGTGACTCATTTCAATTGTATCTGCAAGGAGGACTAGGAGGTGGACACATATCTCTGTGACTAACTAATCGAGGTAGGGAAGTGAAGGAGGATATATATACTGATAGCTTCATGCTTGATGAATCTATCGGTATATATATCCTCCTTGAAGTGAATAAGGATATATATCACATGTTCACCAATCACTCCTCTCTGCTTGATGAATCCATCCTCCCTATCCAGCTTCGAATCGCAACTACATTGGTGCCCAGAGTGATAATTGGAGACAAAACTGTTGTTGAAGCTCATAGGGAGCGGCTGCAATTCAGGTGGATCTAAGACTGTATCACCAGCATACAAATACAACCTTCCCTCGCTGCCATTGTCACGGGCGAGCTCAAGGTGATTCACGGGCGAGCATTGTCTTCCGCTGAGGCCCCACGCTCCATTCGTCCTCACTTGCTGCTGGATTGTGAGGGCATTGGTGGGATTGGAGGGGAGCAATTTAGCTCTCCGGGAACACACGCCCATCTGTTGTTCTGAACAGGGTTAGAGGATTTCCCCTCTTCGATTGCCCATTTGTTGCTCCGAACAGGGTCAGAGGATTTCCCCTCTTCCACTGCCCATTTGAACAACAAAGCCAGCTGTAGCCGCGGCGAGGGCATCAGAGCTTGCTCCTCCGCCGTTGCCTTTGAGAATATGATCTCCGCCAGCAATTTCGTCTCGAAATCTATGCGGCACTGACAGATCTGCACATCTCGAAGCATCTCCGCCTGCAAATATGTATGGACCTTCGCCTTCTGCTGTGCCATTTTCATCTCTCTCAGGCACGAATGCACCTAGTGAACCACATCCTGGATGCGATCCGCATGGGAGCACCACCATCTCCAGCGAATCTCAATCAGATCGTCCGCCACAAGCACTCTGGATGGATCTAGAGCGGGATCTCCCTGATACGCCGGTCGGTGAGACGGTGGGGAAGCTCGAGCGGAAGGTGCGACCCCCGGGGCTTAAGCCGAGAGGGATCCATTGGTTGCTCGCAGGAGGCAGGCGGCGCCGGCGCGAATTCCGGCAGATCTGGGTGGGTGAGGCGAGCGCGTCGTGAGAAGGGGCGAGAGCATTTCAAAACTAGAGCGATCGGGCGTATTGTGTTCGCGTGTTGTCTCGCAAGAACCTTCATACCTACATAGTCTAGACCCATTCCTTCAGTTTTCTTCTAATAGCTCATCTATGCGGGTGACCACTTTTTTTTGCTTTTGATATGGGTGAGTGAATCATTTCTATTCTTTTTTTGAGCGGTGGGTGAGTGACTCATTTCAATTGTATTTGCAAGAAGGACTAGGAGGTGGATACTTATCTCTGTGACTAACTAATCGAGGTAGGGAAGTGAAGGAGGATATATATACTGATAGCTTCATGCTTGATGAATCTATCGGTATATATATCCTCCTTGAAGTGAATGAGGATATATATCACATGTTCACCAACACTCCTCTCTGCTTGATGAATCCATCCTCCCTATCCAGCTTCGAATCGCAACTACAGTAGTGCCCAGAGTGATAATTGGAGACAAAACTGTTGTTGAAGCTCATAGGGAGCGGCTGCAATTCAGGTGGATCTGAGACTGTATCACCAGCATACAAATACAACCTTCCGTCGCTGCCATCGTCACGGGCGAGCTCAAAGTGATTCACGGGGGTGCATTGTCTTCCGCTGAGGCCCCACGCTCCATTCTTCCTCACTTGCTGCTGGATTGTGAGGGCATTGGTGGGATTGGAGGCGGGCGATTTAGCTCTCCGGGAACACACGCCCATCTGTTGCTCTGAACAGGGTTAGAGGATTTCCCCTCTTCCATTGGCCATTTGTTGCTCCGAACAGGGTTAGAGGATTCCCCTCTTCCACTGCCCATTTGAACAACAAAGCCAGCTGTAGCCGCGGCGAGGGCATCAGAGCTTGCTCCTCCGCCGTTGCCTTTGAGAATATGATCTCCGCCAGCAATTTCGCCTCGAAATCTTTGCGGCACTGACAGATCTGCACATCTCGAAGCATCTCCGCCTGCAAATATGTATGGACCTTCGCCTTCTGCTGTGCAATTTTCATCTCTCTCAGGCACGAATGCACCTAGTGAACCGCATCCTGGATGCGATCCGCGCGGGCGCACCACCATCTCCAGCGAATCTCATCCAGATCGTCCGCCACAAGCACTCTGGATGGATCCAGAGCGGGATCTCCTTGATACGCCAGTCGGGGAGACGGTGGGGAAGCTCGAGCGGAAGGTGCGCCCCCCGGGGGCTTAAGCCGAGAGGGATCCATTGGTTGCTCGCAGGAAGCAGGCGGCGACGGCGCGAATTCCGGCAGATCTGGGTGGGTGGGGCGAGCGCGTCGTGAGAAGGGGCGAGAGCATTTCAAAACTAGAGCGATCGGGCGTATTGTGTTCGCGTGTTGTCTCGCAAGAGCCTTCATACCTACATAGTCTAGACCCATTTCTTCAGTTTTCTTCTAATAGCTCATCTAAGCGGGTGACCTCTTTTTTTGCTTTTGATATGGGTGCGTGAATCATTTTTTTTTTCTTTTTTTGAGCAGTGGGTAAGTGACTCATTTCAATTGTATCTGCAAGCAGGACTAGGAGGTGGATACATATCTCTGTGACTAACTAATCGAGGTAGGGAAGTGAAGGAGGATATATATATACTGATAGCTTCATGCTTGATGAATCTATCGGTATATATATCCTCCTTGAAGTGAATGAGGATATATATCACATGTTCACCAATCGCTCCTCTCTGCTTGATGAATCCATCCTCCCTATCCAGCTTGGAATCGCAACTACAGTGGTGCCCAGAGTGATAATTGGAGACAGAACTGTTGTTGAAGCTCATAGGGAGCGGCTGCAATTCCGGTGGATTTGAGACTGTATCACCAGCATACAAATACAACCTTCTCTCGCTGCCATCGTCACAGGCAAGCTCAAGGTGATTCACGGGCGAGCATTGTCTTCCGCTGAGGCCCCACGCTCCATTCGTCCGCACTTGCTGCTGGATCGTGAGGGCATTGGTGGGATTGGAGGGGGCAATTTAGCTCTCCGGGAACACACGCCCATCTGTTGTTCTTAACAGGGTTAGAGGATTTCCCCTCTTCCATAGCCCATTTGTTGCTCCGAACAGGGTTAGAGGATTTCCCCTCTTCCACTGCCCATTTGAACAACAAAGCCAACTGTAGCCGCGGCGAGGGCATCAGAGCTTGCTCCTCCGCCGTTGCCTTTGAGAATATAATCTCTGCCAGCAATTTTGTCTCGAATCTATGCGGCACTGACAGATCTGCACATCGCGAAGCATCTCCGCTTGCAAATATGTATGGACCTTCGCCTTCTGCTGTGCCATTTTTATCTCTCACAAGCACGAATGCACCTAGTGAACCGCATCCTGGATGCGATCCGTGCGGGCGCACCACCATCTCCAGCGAATCTCATCCAGATCGTCCGCCACAAGCACTCTGGATGGATCCAGAGCGGGATCTCCCTGATACGCCGGTCGAGGAGACGGTTGGGAAGCTCGAGCGGAAGGTGCGACCCCCGGGGGCTTAAGCCGAGAGGGATCCATTGGTTGCTCGCAGGAGGCAGGCGGCGACGGTGCGGATTCCGGCATATCTGGGTGGGTGGGGCGAGCGCGTCGTGAGAAGGGGCGAGAGCATTTCCAAACTAGAGCGACCGGGTGTATTGTGTTCGCGTGTTGTCTCGCACGAACCTTCATACCTACATAGTCTAGACCCATTTCTTCAGTTTTCTTCTAATAGCTCATCTAAGCGGGTGACCTCTTTTTTTGCTTTTGATATGGGTGAGTGAATCAGTTCTTTCTTTTTTTGAGCGGTGGGTGAGTCTCATTTCAATTGTATCTGCAAGGAGGACTAGGAGGTGGATACATATCTCTGTGACTAACTAATCGAGGTAGGGAAGTGAAGGAGGATATATATACTGATAGCTTCATGCCTGATGAATCTATCGGTATATATATCCTCCTTGAAGTTAATAAGGATATATATCACATGTTCACCAATCACTCCTCTCTGCTTGATGAATCCATCCTCCCTATCCAGCTTCGAATCGCAACTACATTGGTGCCCAGAGTGATAATTGGAGACAAAACTGTTGTCGAAGCTCATAGGGAGCGGTTGCAATTCAGGTGGATCTGAGACTGTATCACCAGCATACAAATACAACCTTCCCTCGCTGCCATCGTCACGGGCGAGCTCAAGGTGATTTACGGGCGAGCATTGTCTTCCACTGAGGCCCCACGCTCCATTCGTCCGCACTTGCTGCTGGATTGTGAGGGCATTGGTGGGATTGGAGGGGGCAATTTAGCTCTCCGGGAACACACGCCCATCTGTTGTTCTTAACAGGGTTAGAGGATTTCCCATCTTCCATAGCCCATTTGTTGCTCCGAACAGGGTTAGAGGATTTCCCCTCTTCCACTGCCCATTTGAACAACAAAGCCAGCTGTAGCCGCGGCGAGGGCATCAGAGCTTGCTCCTCCGCCGTTGCCTTTGAGAATATGATCTCCGCCAGCAATTTTGTCTCGATCTATATATGCGGCACTGACAGATCTGCACATCTCGAAGCATCTCCGCTTGCAAATATGTATGGACCTTCGCCTTCTGCTGTGCCATTTTTATCTCTCACAAGCACGAATGCACCTAGTGAACCGCATCCTGGATGCGATCCGCGCGGGCGCACCACCATCTCCAGCGAATCTCATCCAGATCGTCCGCCACAAGCACTCTGGATGGATCCAGAGCGGGATCTCCCTGATACGCCGGTCGGGGAGACGGTTTGGAAGCTCGAGCGGAAGGTGCGACCCCCGGGGGCTTAAGCCGAGAGGGATCCATTGGTTGCTCGCAGGAGGCAGGCGGCGACGGTGCGGATTCCGGCATATCTGGGTGGGTGGGGCGAGCGCGTCGTGAGAAGGGGCGAGAGCATTTCCAAACTAGAGCGACCGGGCGTATTGTGTTCGCGTGTTGTCTCGCACGAACCTTCATACCTACATAGTCTAGACCCATTTCTTCAGTTTTCTTCTAATAGCTCATCTAAGCGGGTGACCTCTTTTTTTGCTTTTGATATGGGTGAGTGAATCAGTTCTTTTCTTTTTTTGAGCGGTGGGTGAGTCTCATTTCAATTGTATCTGCAAGGAGGACTAGGAGGTGGATACATATCTCTGTGACTAACTAATCGAGGTAGGGAAGTGAAGGAGGATATATATACTGATAGCTTCATGCCTGATGAATCTATCAGTATATATATCCTCCTTGAAGTTAATAAGGATATATATCACATGTTCACCAATCACTCCTCTCTGCTTGATGAATCCATCCTCCCTATCCAGCTTCGAATCACAACTACATTGGTGCCCTTAGTGATAATTGGAGACAAAACTGTTGTTGAAGCTCATAGGGAGCGGCTGCAATTCAGGTGGATCTGAGACTGTATCACCAGCATACAAATACAACCTTCCCTCGCTGCCATCGTCACGGGCGAGCTCAAGGTGATTCACGGGCGAGCATTGTCTTCCGCTGAGGCCCCACGCTCCATTCGTCCTCACTTGCTGCTGGATTGTGAGGGCATTGGTGGGATTGGAGGGGGGGCAATTTAGCTCTCCGGGAACACACGCCCATCTGTTGTTCTGAACCGGGTTAGAGGATTTCCCCTCTTCCATTGCCCATTTGTTGCTCCGAACAGGGTTAGAGGATTTCCCCTCTTCCACTGCCCATTTGAATAACAAAGCCAGCTGTTGCCGCAGTGAGGGCATCAGAGCTTGCTCCTCCGCTGTTGCCTTTGAGAATATGATCTCCGCCAGCAATTTCGTCTCGAAATCTATGCGGCACTGACAGATCTGCACATCTCGAAGCATCTCCGCCTGCAAATATGTATGGACCTTCGCCTTCTGCTGTGCCATTTTCATCTCTCTCAGGCACGAATGCACCTAGTGAACCGCATCCTGGATGCGATCCGCGTGGGAGCACCACCATCTCCAGCGAATCTCAACCAGATCGTCCACCACAAGCACTCTGGATGGATCCAGAGCGGGATCTCCCTGATACGCCGGTCGGGGAGACGGCGGGGAAGCTCGAGCAGAAGGTGCGACCCCGGGGGCTTAAGCCGAGAGGGATCCATTGGTTGCTCGCAGGAGGCAGGCGGCGACGGTGCGGATTCCGGCATATCTGGGTGGGTGGGGCGAGCGCGTCGTGAGAAGGGGCGAGAGCATTTCAAAACTAGAGCGATCGGGCGTATTGTGTTCGCGTGTTGTCTCGCAAGAACCTTCATACCTACATAGTCTAGACCCATTCCTTCAGTTTTCTTCTAATAGCTCATCTATGCGGGTGACCACTTTTTTTTTTGCTTTTGATATGGGTGAGTGAATCATTTCTTTTCTTTTTTTGAGCGGTGGGTGAGTGACTCATTTCAATTGTATTTGCAAGGAGGACTAGGAGGTGGATACATATCTCTGTGACTAACTAATCGAGGTAGGGAAGTGAAGGAGGATATATATACTGATAGCTTCATGCTTGATGAATCTATCGGTATATATATCCTCCTTGAAGTGAATGAGGATATATATCACATGTTCACCAATCACTCCTCTCTGCTCGATGAATCCATCCTCCCTATCCAGCTTCGAATCGCAACTACAGTGGTGCCCAGAGTGATAATTGGAGACAAAACTGTTGTTGAAGCTCATAGGGAGCGGCTGCAATTCAGGTGGATCTGAGACTGTATCACCAGCATACAAATACAACCTTCCCTCGCTGCCATCGTCACGGGCGAGCTCAAAGTGATTCACGGGCGAGCATTGTCTTCCGCTGAGGCCCCACGCTCCATTCTTCCTCACTTGCTGCTGGATTGTGAGGGCATTGGTGGGATTGGAGGGGGCAATTTAGCTCTCCGGGAACACACGCCCATCTGTTGCTCTGAACAGGGTTAGAGGATTTCCCCTCTTCCATTGCCAATTTGTTGCTCCGAATAGGGTTAGAGGATTTCCCCTCTTCCACTGCCCATTTGAACAACAAAGCCAGCTGTAGCCGCGGCGAGGGCATCAGAGCTTGCTCCTCCGTCGTTGCCTTTGAGAATATGATCTCCGCCGGCAATTTCGCCTCGAAATCTATGCGGCACTAACAGATCTGCACATCTCGAAGCATCTCCGCCTGCAAATATGTATGGACCTTCGCCTTCTGATGTGCCATTTTCATCTCTCTCAGGCACGAATGCACCTAGTGAACCGCATCCTGGATGCGATCCGCGCGGGCGCACCACCATCTCCAGCGAATCTCATCCAGATCGTCCGCCACAAGCACTCTGGATGGATCCAGAGCGGGATCTCCTTGATACGCCGGTCGGGGAGATGGTGGGGAAGCTCGAGCGGAAGGTGAGCCCCCCGGGGGCTTAAGCCGAGAGGGATCCATTGGTTGCTCGCGGGAGGCAGGCGGCCACGACGCGGAGTCCGGTAGATCTGGGTGGGTAGGGCGAGCGCGTCATGAGAAGGGGCGAGAGCATTTCAAAACTAGAGCGATCGGGTGTATTGTGTTCGCGTGTTGTCTTGCAAGAACCTTCATACCTACATAGTCTAGACCCATTTTTTCTGTTTTTTTCTAATAGCTCATCTAAGCGGGTGACCTCTTTTTTTGCTTTTGATATGGGTGAGTGAATCATTTCTTTTCTTTTTTTGAGCGGTGGGTGAGTGACTCATTTCAATTGTATTTGCAAGGAGGACTAGGAGACAGATACATATCTCTGTGACTAACTAATCGAGGTTTGGAAATGAAGGAGGATATATATACTGATAGCTTCATGGGTATGCAGTGGTCTAACTGCTAATTAACTTCACATATATGGCATGGTCTGACTGTTGCCTGCATGTAATGTGTACAGCATGCATGATACGCATGCATGGCCTCTCCATTCCATGAACGTGTGGGAGGGAAGGGGAGTTGGTTGCTCAAGAATTCAAGATATAGCAATATCTTGACAGAGGCTTCTACAGCGGGATCGATCTTTTGTTTCTTTATTGAATTTAAATAAAATTTCGGAAAGGTGCGACAGCATCCTGTAGCCCCGGCACCCTCTTATCCTGGTCGTACAGCGGTTTCACGATTCGTGCTACCTACTGTCCAGTTGCAGACAATTTGTAGGTCCAGATTAATTAACCGCTTTTGTTAAACAGACAAACAGCGACGGGTGAGAGGATGTAGCATGCAGCATGCAGAGATAGACCTGAAAGGACTAGGTATGCTAGTATAGGTCTACTCGGTCCAGTAGACGGGTGAAGTGACAACATATAGAAAGTATGACCTGACCATGCCGGTTGATGGGAGAGTGGGGCCAGATTCCAAGCTGTTTTCACGCCATGATGAGACAGAAAGATGCTAGCTTAATAAATATAATTCAAACATCCATCAGTGCACTGTTCAAACACATCTGGGTATCAAATAGAAGCCGAGTACTTTGAGTATGGAGTGGTGTTAGCCTAATCAAATTTAATTAGTTTTTGGTGGCTAAAATTTAAATGAGAACTTGTGAAAATTAGTTGATATGTTAAATCTTGGCATCTTGATAATTGCAGAATTTGACCCCATTATCTCACTGAGTTGTACTAGTTTGTTAATGTGCTTTGAAGGTCAGCCTCTAGGGAGCAGTCTTGAAATGATCCAATAAAGAACGGTGAAATGTCATGTCCAGGTCTCGGTTACTGGGGGAAT
The DNA here is from genome assembly GCF_002575655.3 of Aegilops tauschii subsp. strangulata. Lineage (NCBI taxonomy): Eukaryota > Viridiplantae > Streptophyta > Magnoliopsida > Poales > Poaceae > Aegilops > Aegilops tauschii. The sequence goes on along the minus strand of NC_053036.3, from coordinate 641,705,295 downwards.
CAAACCTATAGGCACCGTGACAGACTAGGCCTAGCACCATTTGATTTACAACCGACCGCCTCCATTTAGCAAACAGTAGGCCTGCTAATAGTTTACTCGCTACAGTATATGGCACATATCACTATGAGCTGGATTCTGGGCCAACGGTGAGATAAGGGGGTGCCTAGGCCCCGGGTGCTAAAAATCCATTCTCATAAAATTTTCATGAGAGGTTTCATTTATGTGGATTTTTCCACAGTTTGTAGACACTTCTCTATAATGAAAATTATTCTGGTGCGCCATGAGTACTTCATGCAGGAGTATGGAGTACATTTTCGAGAGGATTGACAAAAGTGGCAAGTGTAGGCACTAGGGCTTCCCTACCGGGCTTCATCTCTTCGCACAAACGAACCATTCATAATAAAGATAAATTGGGATTCCAAAACTAATTGAAATCCTGAAGGGTCATGATCCTAATGTCCAAAATAATGACAATTGCCTGCGGGCGCATCACCACCTCCTCCACCGGGCATGGCCATCAATGTCCCGGTAGGTATCATAGTGCTACGATACTAATAAGATTCTGCTATTTGTGAACCTACAATTCGGATACTATTTGGACCGTCTAGTATCTCAATATTGATAACCTTGCCTCTGACTACATGCAAGAGCTTTGGGATTGCAAGCCAATGGTATTACGATCCCAATTAGCTTTGTAGCATATTACAACTATTTTTTAACAATTAGAAAAGGAATCTCCCTTCCTTTTTTTCAGGTAAACATGGAGCCACATCGTATCAGGTAGGGAGCCATGTTCATGGAGTAGGAGATCCAAAAACTCTCTTGCTGATTGGAGTCTTCAGACCATGATCCTGGTAATGACGTATTCGAGAACAAGTAAGCTCATCCCCAACCCATGTTTACTTGTTGAAGGTGTTAGACCGTCCATGCGTTGGGGATGATAATCCGTGGTTCGACCTTTGGTTGGACCCATCAATGCTGACGTAGGTGCGGCAATTCCTTCTTGAAGGCATTGTCTAGGATTAGAATACTTTTATTTTCTTTTTGACTAACAAGTTGTGTACTTTTCGGGGGAGCGCTACGCATCGACTGGCGGATCTCTGGATTAAATGCGGGTTGGTCATCAGATTGAGCTGCTAGCTTTGCAACAAGCATGATGTTGCGTTAAGATGTTTGCAATAAAGTTCATGTTGCAGAACTTTTGCAACAGAGGTATTGTTGCAGAAGTTGTTCTGCAACGAAGCTAATGTTGCGGAATTTTTTATCATTACGGAAGAAAGTTTTACAACATCATTCATGTTGCAGAAATCTTTCTCGCAACAGGGAGAATGTTTCAAAAGAGTCCGGCAACGGCGCTGTCTGCAACATGGGTCGGGTTGCGAAAATGCTTCTGAAACACGTGTCAAGTTGCAGAAAAGTGAAGTAACGGCGGTTGGCTCCTGACCACCTGATCAATAACAGATCTGACTGCTAGGTAGGTGGTCGACGCGAGCGGATAGATCCACCGGGTGAACACAAGTGTTTCCGTACTTTTCGTTGGGTCCTTGTTGTTCGATATGTTAAATATCGTACATGTCAAAGAAGACGACAATCACGAGGCAAGTTCAATAAGCTGGCCTTAGGTTATTTTCCTTTTTCTTGTGTACGCTTTTTGTTTGACATTAATGTATGGCATTGCTATATAAGTAATACTAATAGTTATTTTGGAAATAGGAAAAAAAATGTCAATAGAACTAGTAAAGGCCGTTCCGAAAATTGGAAAAATAGGAAAGTGGAAGTTCATATGAATGCGCAAAGCAGGAGAATTAAATACAAACTACGTTTTTGGGCATCGACAAGAAAGCACCACCCACGATTTTGTTAGAATATAAACTTTGGGATAGCTTTATTGGATTCTGGTTTTGGCTAGCGATTAGAGTTGCTCTTAGGTGTGCAAAATAAAAAACATGGCCACAAAATTAATTCTGAAAAAACACATATAGATTGCTTCTTGTGCGTGCATATCGTTTAGAGAATTAGTATATATCTAATAAAGGGAAATGGCTACACGGAAAGTATGGTCAGTTCACATACGAGGACAATCACGTGCAAATAATAGAGAGCCACATATATATAGGGGCGGCATCACCGGCTTCCGCGCATAAAATATACCACCATGCATGCATGCACTCCATTGATACAACAACTCACAAACCTCACAACAGCACGGAGAAAAATTGCGAGATTTGAGACCGAGATGGCCTCCTTTTCCTCCGCCTCTGTGCTGGCTTTGACGATCATGATGGTGCTCGTCGCCGGTGCCCGGTGCAGCACCTCGGGCAAGGTTGGTTTAGCACTCACGAAGGGCTCCACCCCCACCAACCTCATCGTGGCCGCCAAGTCCTTTGGCGGCTCAGCCGACGACCTCTCCAAGATGCAGGTCAAGGGGCAGGGCTCGGACAAGTGGATTGACATGAGCAATGCTGGGAGCTCCGGCAAGGGGAACTCCGTCTGGAAGGCCGTATCCTCTACCCCACTCAAGGCCCCTCTCGCCATCCGTTACCAGACAAAGCAGGGCACGACTGTTGTGAATGATGACGCCATTCATTCATTTTAGAAGATTTGTATATCCATGCTGCGCAACCTAAGGGTACTATTTGCTCATTATTTCGTTACCTTTCATATTTTTTACCTACATGCTAATATGATGATCATCTTCCCGGGGAAAGGAAAGGTGTAGCAGAAAAAATAATCCATTTTTAGAATGGCCTAGTTTCATGGCATGTCTTCCGTGACCTGTGAATGTACACCGAAAACGGGCTCCTCTGTACGACTACAAGATTTAGGAACTACTCCCTCCGTTCCTAAATGTAAGTCTTTTTACAGATTCCAGTACAAACTATATACAGATGTATATAGACATATTTTAGAATGTAGATTCACTTATTTTACTCCATATGTAGTCCACAGTGGAATCTCTAAAAAGACTTATATTTAGGAATGGAGGGAGTACATCACATGTCTATGCTAGAGATTGTATTTTGGAGATGCATTTGTAGTGAATGTGCTACTTTATTTTTCCCTTTTGATCACACATGAGACGAAAACACTATGGCTATATTTGTGGCAGCATGGCATCTAGAACCATAATTTCGCTGCAGTGCCTGCTACTTGCAATCTTCGCTAGTTTTTGTTGTTGATCTCTCGCCCCCATCATGTTTTCAACTTCAGATTTGCTATTTCACATCTAGATGTGAAATAGCTATCTCACATCACATCTAATTGTCTGAGCCGTTGGATCTGGCCTCTCTAACATTCGCGCAAACGCAGGCTCGCGGCTCGTTTGTCTGGCGCGCGGCCCGTTCCACGTCGTTGTTAGTTGGGGCCGGGCCGTGTTTTTTTTCTCTCAGATTTTTGGGCTGGGGCCTTTGTTTTGTCTATCCTCGCCTCGCATTCTTCTGCAGAGAGCGCCCATCGAGTTTTCCCTCTCACATTCATTCGCCCGTTCCCCATTCCTCTCCAGGGCAGAGCTTCTAGCAGGCGACGGCGATTATGGAGAGGGAGAAGGGAAGAGGGGGTAGAGACCCGGTGAATTAAGTTTCTCTTCTTGATTCTTGTAGTTTCTGTTCGATTTTTAGTACTATTCCCCTCTGCTTGTGTTGTATGTACCGCATGTTCTAGGGTTTGTCTCCGATCCCGTCCAGATTTTCATCTGCTTGTTAATGGGGATCCTTCTGCGCCCCCCCCCCCCCCCCCCCCCCGCGTCCCCGTGAGGGAGGGGCGATTTTATCGGTGGTCTTGGATCCACGCAGATGTGAGGGAGGGGGATTTTATCAGTGGTAGTTTTGTCTGTGTTCAGTTCATTTTCTTGTCATTTTTTGCTATATTCAGTAGAAGTAGGTGTAGGTTCCAGTAGCTGATTAGGTTTTGATTGTACGAATTGAGGTTCAAGTTGTTTTGTTGGTTGTACGAATTGAGGGTTAACCATTTTTCTTAGGAGGATTAGGTGTGGGGAGCACTTTGTAAGAATGCGTTGTGTTCCAGATGAGTTCTCAGAACTGTACTAGTAGGATTGTTTTTCCGATCATATATTGTTGTTCTTCTTGATACTATTGTTTGTAGATTTGTCTTTTGTTTTTGTCTGGCTGCGCGCCAATAGCTAGTAAGTAAATTTTGTGAGACTGGTGGCACATTCAATTGGTAATTGTTTGCTTTTCTCGTGGCATTTTTTTAAGTAGGGGGTGAACTAGTCGTTTGATGGTTAACTGTTTTTTGTGTGTGTACTGTCGTGATAGATTGTGTTCCATTTTTTCTAACAGATCAAGTAGGACTTTTCTCTTATGTGGATGTTTATCTGTCATGGTATATGCTTGTACTTTCCAAGGCTGTATATAACCTTTATACACGTTTTCTTTTTTCATGTATAGTATATGAACATCAGTTCTCAAAAAATGGGGATCCATCATAGGGGTGGGGAGCACTTGTAATGATGTGTTTGTGCTCCAGATGAGTTATCAGAACTGTACTAGTAGGGATTTTTTTAACCATATACTGATGTTCATCTTTGATACTGTTTGTTGTAGATTTGATTTTTTTTAACTACCAGATGATGAGTCATTTTAAAATGGATGCAGAAACTGTACATGATATGTTCTATCATGTTTATTTTATAGTTTTTCATGGATGCGGAAACTGTACAGGATCAGTATTTTTTTCTGTAGCTTTTCATGGATGATGTGAGTCATGATATGTTTTTGTTGCATGCCCATGTCTTTTTCCATCATTTATCTTTTGTGTAATTGGTATTCTTTAGGAACTCACGTTCTCTTTATTTATTTATTTTGCCTTTTCAGCTCCGAAACCAGGATGTTGTGCTCAGTTTGCTTCGTTCATTGTGAGATGAACAACGGCAGGAGCTTTGGCATGTTTTTTCGGGATGTCAATGAAAGCTTTGCGGTAATGTCTGCTGCCACATTTTTTTGCTGTTTTTCATGTGCTCTGGATGTTAATGAAAAATCCACCATCGACTCGCAACTCGGATACCCGCCCTAGTTGCAAGTCCACCATTGACTCGCAACTCGAGGTTTTTTTTTGTTCTTTGTCTCATGACACTTGCAAATCGACCCTTGGCTTGCAACTAGCGGTTTTTTCCGTCGGCGAGTTGCAAGTCTACTATCGAGTCGCAACTAGTGGACTTAGTTTTGTAATCGCCCCAGTTTGCAGGTCCACGGTTGACTTGCAACATGGTAACCGCCCCTAGTTGCAAGTCCACCATTGACTCGCAACTCAAGGGCGTTTTTTGTCTCATGCCACTTGCAAATCGACCGTCGACTCACAACTAGGGGGGTGGGGGTTTCCGTGTTCTTTTTGTAACCACGCCCCAGTTGCAAGTCTACCATCAACTTGCAACTCAGGGGGAGGGGGGGGCATTCGCCCCAGTTGTAAGTCCACCATCGAGTCGCAACTCGGGACATAGTTTCTTTTTTGACTTGTAAATGTGGTTCTTTTGCCTAGTTTGCAATCGCCCTACTTGCAAGTCCAGCATCGACTCGCAACTCGGTACCCGCCCTAGTTGCAAGTCCATCACCCCCTCGCAACTCGGTACCCACCCTAGTTTCAAGTACACCATTGACTCGCAACTCGAGGGCTTTTTTGTTCTTTTTGTCCCATGTCACTTGCAAATCGCCCCTCGGCTCACAACTAGCGGTTCTCTCCGTCGGCGAGTTGCAAGTCTACCATTGAGTCACAACTTGGTGACGTAGTTTTGTAATCGCCCCAGTTGCAAGTCCACCGTTAACTCGCAACTCAGTACTCGCCGCGAGTTGCAAGTGCACCATCGACTCGCAACTTGAGGGCTGTTTTTTGTTCTTTTGTCTCATGCCACTTGCAAATCGATCCTCGACTCGCAACTAGAGGGGGGGTGGGGGTTTCCATGTTCTTTTTGTAACCACTCCTAGTTGCAAGTCTACAATCGACTCGCAACTCGGGGGGAGGGGGGCGTGTAGTTTGCATTCGCCCCAGTTGCAAGTCCACCATCGACTCGCAACTCGAGATGTAGTTATTTTTTGACTTGTAAATGTGGTTCTTTTGCCTAGTTTGTAATCTTCCTACTTGCAAGTCCACCATCGACTCGCAACTCGGTACCCGCCCTAGTTGCAAGTCCACCATGGACTCGCAACTCGGTACCTGCCCTAGTTGCACGTACACCATCGACTCGCAACTCGGTACCCGCCCTAGTTGCAGGTCCCCCATCGACTCGGAACTCGAGTTTTTTTTCCTTTTGTCTCATGCCACTTGCAAATCGACCCTTGGCTCGCAACTAGCGGGTTTGTCCGTCGGCCAGTTGCAAGTCTACCATCGAGTCGCAATTTGGGGACGCAGTTTTGTAATTGCCACAGTTTGCAAGTCCATCGTTGACTTCCAGTTTGGTAACCGCCCCTAGTTGCAAGTCCACCATCGACTCGCAACTCGAGGTCGGTTTTTTGTTTTTGTCTCTCATGCCACTTGCAAATCGACCCTCGACTCGCAACTAGGGGGGTGGGGGTTTCCGTGTTCTTCTTGTAACCACCCCCAGTTGCAAGTCTACCATCGACTCGCAACTCGGGGGGGGGGGGGAGGGGGCGTAGTTTGCATTCGCCCCAGTTGCCAGTCACCATCGACTCGCAACTCGGGACGTAGTTCTTTTTTGACTTGTATCTGTGGTTTCTTTTGCCTAGTTTGTAATCGCCCTACCTGCAAATCCACAAATCGACTCGCAACTCGGTACCCACCCTAGTTGCAAGTACACTATCGACTCGCAACTAGGTACCCGCCCTAGTTGCAAGTACACCATCGACTCGCAACTCGAGGGCTTTTTTTGTTGTTTTGCCTCATACCACTTGCAAATCGACCCTCGGCTCGCAACTAGCGGTTTTTTTTTCCTTCGGCCAGTTGCAAGTCTACCATCGAGTCGCAACTTGGGGAAGTATTTTTGCAATCGCCCCAGTTGCATGTCCACCGTTGACTCGCAACTCGGTACCCTCCCCGAGTTGCAAGTCCACCATAGACTCGCAACTTGATGGTTGTTTTTGTTCTTTTTGTCTCATGCCACTTGCAAATTGACCCTCGACTCGCAACTAGGTGGGGGTTTCTGTGTTCTTTTTTGTAACCACCCCCAATTGTAAGTCTACCATCGACCCCCAACTCGGAGGAGTGGGGGGACCCGTAGTTTGTATTCGCCTGAGTTGCAAGTCCACCATCAACTCCCAACTCGGGATATAGTTATTTTTTTGACTTGTAACTGTGGTTCTTTTGCCTAGTTTGTAATCGCCCCGTAGTTTTATTTTCTTATCACTTGCCAGTCAACCCCTCGTCTCTAAACTTTTTGGTGTTTTGTGTAGGAGTGTAATTGCCCCAGTTTGCAAGTCCACCGCCGACTCGCAATTATGCGCCAATAGTTCTTCGTTTCATGTCACTTTGCAAGTCAACCCTCGTCTCGCAACTTCAGGTGTTTTTTTGTGAAGCTATAACTACCCTAGTTGCAAGTGCACTTTTGACTCGCGATTTTGTGGCCAATTTGTGTTCAATACGACCGTTCACTCGCAAGTGTGGGCCCGTAGTTTTTCTTTTCCATGTCACTTTTTGCAAGTCATCCCCCTCAACTTTTTGCAACTAGTTTTTTGTATATAGTCAGAACCATTTTTTGGTATCTTTTTTGAAGATAGACTTGCAAGTGGACGCCAACCAATAACTCGAGAGCCCCGAGTTGCTACTCATCAATGAACACAAAACTATGCTTTTATTTTTTTTCATTTTTGTTTTTTTGTTGATTTTTCGTAGCTGTCCTAGTGTTTTCAGTGACCTATTTTTTTCAGATCACAGTTTTGAGTTCACAAATTTTTGCAAGGCAGACCCTCAAAATGCCTTTGCTTTTTGTAGGGGTACTCAACGCAGGGTTCTGCACTGAACTGCCCGTTTTGAACTTTCTGTAGGAGGCTTTCTGCAAGATCTCCAAAATAAAAACGGCTTTCCAATAATTATCCACACCGACAGATTTTTTTTGTCCGCGCACTGGTTGAATCGGTGGAGCAGAGGAGGAAGAGATGGGGGCGACAAGCTCGAAGCCCATGGCGACCGAAATCGCAGGCGACGAGCCCCCCGTTCGCACCTCTGCTCGGCGCACGAGGCACCCGCTGTGGACACGGGGGGCGAGCGCTGCGCGGCCGTCGAGGCCTGCGGCATCCACACCGCCGACGACCTCTGTGTTGCCGATAAGGCACCGTCATTCGGCCCTGCCCGCGAGCTCTGCGCGGCTCACGGGATCATCGGTGTCGGCACCGTCCCGGAGTTCTCCGCAGCTGATTCTTGGCAAGTGGCAGTGAGTAGCTCACTTTTCCCCTCTTCTCCTGCCTGATTTTTGTTGGTGCGACATGCTCAAAATTACTGCCGCACAGCTCGAATTTCCGTGCTCTGGGTGTGCACAAGTAGGTATGTACGTTATTTTGAGCCATTGCGGCCCTGGATTTTTTGTGAGGGCAGCGACCCTGTGCCTGTGCTGCCCTATGTTTTGGGCTAGCCAGAATTTTGTGTTTTCAGTGCTGTGATTCGTTAGGATTTGTTGTTGCATAGGGGGTACAAGAGTTGAGGATGCACAATGAACTCACAGCAAAGAAGGCATGCCGTGCTAGTTGTTTTTCATTTTTATTCAGTGCATATGTTGAGAGAGCATGCATCATGTTTTCAGTTTTCTATTTTTGTTCAGAGAGCATGCATCATGTTCAGAGAGTTTGAGTTATGAGCCAATGTTCAGAGAGTATGCAGCATGTTCATAGAGTTTGACTCATTATCTTCAGTAATTGTTCGTAGAGCTTGCATCGTGTTCAGAGAGTTTGACTCATTATATTCAGTAATTTCAGATCGTCGTCACATTTTTTACTGCTAGTCTTTCATCTTCAGAGGTTGACTAATCAGTCATTGTTCATTTTTGTTCATTCACAAAAACTGTCTGGGTTTTTGCACTTTTTCCTGAGTCATCTAAGCTTCTTTCTTGCAAAAAAAACTTCTACTAACAAGGCCAGGTCTGCGTGCACATGTGGCCTTTTTCGTGTAAAAAAACAAACAAACAAAAAAGCCCAACAAAAACAAGGTCAGGTGGCGGGGGTAGCTGGCTGGAAGGGATGGGCTGCCCACACGACAAACAAACTGGCCGACGCAAACAAACAAGCATCCTTGTGCGGGGGTGATCGGGAGCAACCAGGCTTATTGTTTGTCAACAGGTGGGGACATATTAGAGGATGATGTCAGTTTAGATGTGAGATATTAGATGTGACATAGACAGACCCTTTAGACTTGATGTATGGTGTGAGAGGGAGGTGGCGGAGTTGGTTGCAGGTGGAGGGGGAGCTAGGAAGCCATGAAAGTGCTAGCGGTTACAAAATATTGAAACACAATAAAACGTTTTGGTGTTCATCAGAATAACGTAAAAACAAGGTAGCACACTAACACAAAATGAAACATTATGATGTACTCTAAAACATGACTGAAACCAATGACCAGGCAAACATCAATCAAGATGACCATGGCGCTCCTCACGCACACACGGGCTAAGCAGAAGGGCATAGTCATATACGGGGCAAAATCTTCCAGAGGTACTTTTTTCAAGTGATGCATTGCATATCCATCCTCTACCTGGTGGCATTTTAATCCTTTTATACCCCTCCCCATCTTCAAGTGGCTTAGGTTTGGTTGAATTTTTGGAAGGTACCTTTTTAAGTTGATATACATTCTCTATTCTAGTGGCATTTAGAGTCCAATTGGTTTGATGCAAATATTTGGTATTGTCAATATTTCGCAAGCAAACATTTGCAAAAATCCGTAATTGCCATAAGATGACTATTTTGTTAGAGATTCCTGAAAAAAAATTGCAGATATTTCACGGCGTTGATCGTTTCACCGCACATGTTGACTTGGTGACAAGAGTAGTGGAAGGTGTGTGTGGTGGGGGGGGGGGGGGGGGGGGGGGTGGTTGAACTAAACGGTACGGCATGAGTTCAAGGGTGCAACGAGAGGGCGTGAAGACCCACATGTGTACCTTGTGAGGAGGAGAAAAGGAGGTGGTGTTGAGTATATTGATTATTAGGAAAGACGAGATAGATTAGGATTTGTTCTGGCTTGTTTTGTACTTCAAGTTGATCATTATACTTCTATATATATATGCCCACGAGGCTCAAGCAATACAACAACGATTCCACCTATTCTCTTTCTCCCTTCTAACATGGTATCAGCCTAATCGATCCAACCCTAGCCGCCACCCGACACTTCCGCTCCGCGCGCCGCCTCCGGGGCGGTCGGCCTCCATGACCGCCGCCAGGGGCCGCGCCGCCCATACCTAGGGTTTGTCCGCCGGCTGTGTTGGCCGGCTGCCCTAGAGAGTCTTTTTCCCGATCCTTTGATCCGGGTTTCTCTCTCTCTCGCCGGTCGCTTTGGTCGGTGACTACTTTTTGATTTCCGATCCACTTAATCGGTTTGCGTTGCCCACCGCCGCCATCGACCCCCACGCGCCTCTACTCCGACTTTGTGTCGACTACACCGGCGTCTTCTCCAACTAGCGGCCTCGCGCGGCACGCGGTGGCCCGGAACGGCCGCCGTCCGCGCCTCAGTCCGCTCGTCAAGTTGTGCCGGTCATCGCCGCCCCTTCTTCGATCGGACCTACAACCATCCCCGCCTCCATCCGGTTCCTGCAGACTTCATCAAGCCAGCCACCACGCCACAAGCCTCACGATGCAAGTCAAATCAGCCATCTCGTATGAGGCATGCATGAGCCAAGCCATGCGTACGCGTTGGCCGCTGTGTGCTGATTTCCTGTTGCTGCAGCCGTCCGCTGCAGCCACGTGACCTTCGGCCTCATGCACCAACGCTGCGCGGCCCTAGCGACTGTTCGTGCGCACACGTTGGGCTGCTCATGCTCCTTCGCTGGTTTGCGGCCATCTACTATCGTCTGCACTTTCCGACTCTAACGTCGCGCCTAATCGGATTGATCACCCGTCTGATCGTGATCCATCTCATCTACACCGTGCGATCGATCTGGCCCGTCGATTGCGCGCACCTCCGCAGGTCCTTTGAAGATCGTCCCCGAGTTCAGCGTGCCCCTCCACCGATCAAGCAACGGGCTGCCGCTGCGTCGCCCAGTCAGGCCGCAGCGCCGCCACCCCGTGGTTCTTCTCACGGCTGCATCGACTCGCGTGTCGCCGCTGCGTCCCCCTTCGGGCGTAGTGCCGCGATACACGGTCCCGCCGCCGCCCCGAGGCCGTCCCCGCGGTTGCACCGAACCGCGCTCCGCCGCTACGCCGGCCCTTCGCGCTGTCCCGCCGTGGCCATCGGTCCCCGCCACCGCCCCGAGGTCTTCCTGTCGTCGCCCCGACCTGCCCGCCGCCGCTGCGTCGCCCCTTCGGGCCGTAGCACCGCGGCCCGCGGTCCACTCCGTCGTCACCGTGCGTCGACCTCCCGTGGTATGCGCCGCGCCGTCTCCCTTGGCGCGGGAACGTCACCGTCCACGCCGGTCTTCGGCACGCCGTCAGGGTTATTCGCCTACTTCGAGCACCGCCGCCGCACTCCTAACCTAGTCTCCGCCGCCGATCTTCTCTGGCCGTCGCCGTCATCTACCTGAAGAAAATATGCCCTAGAGGCAATAATAAAGTTGTTATTTATATTTCCTTATATCATGATAAATGTTTATTATTCATGCTAGAATTGTATTAACCGGAAACTTAGTACATGTGTGAATACATAGACAAACAGAGTGTCACTAGTATGCCTCTACTTGACTAGCTCGTTAATCAAAAATGATTAGGTTTCCTAGTCATGGACAAAGAGTTGTCATTTGATAAGCGGGATCACATCATTAGAGAATGATGTGATTGACTTGACCCATCCGTTAGCTTGCACGATGATCGTTACAGTTTCATTGCTACTGCTTTCTTCATGACTTATACATGTTCCTCAGACTATGAGATTATGCAACTCCCGAATACCGGAGGCACACCTTATGTGCTATCAAACATCACAACGTAACTGGGTGATTATAAAGATGCTCTACAGGTGTCTCCGATGGTGTTTGTTGAGTTGGCATAGATCGAGATTAGGATTTGTTACTCCGTGTATCGGAGAGGTTTCTCTAGGCCTTCTCGGTAATGCACATCACTATAAGCCTTGCAAGCATTGTGACTAATGAGTTAGTTGCGGGATGATGCATTACGGAACGAGTAAAGAGACTTGCCGGTAACGAGCTTGAACTAGGTATTGAGATACCGACGATCGAATCTCGGGCAAGTAACATACCGATGACAAAGGGAACAACGTATGTTGTTATGCGGTTTGACCGATAAAGATCTTCATAGAATATGTAGGAACCAATATGAGCATCCAGGTTCCGCTATTGGTTATTGACCGGAGATGAGTCTCGGTCATGTCTACATAGTTCTCGAACCCGTAGGGTCTGCACGCTTAACGTTCTATGACGATTTGTATTATGAGTTATGTGATTTGATGAAAGAAGTTTGTTCGGAGTCCCGGATGAGATCGGGGACATGACGAGGAGTCTCGAAATGGTCAAAACGTAAAGATCGATATATTGGAAGGCTATATTCGGACATCGGAAAGGTTCCGAGTGATTCGGGTATTTTTCGGAGTACCGGAGAGTTACGAGAATTCGTATTGGGCCTTAATGGGCCATACGGGAAAGGAGAGAAAGGCCTCAAGGGTGGCCGTGCCCCTTCCTCATGGACTGGTCCGAATTGGACTAGGGAAAGGGGGCGCCCTCTTCCTTCCTTCTCCTTCTCCCTTCCCTTTTTCCTATTTCATGTGGGAGGTGGAATCCTACTAGAACTAGGGTGTCCTAGTAGGACTCTATAGTTGGGCGCCCTATGAGGGCCGGCCTCCTCCTCCCTCCATCCTTTATATACGTGGCCAGGGGGCACCCCATAGACACACAAGTTGATCATTGATCTCTTAGCCGTGTGCGGTGCCCCCTCCACCATAATCCACCTCGGTCATATCGTTGCAGTGCTTAGGTGAAGCCCTCCGCCGGTAGCTTCATCATCACCGTCATCACGCCGTCGTGCTGAAGAAGCTCTCCCTCGACACTCTGCTGGATCGTGAGTTCGTGGGACGTCACTGAGCCGAACGTGTGCAGATCGCGGAGGTGTCGTACTTTCGGTACTAGGATCGGTCGATCGTGAAGACGTACGACTACATCAACCGCGTTGTCATAATGCTTCCGCTTACGGTCTACGAGGGTACCTAGACAACACTCTCCCCTCTCGTTGCTATGCATCACCATGATCTTGCGTGTGCGTAGGAAAATTTTGAAATTGCTACGTCCCCAACAGTGGCATCCGATCCAGGTTTATGTGTAGATGTTATATGCACGAGTAGAACACAAGTGAGTTGTGGGCGATAATAGTTATATTGCTTACCAGCATGTCATACTTTGATTCGGCGGTATTGTTGGATGAAGCGGCCCGGACCGACATTACGCGTACGCTTACGCGAGACTGGTTCTACCGACGTGCTTCGCACACAGGTGGCTGGCGGGTGTCAGTTTCTCCAACTTTAGTTGAATCGAGTGTGGCTACGCCCGGTCCTTGTTGAAGGTTACAACAGCACATACTTGACGAAAAATCGTTGTGGTTTTGATGCGTAGGTAAGAACGGTTCTTGCTCAGCCCGTAGCAGCCACGTAAAACTTGCAACAACAAAGTAGAGGACGTCTAATTTGTTTTTGCAGGGTTTGTTGTGATGTGATATGGTCAAGACGTGATGAGATATAAATTGTTGTATGAGATGATCATGTTTTGTTGAAGTTATCGGCAACTGGCAGAAGCATTATGGTTGTCTCTTTATTGCATAATATGCAAGCGCCAAATAATTGCTTTACATTATCGCTATGCGATAGCAATAGTTGCAAGAGCAATAGTTGGCGAGACGACCATGTGACGACACGTTGATAGAGATCAAGATGATGGAGATCATGGTGTCATGCCGGTGACCATAGAGATCATGACGGTACTTTAGAGATAGAGATCAAAGGCGCAAGATGATCATGGCCATATAATGTCACAAATTTTGATTGCATGTGATGTTTACCCTTTATGCATCTTATTTTGCTTAGTTCGGCGGTAGCATTATAAGATGATCTCTCACTAAATTTCAAGGTATAAGTGTTCTCCCTGAGTATGCACCGTTGCGACAGTTCGTCGTGCCGAGACACCACGTGATGATCGGGTGTGATAAGCTCTACGTTCACATACAACGGGTGCAAGCCAGTTTTGCACACGCGGAATACTCAGGTTAACTTGACGAGCCTAGCATATGCAGATATGTCCTCGGAACACTGGAGACCAAAAAGTCGAGCGTGAATCATATAGTAGATATGATCAACATAGTGATGTTCACCATTGAAAACTACTCCATCTCACGTGATGATCGGACATGGTTTAGTTGATATGGATCACGTGATCACTTAGATGATTAGAGGGATGTTTATCTAAGTGGGAGTTCTTAAGTAATATGATTAATTGAACTTTAATTTATCATGAACTTAGTCCTGGTAGTATTAGCATATCTATGTTGTAGATCAATAGCTCGCGATGTAGCTCCCCGTTTATTTTTTATATGTTCCTAGAGAAACTAAGTTGAAAGATGTTAGTAGCAATGATGTGGATTGGATCCGTGATCTAAGGATTATCCTCATTGCCGCACAGAAGAATTATGTCCTTGATGCACCGCTAGGTAACAGACCAATTGCAGGAGCAGATGCAGACGTTATGAACGTTTGGCAAGCTCGATATGATGACTACTTGATATTTTAGTGCACCATGCTTTACGGCTTAGAATCGGGGCTTCAAAGACGTTTTGAACGCCACGGAGCATATGAGATGTTCCAAGAGTTGAAATTAGTATTTCAGACTCATGCCCATGTCGAAAGGTATGATACCTTTGACAAGCACTTTGCCTACAAGATGGAGGAGAATTGCTAAGCTAGTGAGCATGTGCTCAGAATGTCTGAGCACTACAATCACTTGAATCAAGTGGGAGTTAATCTTCCAGATAAGATAGTGATTGACAGAGTTCTCTAGTCACTATCACCAAGTTACTAGAACTTCGTGATGAACTATAATATGCAAGGGATAACGGAAACGATTCCCAAACTCTTCGTGATGCTGAAATCGACGAAGGTAGAAATCAAGAAAAGCATCAAGTGTTGATGGTTGACAAGACCACTAGTTTCAAGAAAAGGGCAAAGGGAAGAAGGGGAACTTCAAGAAGAACGGCAAGCAAGTTGTTGCTCAAGTGAAGAAGCCCAAGTCTGGACCTAAGCCTGAGACTAAGTGCTTCTACTGCAAAGGGACTGGTCACTGGAAGCAGAACTGCCCAAGTATTTGGCGGATAAGAAGGATGGCAAAGTGAACAAAGGTATATTTGATATACATGTTATTGATGTGTACTTTGCTAGTGTTTATAGCAACCCCTCAGTATTTGATACTAGTTCAACTCGAAACGGGAGTTGCAGAATGAACAGAGACTAGTTAAGGGTGAAGTGACGATGTGTGTTGGAAGTGGTTCCAAGATTGATATGATCATCATCGCACACTCCCTATACTTTCGGGATTAGTGTTGAACCTAAATAAATGTTATTTGGTGTTTGCGTTAAGCATGAATATGATTTGATCATGTTTATTGCAATACAGCTATTCATTTAAAGTCAGAGAATAATTGTTATTCTGTTTACATGAATAAAACCTTCAATGGTCATACACCCAAGGTGAACGGTTTATTGAATCTCGATCGTAGTGATACACATATTCATAATATTGAAGCCAAAAGATGCAAAGTTAATAATGATTGCAACTTATTTGACTGCCGTTTAGGTCATATTGGTGTAAAGCGCCTGAAGAAAATCCATGCTGATGGGCTTTTGGAATCACTTGATTATGAATCAGTTGATGCTTGCGAACCATGCCTCATGGGCAAGATGACTAAGACTCCGTTCTCCGGAACAATGGAGCGATCAACAGACTTGTTGGAAATAATACATACTGATGTATGCAGTCCGATGAGTGTTGAGGCTCGCAGCAGGTATCGTTATTTTCTGACCTTCACAGATGATTTGAGCAAATATGGGTATACCTACTTGATGAAACATAAATCTGAAACATTTGAAAAGTTCAGATAATTTTAGAGTGAAGTGGAAAACATCGTAACAAGAAAATAATGTTTCTATGATCTGATCATGGAGGAGAATATTTGAGTTACGAGTTTGGTCTTCATTTGAAACAATGCGGAATAGTTTCGCAACTCACGCCACCTGGAACACCACAGCGTAATGGTGTGTCCGAACATCGTAACCGTACTTTATTAGATATGGTACAATCTATGATGTCTCTTACTGATTTACCACTATCGTTTTGGGGTTATGCATTAGAGACAGCTGCATTCACGTTAAATAGGACACCATCTAAACCCGTTGAGACGACACCATATGAACTGTGGTTTGGCAAGAAACCAAAATTGTCATTTCTTAAAGTTTGGGGTTGCGATGCTTATGAGAAAAAGTTTCATCCTGGTAAGCTCAAACCCAAATCGGAGAAATGTGTCTTCATAGGATACCCAAAGGAGACAGTTGGGTACACGTTCTATCACAGATCTGAAGGCAAGACATTCGTTGCTAAGAATGGATCCTTTCTAGAGAAGGAGTTTCTCTCGAAAGAAGTGAGTGGGAGGAAAGTAGAACTTGATAAGGTAATTGTACCTTCTCCCGAATTGGAAAGTAGCTCATCACAGAAATCAGTTCCAGTGATGCCTACACCGATTAGTGAGGAAGTTACTGATGATGATCATGAAACTTTAGATCAAGTCACTACCGAACCTCGTAGGTCAACCAGAATACGTTCCGCACCAAAGTGGTACGGTAATCCTGTTCTGGAAATCATGTTACTAGACCATGACAAACCTACGAACTATGAGGAAGCAATGATGAGCCCAGATTCCGCAAAATGGATTGAGGCCATGAAATCTGAGATGGGATCCATGTATGAGAACAAAGTATGGACTTTGATTGACTTGCCCAACGATCGATGAGCCATTAAGAATAAATAGATCTTCAAGAGGAAGATGGACGCTGATAGTAGTGTTACTATCTACAAAGCTAGACTTGTCGAAAAGGGTTTTTGACAAGTTCAAGGTGTTGACTACGATGAGATTTTCTCACTCGTAGCGATGCTTAAGTCTGTCCGAATCATGTTAGCAATTGCCACATTTCATGAAATCTGGCAAATGGATGTCAAAACTACATTCCTTAATGGATTTCTTAAAGAAGAGTTGTATATGATGCAACCAAAAAGGTTTTGTCAATCCTAAAGGTGCTAACAAAATGTGCAAGCTCAAGCGATCCATCTATGGACTGGTGCAAGCATCTCGGAGTTAGAATATACACTTTGATGAGTTGATCATAGCATATAGTTTTATACAGACTTGCGGTGAAGCCTATATTTACAAGAAAGTGAGTGGGAGCGCTACAGCTTTTCTGATAAGTATATGTGTATGACATATTGTTGATCGGAAATGATGTAGAATTTTTCTGGAAAGCATAAAGGAGTGTTTGAAAGGAGTTTTTCAAAGAAAGACCTCGGTGAAGCTGCATACATATTGAGCATCAAGATCTATAGAGATAGATCAAGACGCTTGATAAGTTTTTTCAATGAGTACATACCTTGACAAGTTTTTTGAAGTAGTTCAAAATGGAACAGTCAAAGAAAGAGTTCTTGCCTGTGTTGCAAGGTGTGAAGTTGAGTAAAGACTCAAAACCCGACCACGGCAGAAAATAGAAAGAGAATGAAAAGTCATTGCCTATGCCTTAGTCATAGGTTCTATAAAGTATGCTATGTTGTACCAGACCTATTGTGTACCTCACCATAAGTTTGGCAAGAGGGTACAATAGTGATCCAGGAGTGGATCACTGGACAGCGGTCAAAAATATCCTTAGTGGAATAAGGAAATGTTTCTGAGTTATGGGGGTGACAAAGAGTTCATCGTAAAGAGTTACGTCGATGCAAGCTTTGACACCGATCTGGATGACTCTGAGTCTCGATCTAGATACATACTGAAAGTGGGAGCAATTAGCTAGAGTAGCTCCGTGCAAAGCATTGTAGACATAGAAAATTTGCAAAATACATACAGCTCTGAATGTGGCAGACCCGTTGACTAAATTTCTCTCACAAGCAAAACATGATCACTCTTTGGGTGTTAATCACATAGCGATGTGAACTAGATTATCGACTCTAGTAAACCCTTTGGGTGTTAGTCACATGGAGATGTGAACTAATCACATAAAGATGTGAACTATTGGTGTTAAATCACATGACGATGTGAACTAGATTATTGACTCTAGTGCAAGTGGGGGACTGAAGGAAATATGCCCTAGAGGCAATAATAAAGTTGTTATTTATATTTCCTTATATCATGATAAATGTTTATTATTCAAGCTAGAATTGTATTAACCGGAAACTTAGTACATGTGTGAATACATAGACAAACAGAGTGTCACTAGTATGCCTCTACTTGACTAGCCAAAGATGGTTAAGTTTCCTAGCCATGGACAAAACAGTTGTCATTTGATAAGCGGGATCACATCATTAGAGAATGATGTGATTGACTTGACCCATCCGTTAGCTTAGCACGATGATCATTACAGTTTCATTGCTACTGCTTTCTTCATGACTTATACATGTTCATCGGACTATGAGATTATGCAACTCCCGAATACCGGAGGAACACCTTGTGTGCTATCAAATATCAGAACGTAATTGGGTGATTATAAAGATGCTCTACAGGTGTCTCTGATGGTGTTTGTTGAGTTGGCATAGATCGAGATTAGGATTTGTCACTCCGTGTATCGGAGAGGTATCTCTGGGCCCTCTCGGTAATGCACATCACTATAAACCTTGCAAGCATTGTGACTAATGAGTTAGTTGCGGGACGATGCATTACGGAACGAGTAAAGAGACTTTCCGGTAACGAGATTGAACTAGGTATTGAGATACCGACGATCGGATCTCGGGCAAGTAACATACCGATGACAAAGGGAACAACGTATGTTGTTATGCGGTTTGACTGATAAAGATCTTCGTAGAATATGTAGGAACCAATATGAGCATCCAGGTTCCGCTATTGGTTATTGACCGGAGATGAGTGATACGTCTCCAACGTATCTATAATTTATGAAGTATTCATGCTATTATATTATCCATCTTGGATGTTTAATGGGCTTTACTATGCACTTTTATATTATTTCTGGGACTAACCTATTGACCCAGAGCCCAGTGCCAGTTCATGTTTTTTCCCTTGTTTCAGTGTTTCGAAGAAAAGGAATATCAAACGGAGTCGAAACGGAATGAAACCTTCTGGAGAAGTTATTTTTGGAAAGAAAGCAACCTGATAGACTTGGAGTGCACGTCAGGAAAGAAATGAGGGAGGCACGAGGCAAGGGGCGCACCCTCCACCCTCGTGGGGCCCTCGTGGCTCCCCTGACGTATTTCTTCCGCCTATATATATCCATATACCCTAAAACGATCGGGGAACAGAATAGATCAGGAGTTCCGCCGCCGCAAGCCTCTGTAGCCACCAAAAACCAATCGGGACCCTGTTCCGGCACCCTGCCGGAGGGGGGATCCCTCACCGGTGGCCATCTTCATCATCCCGATGCTCTCCATGACGAGGAGGGAGTAGTTCACCCTCGGGGCTGAGGGTATGTACCAGTAGCTATGTGTTTGATCTCTCTCTCTCTCTCTCTCTCTCTCTCTCTCTCTCTCGTGTTCTTGAGGTGATTCGATCTTGATGTATTGCGAGCTTTGCTATTATAGTTGGATCTTATGTTGCTTCTCCCCCTCTACTCTCTTGTAATGGATTGAGTTTCCCCTTTGAAGTAATCTTATCGGATTGAGTCTTTAATGATTTGAGAACACTTGATGTATGTCTTGTCGTGTGTATCTGTGGTGACAATGGGATATCACGTGATTCACTTGATGTATGTTTTTGTGATCAACTTGCGGGTTCCGCCCATGAACCTATGCATAGGGGTTGGCACACGTTTTCGTCTTGATTCTCCGGTAGAAACTTTGGGGCACTCTTTGAAGTTCTATGTGTTGGTTGAATAGATTAATCTGAGATTGTGTGATGCATATCGTATAATCATACCCACGGATACTTGAGGTGACATTGGAGTATCTAGGTGACATTAGGGTTTTGGTTGATTTGTGTCTTAAGGTGTTATTCTAGTACGAACTCTAGGGTTGTTTGTGACACTTATAGGAATAGCCCAATGGATTGATTGGAAAGAATAACTTTGAGGTGGTTTCGTACCCTACCATAATCTCTTCGTTTGTTTTCCGCTATTAGTGACTTTGGAGTGACTCTTTGTTGCATGTTGAGGGATAGTTATATGATCCAATTATGTTATTATTGTTGAGAGAACTTGCACTAGTGAAAGTATGAACCCTAGGCCTTGTTTCCTAGCATTGCAATACCGTTTACGCTCACTTTTATCATTAGTTACCTTGCTGTTTTTATATTTTCAGATTACAAAAACCTATATCTATCATCCATATTGCACTTGTATCACCATCTCTTCGTCGAACTAGTGCACCTATACAATTTACCATTGTATTGGGTGTGTTGGGGACACAAGAGACTCTTTGTTATTTGGTTGCAGGGTTGCTTGAGAGAGACCATCTTCATCCTACGCCTCCCACGGATTGATAAACCTTAGGTCATCCACTTGAGGGAAATTTGCTACTGTCCTACAAACTTCTGCACTTGGAGGCCCAACAACGTCTACAAGAAGAAGGTTGCGTAGTAGACATCAATGAGTCTCGGTCATGTCTACATAGTTCTCGAACCCGTAGGATCCGCACGCTTAACGTTCTGTGACGATTTGTATTATGAGTTATGGGGTTCGATGACTGAAGTTTGGTTGGACTCCCGGATGAGATCGGGGACATGACGAGGAGTCTCGAAATGGTCGAGACGTAAAGATCGATATATTGGAAGGCTATATTCGGACATCGGAAAGGTTCCGAGTGATTCGGCTATTTTTCGGAGTACCGGAGAGTTACGGGAATTTGTATTGGGCCTTAATGGGCCATACGGGAAAGGAGAGAAAGGCCTCAAGGGTGGCCGCGTGATGTCTACTACACAACCTTCTTCCTGTAGATGTTGTTGGGCCTCCAAGTGCAGAGGTTTGTAGGACAGTAGCAAATTTCCCTCAAGTGGATGACCTAAGGTTTATCAATCCGTGGGAGGCGTAGGATGAAGATGGTCTCTCTCAAGCAACCCTGCAACCAAATAGCAAAGAGTCTCTTGTGTCCCCAACAAACCCAATACAATGGTAAATTGTATAGGTGCACTAGTTCGGTGAAGAGATGGTGATACAAGTGCAATATGGATGATAGATATGAGTATTTGTAACCTGAAAATATAAAAACAGCAAGGTAACAAGTGGTAAAAGTGAGCGTAAACGGTATTGCAATGCTAGGAAACAAGGCCTAGGGTTCATACTTTCACTAGTGCAAGTTCTCTCAACAATAATAACATAATTGGATCATATAACTATCCCTCAACATGCCACAAAGAGTCACTCCAAAATCACTAATAGCGGAGAACAAACGAAGAGATTATGGTAGGGTACGAAACCACCTCAAAAGTTATTCTTTCTGATCAATCTATTCAAGAGTCCGTAGTAAAATAACACGAAGCTATTCTTTCCGTTCGATCTATCATAGAGTACGTACTAGAATAACACCTTAAGATACAAATCAACCAAAACCCTAATGTCACCTAGATACTCCAATGTCACCTCAAGTATCCGTGGGTATGATTATACGATATGCATCACACAATCTCAGATTCGTCTATTCAACCAACACAAAAAACTTCAAAGAGTGCCCCAAAGTTTCTACCGGAGAGTCAAGACGAGAACGTGTGCCAACCCCTATGCATAAGTTCACAATGTTACGGAACCCGCAAGTTTATCACCAAAACATACATCAAGTAGATCACGTGAATATCCCATTGTCACCACAGATAAGCACATGCAAGACATACATCAAGTGTTCTCAAATCCTTAAAGACTCAATCCGATAAGATAACTTCAAAGGGAAAACTCAATCCATTACAAGAGAGTAGAGGGGGAGAAACATCATAAGATCCAACTATAATAGCAAAGCTCGCGATACATCAAGATCGTACCACCTCAAGAATACGAGAGAGAGAGAGAGAGATCAAACACATAGCTACTGGTACATACCCTCAGCCCCGAGGGTGAACTACTCCCTCCTCGTCATGGAGAGTGACGGGATGATGAAGATGGCCACCGGTGAGGGATCCCCCCTCCGGCAGGGTGCCAGAACAGGGTCCCGATTGGTTTTTGGTGGCTACAGAGGCTTGCGGCGGCGGAACTCCCGATCTATTCTGTTTCGCGATGTTTTTAGGGTATATGGACATATATAGGTGAAAGAAGTCGGTCTGGGGAGCCACGAGGGGCCCACGAGGGTGGGGGCGCGCCCAGGGGGCAGGCGCGCCTCCCTGCCTCGTGGCCACCTCGAAGCTTCCCTGACGTCTACTCCAAGTCTCCTGGATTGCTTCCGTTCCAAAAATAACTCTCCCGGATGTTTCATTCCGTTTGGACTCCATTTGATATTCCTTTTCTTCGAAACACTGAAATAGGCAAGAAAACGGCAATTTGGGCTGGGCCTCCGATTAATAGGTTAGTCCCAAAAGTAATATAAAAGTGTATAATAAAGCCCATAAACATCCAAAACCGATAATATAATAGCATGGAACAATCAAAAATTATTTATACGTTGGAGACGTATCAGCATCCCCAAGCTTAATCCCTGCTTGTCCTCGAGTAGGTAAATGATAAAAACAAAATTTTTGATGTGGAATGCTACCTAGCATATTTCTCAATGTAATTTTCTTTATTGTGGCATGAATATTCAGATCTGAAAGATTCAAGATAAAAGTTTAATATTGACATGAAAATAATAATACTTCAAGCATACTAATAAAGCAATCATGTCTTCTCAAAATAACATGGCCAAAGCAAGCTATCCCTACAAAATCATATGGTCTGGCTATGCTCTATCTTCATCACACAAAATATTTAAATCATGCACAACCCCGATGACAAGCCAAGCAATTGTTTCATACTTTTGATGTTCTCAAACCTTTTCAATCTTCACGCAATATATGAGTGTGAGCCATGGACATAGCACTGTAGGTGGAATAGAATGTTGGTTGTGGAGAAGACAAAAAGGGAGAAGATAGTCTCACATCAACTAGGTGTATCAACGGGCTATGAAGATGCCCATTAATAGATATAAATGTGAGTGAGTAGGGATTGCCATGCAACGGATGCACTAGAGTTATAAGTGTATGAAAGCTTAACAAAAGAAACTAAGTGGGTGTGCATCCAACTCGCTTGCTCACGAAGACCTAGGGCATTTTTAGGAAGCCCAACATTGGAATATACAAGCCAAGTTCTATAATGAAAATTTCCCACTAGTATATGAAAGTGACAACATAGGAGATTCTCTATCATGAAGATCATGGTGCTACTTTGAAGCACAAGTGTGGTAAAAGGATAGTAGCATTGTCCCTTCCCTCTTTTTCTCTCAATTGTTTATATATTTTTTTATTTGGGCCTTTTCTCTTCTTTTTTTATGGCCTCCTTTTCTCTTTTTTTATTTTTTTCGTCCGGAGTCTCATCCCGACTTGTGGGGGAATCATAGTCTCCATCATCCTTTCCTCACATGGGACAATGCTCTAATAATGATGATCATCACACTTTTATTTATTTACAACTCAAGAATTACAACTCGATACTTAGAACAAAATATGACTCTATATGAATGCCTCCGGCAGTGTACCGGGATGTGCAATGACTCATGAGTGACCTGTATGAAAGAATTATGAACGGTGGCTTTGCCACAAATACGATGTCAACTACATGATCATGCAAAGCAATATGACAATGATGGAGCGTGTCATAATAAACCGAATGGTGGAAAGTTGCATGGCAATATATCTCGGAATGGCTATGGAAATGCCATGATAGGTAGGTATGGTTGCTGTTTTGAGGAAGGTATATGGTGGGTGTATGATACCGGCGAAAGGTGCGTGGTATTAGAGAGGCTAGCAATGGTGGAAGGGTGAGAGTGCGTATAATCCATGGACTCAACATTAGTCATAAAGAACTCATATATTTATTGCAAAAATCTATTAGTTATCAAAACGAAGTACTACGCGCATGCTCCTAAGGGGATAGATTGGTAGGAAAAGACCATCGCTCGTCCCCGACCGCCACTCATAAGGAAGACAATCAATAAATAAATTATGCTCTGACTTCATCACATAACGGTTCACCATACGTGCATGCTACCTCTTGAGCACTGCGTTGGTTTTCCCTTGAAGAGGAAAGGGTGATGCAGCAAAGTAGCGTAAGTATTTCCCTCAGTTTTTGAGAACCAAGGTATCAATCCAGTAGGAGGCTACGCGCGAGTCCCTCGCACCTACACAGAACAAATAAATCCTCGCAACCAACGCGATAAGGGGTTGTCAATCCCTACACGGTCACTTACGAGAGTGAGATCTGGTAGATATGATAGGATAATATTTTTGGTATTTTTATGATAAAGATGCAAAGTAAAATAAAAGCAAAGTAAAAAAGCAACGGAAATAACTAAGTGTTGGAAGATTAATATGATGATGATAGACCCGGGGGCCATAGGTTTCACTAGTGGCTTCTCTCAAGAGCATAAGTATTTTACGGTGGGTGAACAAATTACTGTTGAGCAATTGACAGAATTGAGCATAGTTATGAGAATATCTAGGTATGATCATGTATATAGGCATCATGTCCGAGACAAGTAGACCGACTCCTGCCTGCATCTACTACTATTACTCCACACATCGACCGCTATCCAGCATGCATCTAGAGTATTAAGTTCATAAGAACGGAGTAACGCCTTAAGCAAGATGACATGATGTAGAGGGATAAATTCATGCAATATGATTAAAAAAACCATCTTGTTATCCTCGATGGCAACAATACAATACGTGCCTTGCTGCCCCTAGTGTCACTGGGAAAGGACACCGCAAGATTCAACCCAAAGCTAAGCACTTCTCCCATTGCAAGAAAGATCAATCTAGTAGGCCAAACCAAACTGATAATTCGAAGAGACTTGCAAAGATAACCAATCATACATAAAAGAATTCAGAGAAGATTCAAATATTGTTCATAGATAAACTTGATCATAAACCCACAATTCATCGGTCTCAACAAACACACCACAAAAGAAGATTAAATCGAATAGATCTCCACGAGAGAGGGGGAGAACATTGTATTGAGATCCAAAAAGAGAGAGGAAGCCATCTAGCTACTAACTATGGACCCGAAGGTTTGAGGTAAACTACTCACACTTCATCGAAGGGGCTATGGTGTTGATGTAGAAGCCCTCCGTGATGGATGCCCCCTCCGGCGGAGCACCGGAACAGGCCCCAAGATGGGATCTCGTGGGTACAGAAGGTTGCGGCGGTGGAATTAGGTTTTTGGCTCCGTATCTGATCGTTTGGGGGTACGTAGGTATATATAGGAGGAAGAAGTACATCGGTGGAGCAACGTGGGGCCCACGAGGGTGGAGGGCGCGCCTGGGGGGGTAGGCGCGCTCCCCTACCTCGTGGCTTCCTGGAAGCTTCTCTTACGTAGGGTCCAAGTCTCCTGGATCATGTTCGTTCCAAAAATCACGTTCCTGAAGGTTTCATTCCGTTTGGACTCCGTTTGATATTATTTTTCTGCGAAACTCTGAAATAGGCAAAAAACAGCAATTCTGGGCTGGGCCTCCGGTTAATAGGTTAGTCCCAAAAATAATATAAAAGTGAATAATAAAGCCCAATAATGTCCAAAACATAAGATAATATAGAATGGAGCAATCAAAAATTATAGATACGTTGGAGATGTATCAAGCATCCCCAAGCTTAATTCCTGCTCGTCCTCGAGTAGGTAAATGATAAAAACAAATTTTTTGATGCGGAGTGCTACTAGGCATAATTTCAATGTAATTCTTCTTAATTGTGGTATGAATATTCAGATCCGAAAGATTCAAGATAATAGTTTAATATTGACATTAAAATAATAATATTTCAAGCATACTAACTAAGCAATTATGTCCTCTCAAAATAACATGGCCAAAGAAAGTTCATCCCTACAAAATCATATAGTTCAGTCATGCTCCATTTTCGTCACACAAGAATGCTCTCATCATGCACAACCCCGATGACAAGCCAAGCAATTGTTTCATACTTTAGTAATCTCAAACCTTTTCAACCTTCACGCAATACATGAGTGCAAGCCATGGACATAGCACTATGGGTGGAATAGAATATGATGATGGGGGTTATGTGGAGAAGACAAAAAAGGAGAAAGTCTCACATCAACGAGGCTAATCAATGAGCTATGGAGATGCCCATCGATTGATGTTAATGCAAGGAGTAGGGATTGCCATGCAATGGATGCACTAGAACTATAAATATATGAAAGCTCAACAAAAGAAACTAAGTGGGTGTGCATCCAACTTGCTTGCTCACGAAGACCTAGGGCACTTGAGGAGGCCCATTGTTGGAATATACAAGCCAAGTTCTATAATGAAAAATTCCCACTAGTATATGAAAGTGATAAAACAAGAGACTCTCTATCATGAAGATTATGGTGCTACTTTGAAGCACAAGTGTGGTAAAGGATAGTAACATTGTCCCTTCTCTCTTTTTCTCTCATTTTTTTGGGCCTTCTCTTTTTTTATGGCCTTTCTCTTTTTTTTTATTCCTCACTTGGGACAATGCTCTAGAAAATGATGATCATCACACTTCTATTTATTTACAACTCAATGATTACAACTCGATACTAGAACAAAGTATGACTCTATGAATGCCTCCGGCGGTGTACCGGGATATGCAATGAACAAAGAGTGACATGTATGAAAGAATTATGAACGGTGGCTTTGCCACAAATACTATGTCAACTACATGATCATGCTAAGCAATATGACAATGATGAACGTGTCATGATAAACGGAATGGTGGAAAGTTGCATGGCAATATATCTCGGAATGGCTATGGAAATGCCATAATAGGTAGGTATGGTGGCTGTTTTGAGGAAGATATAAGGAGTTTTATGTGTGAAAGAGCGTATCATATCACGGGGTTTGGATGCACCGGCGAAGTTTGCACCAACTCTCAATGTGAGAAAGGGCAATGCACGGTACCGAAGAGGCTAGCAATGATGGAAGGATGAGAGTGCGTATAATCCATGGACTCAACATTAGTCATAAAGAACTCACATACTTATTGCAAAAATCTACAAGTCATCAAAAACCAAGCACTACGCGCATGCTCCTAGGGGGATAGATTGGTTGGAAAAGACCATCGCTCGTCCCCGACCGCCACTCATAAGGAGGACAATCAAAGAACACCTCATGTTTCAAATTTGTTACATAACGTTTACCATACGTGCATGCTACGGGACTTGCAACCTTCAACACAAGTATTTCCCAAATTCACAACTACTCAACTAGCACAACTTTAATATCACTACCTCCATATCTCAAAACAATTATCAAGTATCAAACTTCTCTTAGTATTCAACACACTCATAAGAAAGTTTTTACTAATCTTGAATACCTAGCATATTAGGATTATTTAAGCAAATTACCATGCTATTTAAGACTCTCAAAATAATCTAAGTGAAGCATGAGAGATCAATAGTTTCTATAAAACAAATCCACCGCCGTGCTCTAAAAGATATAAGTGAAGTACTAGAGCAAAACTATATAACTCAAAAGATATAAGTGAAGCACATAGAGTATTCTAATAATTTCCAAATCATGTGTGTCTCTCTCAAAAGGTGTGTACAGCAAGGATGATTGTGGTAAACTAAAAAGCAAAGACTCAAATCATACAAGACGCTCCAAGCAAAACACATACCATGTGGTGAATAAAAATATAGCTCCAAGTAAAGTTACCGATGGAAGTAGACGAAAGAGGGGATGCCTTCCGGGGCATCCCCAAGCTTTGGCTTTTTGGTGTCCTTAGATTATCTTGGGGGTGCCATGGACATCCCCCAGCTTAGGCTCTTGCCACTCCTTGTTCCATAATCCATCAAATCTTTCACCCAAAACTTGAAAACTTCACAACACAAAACTCAACAGAAAATCTCGTGAGCTCCGTTAGCGAAAGAAAACAAAAGACCACTTCAAGGTACTGTAATGAACTCATTATTTATTTATATTGGTATTAAACCTACTGTATTCCAACTTCTATATGTTTTATAAACTATTTTACTAGCCATAGATTCATCAAAATAAGCAAACAACACACGAAAAACAGAATCTGTCAAAAACAAAACAGTCTGTAGTAATCTGTAACTAACGCAAACTTCTGGAACTCCAAAAAATCAGCCAAAATAGGACGACCTGGAAAATTTGTTTATTGATCAGCAGCAATTGGAATCAATATTTTATCACGTTCTGGTGATTTTTAACAATTATTTACGTGAACAGAAAGTTTCTGGAAATTTCTGCAAGATCAAATAACTATCATCCAAGAAGATCCTATAGGTTTAACTTGGCACAAACACTAATTAAAACATAAAAACACATCTAACCAGAGGCTAGAACAAATATTTATTCCTAAACATAAGAAAAAACAAAAAACTAAAAATAAAATTGGGTTGCCTCCCAACAAGCGCTATCGTTTAACGCCCCTAGCTAGGCATAAAAGCAAGGATAGATCTAGGTATTGCCATCTTTGGTAGGCAATCCATAAGTGGCTCTCATAATAGATTCATAAGGTAGTTTTATTTTCTTCCTAGGGAAGTGTTCCATGCCTTTCTTCAATGGAAATTGGAATCTAATATTCCCTTCCTTCATATCAATAATTACACCAATCGTTCTAAGGAAAGGTCTACCAAGAATAATAGGACATGAAGGATTGCAGTCTATATCAAGCACGATAAAATCTACGGGCACATAATTCCTATTTGTAACAATAAGAACATCATTAATTCTTCCCATAGGTTTCTTAATAGTGGAATCCGCGAGGTGCAAGTTTAGAGAGCAATCATCAAAATCACGGAACCCTAGCAAATCGCACAAAGTTTTGGGAATAGTGGAAACACTAGCACCCAAACCGCATAAAGCATAGAACTCATGACCCTTAATCTTAATTTTAATAGTAGGTTCCCACTCATCATAAATTTTTCTAGGGATAGAAACTTCCAACTCAAGTTTTTCTTCATAAGATTGCATGAAAGCATCAACGATATGTTTGGTAAAAGCTTTATTTTGACTATAAGCATGAGGAGAATTTAGCACGGATTGCAACAAGGAAATACAATCTATCAAAGAGCAATTATCATAATTAAATTCCTTGAAATCCAAAATAGTGGGTTTATTAATATCTAGGGTTTCGTTCTCTTCAATCCCACTTTTATCAATTTTAGCATCAAGATCTAAAAACTTCGAATTTTTGGAACGCCTTCTAGGTAAAGGTGGATCATATTCAGTCCCATCATTATCAAGATTCATATTGCAAAACAAAGATTTTAATAGGGGACACATCAATAACTTTTAGATCTTCATCTTTATTTTCATAGAAATTTGAAGAACACGCTTTAATAAAGCAATCTTTCTTAGCACGCATCCTAGCGGTTCTTTCTATGCAGTCATCAATGGAAATTCTCATGGATTTGAGAGACTCATTGATATCATGCTTAGGAGGAATAGATCTAAGCTTTAAAGAATCCACATCAAGAGAAATTCTATCAACGTTCCTAGCCAATTCATCAACTTTAAGCAATTTCTCTTCAAGCAAAGCATTGAAATTCTTTTGCGAATTCATAAACTCTTTAACACTAGTCTCAAATTCAGAGGGCATCTTATTAAAATTTCCATAAGAATTGTTGTAGGAATTACCATAATTATTAGAGGAATTACTAGGATAAGGCCTAGGATTAAAGTTTCCTCTATATGCGCTGTTACCAAAATTATTCCTACCAACAAAATTCACATCCATAGATTCATTATTATTCTCAATCAAAGTAGACAAAGGCATATCATTAGGATCAGAAGAAACACTCTTAGTAGCAAATAATTTCATAAGTTCATCCATCTTTCCACTCAAAACATTAATTTCTTCTATCGCATGCACTTTTTTATTAGTAGATCTTTCAGTGTGCCATTGAGAATAATTAACCATAATATTATCTAGGATTTTAGTAGCTTCTCCTAAAGTGATTTCCATAAAAGTGCCTCCCGCGGCCGAATCTAAAAGATTTCTAGAAGCAAAATTCAATCCGGCATAAAAATTTTGTATAATCATCCACAAATTCAAACCATGAGTAGGGCAAATACGTATCATTAATTTCATCCTCTCCCAAGCTTGTGCAACATGTTCATGATCAAGTTGCTTAAAATTCATGATATCGTTTCTAAGAGAGATGATCTTAGCGGGAGGAAAATACTTAGAGATAAAAGCATCTTTGCACTTATTCCATGAATCAATACTATTTTTAGGCAAAGACGAAAGCCAAGTTTTAGCACGATCTCTAAGCGAAAAAGGAAATAGCTTCAATTTAACAATATCATTGTCAACATCTTTCTTCTTTTGCATATCACACAAATCAACGAAGCTATTTAGATGAGTAGCGGCATCTTCACTAGGAAGGCCGGCGAATTGATCTTTCATGACAAGATTCAACAAAGCAGCATTGATTTCACAAGATTCAGTATCGGTAAGAGGAGCAATCGGAGTGCTAAGGAAATCATTATTGTTGGTATGGGTAAAGTCACATAATTTGGTATTATCTTGAGCCATCGTGACAAACAAGCAATCCAACACACGAGCAAACAAAAAGCAAGCGAAAAAAGGCGAACGAAAAAGAGAGGGCGAATAAAACGGCAAGGGTGAAGTGGGGGAGAGGAAAACGAGAGGCAAATGGCAAATAATGTAATGCGGGAGATAAGGGTTTGTGATGGGTACTTGGTATGTTGACTTTTGCGTAGACCTCCCCGGCAACGGTGCCAGAAATCCTTCTTGCTACCTCTTGAGCACTGCGTTGGTTTTCCCTTGAAGAGGAAAGGGTGATGCAGCAAAGTAGCGTAAGTATTTCCCTCAGTTTTTGAGAACCAAGGTATCAATCCAGTAGGAGGCTACGCGCGAGTCCCTCGCACCTACACAAAACAAATAAATCCTCGCAACCAACGTGATAAGGGGTTGTCAATCCCTACACGGTCACTTACGAGAGTGAGATCTGATAGATATGATAGGATAATATTTTTGGTATTTTTATGATAAAGATGCAAAGTAAAATAAAAGCAAAGTAAAAAAGCAAAGGAAATAACTAAGTGTTGGAAGATTAATATGATGATGATAGACCCAGGGGCCATAGGTTTCACTAGTGGCTTCTCTCAAGAGCATAAGTATTTTACGGTGGGTGAACAAATTACTATTGAGCAATTGACAGAATTGAGCATAGTTATGAGAATATCTAGGTATGATCATGTATATAGGCATCACGTCCGAGACAAGTAGACTGACTCCTGCCTGCATCTACTACTATTACTCCACACATCGACCGCTATCCAGCATGCATCTAGAGTATTAAGTTCATAAGAATAGAGTAATGCCTTAAGCAAGATGACATGATGTAGAGGGATAAATTCATGCAATATGATAAAAAAAACCCCATCTTGTTATCCTCGATGGCAACAATACAATACGTGCCTTGCTGCCCCTACTGTCACTGGGAAAGGACACCGCAAGATTGAACCCAAAGCTAAGCACTTCTCCCATTGCAAGAAAGATCAATCTAGTAGGCCAAACCAAACTGATAATTCGAAGAGACTTGCAAAGATAACCAATCATACATAAAAGAATTCAGAGAAGATTCAAATATTGTTCGTAGATAAACTTGATCATAAACCCACAATTCATCGGTCTCAACAAACACACCGCAAAAGAAGATTACATCGAATTGATCTCCACGAGAGAGGGGGAGAACATTGTATTGAGATCCAAAAAGAGAGAGGAAGCCATCTAGCTACTAACTATGGACCCGAAGGTCTGAGATAAACTACTCACACTTCATTGGAGGGGCTATGGTGTTGATGTAGAAGCCCTCCATGATGGATGCCCCCTCCGGCGGAGCTCCGGAACAAGCCCCAAGATGGAATCTCGTGGGTACAGAAGGTTGCGGCGGTGGAATTAGGTTTTTGGCTCCGTATCTGATCGTTTGGGGGTACGTAGGTATATATAGGAGGAAGAAGTACGTCGGTGGAGCAACGTGGGGCCCACGAGGGTGGACGGCGCGCCTGGGGGGGGGGTAGGTGCGCCCCCCTACCTCGTGGATTCCTGGAAGCTTCTCTTACGTAGGGTCCAAGTCTCCTGGATCATGTTCGTTCCAAAAATCGCGTTCCCGAAGGTTTCATTCCGTTTGGACTCCGTTTGATATTCTTTTTCTGCGAAACTCTGAAATAGGCAAAAAACAGCAATTCTGGGCTGGGCCTCCGGTTAATAGGTTTGTCCCAAAAATAATATAAAAGTAAATAATAAAGCCCAATAATGTCCAAAACAGAAGATAATATAGCATGGAGCAATCAAAAATTATAGATACTTTGGAGACGTATCAGTGCATGCTACGGGAATCACAAACTTTAACACAAGTATCTCTCAAATTCACAACTACTCAACTAGCATGACTCTAATATCACCATCTTCATATCTCAAAACAATCATAAAAAATCAAACTTCTCATAGTATTCAATGCACTTTATATGAAAGTTTTTATTATATCCCTTTTGGATGTCCATCATATCAGGACTAAATTCATAACCAAAGCAAATTACCATGCTGTTATGAAGACTCCCAAAATAATATAAGTGAAGCACGAGAGTTCATCTATTTCTTCAAAATAAAACCACCGCCGTGCTCTAAAAGATATAAGTGAAGCACTAGAGCAAACGACAAACTACTCCGAAAGATATAAGTGAAGATCAATGAGTAGTTGAATAATTATGTAACTATGTGAAGACTCTCTAACATTTAAGAATTTCAGATCTTGGTATTTTATTCAAACAGCAAGCAAAACAAAAGAAAATAAAATGACGCTCCAAGCAAAACACATATCATGTGGTGAATAAAAATATAGCTCCAAGTAAAGTTACAGATGAACGAAGACGAAAGAGGGGATGCCTTCCGGTGCATCCCCAAGCTTAGGCTCTTGGTTGTCCTTGAATATTACCTTGGGGTGCCTTGGGCATCCCCAAGCTTAGGCTCTTGCCACTCCTTATTCCATAGTCCATCGAATCTTTACCCAAAACTTAAAAACTTCACAACACAAAACTTAACAGAAAACTCGTAAGCTCCGTTAGTATAAGAAAATAAATCACCACTTAGGTACTGTTGTGAACTCATTCTAAATTCATATTGGTGTAATATCTACTGTATTCCAACTTCTCTATGGTTCATACCCTCCGATACTAATCATAGATTCATCAAAATAAGCAAACAACACATAGAAAACAGAATCTGTCAAAAACAGAACAGTCTGTAGTAATCTGTATCAAACGTATACTTCTGGAACTCAGAAAAATCTGCCAAAAGAGGAAGACCTAGATAATTTGATTGTTGGTCTACTGCAATTGGAATCAGTATTTTATCACTTTCTAGTAATTTCTAACAATTGTTTTCATGAGCAGAAAGTTTCTGTCTTTTTCAGCAAGATCAAATAACTATCATCCAAGAAGATCCTATAGGTCTTACTTGACACAAACACTAATTAAAAAATAAAACCACATCTAACCAGAGGCTAGATAGATTATTTATTGCTAAACAGGAGCAAGAAGCAAAGAACAAAAATAAAAATTGGGTTGCCTCCCAACAAGCGCTAACGTTTAACGCTCCTAGCTAGGCATGATGATTTCAATGATGCTCACAAAAAAGATAAGAATTGAAACATAAAGAGAGCATCATGAAGAATATGACTAGCACATGTAAGTCTAACCCACTTCCTATGCATAGGGATTTTTGTGAGCAAACAACTTATGGGAACAATAATCAACTAGCATAGGAAGGCAAAACGAGCATAACTTCAAAACTTTAAGCACGTAGAGAGGAAACTTGATATTATTGCAATTCCTACAAGCATATATTCCTCCCTCATAATAATTTTCAGTAGCATCATGAATGAATTCAACAATATAACCAGCACCTAAAGCATTCTTTTCATGATCTACAAGCATAGAAAATTTATTACTCTCCACATAAGCAAAATTCTTCTCTTTCGGAATAGTGGGAGTATCATAAGAGACTCAAATACTATAAATTGTTTCCACGTTAAAAGAGTAGTGTTCAGAAAAAGGGTAATCATAATCATGACAAGTTTTATAAATATAATCATCACTACTTTTTATAGCATAAGTGTCATCACAATAATCATCATAAATAGGAGGCATGTTATCATCATAATAAATTTGCTCATCAAAACTTGGGAGGCTAAAAATATCATCTTCATTAAACATAGCATCCCCAAGCTTGGGACAAACATTAATTGCAGCAAATATATTCTCAAACATGTCATTCTCCTCAAATATAGCATCCCCAAGCTTGGGCCTTTTCATATCATAAGCATAATCACTCTCATCATTAATAGTATGGATAGCACCAATAGTATAGCAATTATCATCATCACAATGAGTAGTAGGAGCAACATCATTTGGGAGAGATACCTTTCTACCTTTGCTTCTCCACCTTTTCTTTTTCTTCTTCACGTCATTTGTGGGTTTGACCGCTCCTTATTAATGAGATGGGTTGAATAGAAGGCTCCTCCTCGTTACCTGATTCATCATAAGAAATAATAGGAGGATATTGGGAAGTCTCTTCCCTTTCATTAGTATTCTCTTCATCCTCTACTTGTTTTCTTTTCTTTATGTAATTGGCAATATAAGGATTTTCAATGCAATTCACCGCACAATACATATAAATTTCTTCTAGATCAATATCGAGGAATTTCTCAAGGTTATATTCTGGAATATGCTTAGTTGTACATTTCATTTCTTCATAACCCAAAAGCAAACTAAGTTCATTATGATGTGTAAGGGAAATCAAGTCATCACAATTTTTGGACACGATTCGATCATGAAACAATTTGCATTTGAGATTTAAATGACCATGTTCATTGCAAAGTTCACAAGTATGGTGAAGAAATTTTAAATTTTCAGCACAAACATCTAGCCTCTCTTGCAACCATTTGGTTTCTAAATACTTATGCCTCTTGCAAACTCTATCTTCCCTATTTGGTGTATACTTGCAAACTCTATGCACTCCACAAAAATTGACATGCTTATAAGAGACATTTTCATCATGACTAGTGGAATCATCATTAGTACTATGGATATTCAAAGAGTTCATACTGACAACATTGCAATCATGCTTATCATTCAAAGATTTAGTGCCAAACATTTTATAGACTTCTTCTTCTAGCACTTGAGCACAATTTTCCTTTCCATCATTCTCACGAAAGATATTAAAAAGATGAAGCGTATGAGGCAAACTCAATTCCATTTTTTTGTAGTTTTCTTTTATAGACTAAACTAGTGATAAAACAAGAAACAAAAAGATTCGATTGCAAGATCTAAAGATATACCTTCAAGCACTCACCTCCCCGGCAACGGCGCCAGAAAAGAGCTTGATGTCTACTACACAATCTTCTTCTTCTAGACGTTGTTGGGCCTCCAAGTGCAGAGGTTTGTAGGACAGTAGCAAATTTCCCTCAAGTGGATGACCTAAGGTTTATCAATCCGTGGGAGGCGTAGGATGAAGATGGTCTCTCTCAAGCAACCCTGCAACCAAATAGCAAAGAGTCTCTTGTGTCCCCAACAAACCCAATACAATGGTAAATTGTATAGGTGCACTAGTTCGGCGAAGAGATGGTGATACAAGTGCAATATGGATGATAGATATGAGTATTTGTAATCTGAAAATATAAAAACAGCAAGGTAACAAGTGGTAAAAGTGAGCGTAAACGGTATTGCAATGCTAGGAAACAAGGCCTAGGGTTCATACTTTCACTAGTGCAAGTTCTCTCAACAATAATAACATAATTGGATCATATAACTATCCCTGCTCATAGCGGAGAACAAACGAAGAGATTATGGTAGGGTATGAAACCACCTCAAAGTTATTCTTTCTGATCAATCTATTCAAGAGTCTGTAGTAAAATAACACGAAGCTATTCTTTCCGTTCGATCTATCATAGGGTTCGTACTAGAATAACACCTTAAGATACAAATCAACCAAAACCCTAATGTCACCTAGATACTCCAATGTCACCTCAAGTATCCGTGGGAATGATTATACGATATGCATCACACAATCTCAGATTCATCTATTCAACCAACACAAAAAACTTCAAAGAGTGCCCCAAAGTTTCTACCGGAGAGTCAAGACGAGAACGTGTGCCAACCCCTATGCATAAGTTCACAATGTTACGGAACCCGCAAGTTGATCACCAAAACATACATCAAGTAGATCACGTGAATATCCTATTGTCACCACAGATGAGAACATGCAAGACATACATCAAGTGTTCTCAAATCCTTAAAGACTCAATCTGAGAAGATAACTTCAAAGGGAAAACTCAATCCATTACAAGAGAGTAGAGGGGGAGAAACATCATAAGATCCAACTATAATAGCAAAGCTCGCGATACATCAAGATCGTACCACCTCAAGAACGCGAGGGAGGGAGAGAGATCAAACACATAGCTACTGGTACATATCCTCAGCCCCGAGGGTGAACTGCTCCCTCCTTTGTCATGGAGAGCACCGGGATGATGAAGATGGCCACCGGTGAGGGTTCCCCCCTCCGGCAGGGTGCCGGAACAGGGTCCCGATTGGTTTTTGGTGGCTACAGAGGCTTGCGGCGGCGGAACTCCCGATCTATTCTGTTCCGCGATGTTTTTAGGGTATATGGACATATATAGGCGAAAGAAGTCGGTCAGGGGAGCCACGAGGGGCCCACGAGGGTGGGGCCACGCCCAGGGGGGCAGGCGCGCCTCCCTGCCTCGTGGCCACCTCGAAGCTTCCCTGACGTCTACTCCAAGTCTCCTGGATTGCTTCCGTTCCAAAAATAACTCTCCCGAAGGTTTCATTCCGTTTGGACTCCGTTTGATATTCCTTTTCTTCGAAACACTGAAATAGGCAAGAAAACAGCAATTTGGGCTGGGCCTCCGGTTAATAGATTAGTCCCAAAAGTAATATAAAAGTGTAATAAAGCCCATAAACATCCAAAACAGATAATATAATAGCATGGAACAATAAAAAATTATAGATACGTTGGAGACGTATCACCGCGCCCCTTCCTCATGGACTGGTCCGAATTGGACTAGGGAAAGGGGGCGCCCCCTTCCTTCCTTCTCCTTCTCCCTTCCCTTTTCCTATTCCATGTGGGAGGTGGGATCCTACTAGGACTAGGGAGTCCTAGTAGGACTCCACACTTGGGCACGCCCTATGAGGGCCGGCCTCCTCCTCCCTCCATCCTTTATATACGTGGCCAGGGGGCACCCCATAGACACACAAGTTGATCATTGATCTCTTAGCCATGTGCGGTGCCCCCCTCCACCATAATCCACCTCGGTCATATCATTGCAGTGCTTAGGTGAAGCCCTGCGCCGGTAGCTTCATCATCACCATCATCACGCCGTCGTGCTGAAGAAGCTCTCCCTCGACACTCTGCTGGATCGTGAGTTCGTGGGACGTCACTGAGCCGAACGTGTGCAGATCGCGGAGGTGTCGTACTTTCGGTACTAGGATACGAGGGTACGTATACAACACTCTCCCCTCTCGTTGCTATGCATCACCATGATCTTGCGTGTGCATAGAATTTTTTTGAAATTACTATGTTCCCCAACACTACCCCGACCACTTCGTCTACTCCGACAACCGCGAGCGGCATCGACACCACGCTTATTGGTGCCACAACCGTCATCGAGTCTTCTTCTCTGTTGGCCCTCCGATTCCTCGACATGGCGAACAGCTCGCGCAGGTCCCAGTCTCTGCATGCCCGGTGCTGGCAACACCGATGCGTGCCTTCATCCACGACGTGTCCTCGGGCCTGGCAAGCCTGGTAGGCGCTTCGTCAACTTCGTCTTCGTCCGTCTACGCATGCCCGGTGCTTGCAACACCGGTGCGTGCCTTCGTCCACGATATGTCCCCGGGCTTGGCAAACCCGCCGCGACGCATCGTCAACAACATCTTCTTTCCGGCGCACCACTACTTCGACAACACTGCGCCCATGCTAACTCGGCGCCCCCTTGCGCCCGCGGCTCCACGGCGACTTCCTCGACACCGGCCACCCCGACTCGACATCGACCACGACATTCTTCGCACGGCTACCTTGACCACAGCTCCACCACCCACGCTCTCGGCTACATCAACAAACGGCACAAAGGGCTACCGCCTTGCTTGAGCAACCTTGTCGGTTGCCACTCCAGCCACGACTCCGCGATGCATCGACTGTTACGACTGTGGGGGGGGGGGGGGGTCCGTCGGCTTGCCTTCGGATTCTTCTCCAGTCTCACCGTCTGCGTCGCAGCCGTTGTGACTGCGGCGGGATGTTTAGTATATTGATTATTAGGAAAGACGAGATAGACTAGGATTTGTTCTGGCTTGTCTTGTACTCCAAGTTGATCATTGTACTCCTATATATATGCACACGAGGCTCAAGCAATAGAACAACGATTCCACCAATTCTCATTCTCCCTTCTAACAGGTGGGACGAACGACTGCTTGCACCAATTGTAATCACTATCCCTTAAAATACCAATAATAATCACTATTTCACTCCTCTATACCTACTAAGGTGTGTTTCTCTGAATTTTTTGTCCATTCATCATATAAAATTATTTTCTCCCATACTTTTTATCCTTCCACGCATAAATAAACTTTTGGGCTGGGCCTTCAAAGCATGCAGTCAAGGGGCCTGCTCTGCATCTTTTTTACTTCTATCGGGCTGCAGTGAGTTAGTCCCATATGTGGTCCAAAGGGCATGCTCTGCATTTTTTTTCCTTCGACTGGGCCACAGGGAAAAAATGTGTGGGGTTCAAACTCAGTATCTCCCTTACTGAAATGAAGGATCCAACCGATTGACCTAATCGTAGAATTGTGTTACAAGAGAGGGTTTGTTAGCCAATTAATAGTACAATCTCTATTCTTTACACCTAATTCCATCAATTTATATACGTTTGCAAATGGCCTAAAATATTAGCAAGCCTTCTCATGACTGAAGAAACAGAGAAAACCAGGAGAAAGACTTGATATAGGAGGGAACATGCATGGCTCAAGCAAATTAGATCACACACCAGAAAGAACTATTTACGGTCTAAAGAACCGGAAGGAATTAACTCCCAAAGATTGTGTGCGGGGCTGCCATGAAGATCAAAGGAGGATGTTGCACTATCAAAGGCCTTAATCCCATAATCAAATGCTGGATTGTGGGACACGATGATATACACGGGAAATAAGGAGAGACAAGGCCACCTAAATTTCTTTTCTTAAATAGTTGCAACCCACTAAGTATTTTTCCTAAGCATGCAACGCTTCCACATCAACAAACCATGCATGTATGCCACGTCATTAATCTATGATCCCACTAAGACTATCCACAATGGGAGTAACATAGATAGTAACATCACACATATCTAGATAAAGTAGATGATGTGGCAAGCAATAAATGAAGAAAGAGAGGAAAGTAGTAACATGGCTAGTTACTAGTAGTATGAGTAACATCACACATATCAAGGCAAGATGTGTCTATAGCCTAATAAATGAAGTGTTGCATGTTACTACACATATGTTACTCCCCACTATAGAGGTAGTAACATAGACTAGTAATATGGGCATGTTAGTAGTCTATGTTACTACTCATTATGGCTAGTCTAATACGTTTCCATGCATGCAACCCTTTTACATCAAGAAATCATGCGTGGCAGCCAAATAATTGGCCACCATATCATTCTCACAATTATTCATATCATTAACCTAATTGTTCGTATTTTCACTCTATCGTCCCGCAGCAAGGCGCGGGTTATCTTCTAGTTAAACATATTGTCAATTAATTAAACTGGATCCATGAGACATGTGGGTGCATAATGAAAGAAGAAGGATTCACTTTTTCAAATCAGGAATAATGCATTGCATGATGTAATTCCATCTATGCTGGATTCCTCGAATTGTGAGGGTCTGTATGGACACATATGGTGCTTAGCCCATAATTAAATGGATTGAGGGCCTGCGTGGATCAATTAAATCTCTTTGGCCAATGATTAATTGAGGGCCTGCACTTATCCCGGGGGGGGGGGGGGGGGGGGGGGGGGCTAATAGCGGGCTCTTCAATAACTGATTAGAAAGAAAGGCCCAGTTATCTCATACATTTAAAAAAATGCCGGGGCTTGGCCTTCCTTTGCATCGGCTAGGATTAACCTAGCGCCCCTGCCTGTGTCTCACGTTGGAGATGCCCTAAGAATGTACCTATTACTCCCGCGATACGTGCCCGTGAATGCACCAAAATATGGGAGCAACTAGTTAACGAGCGCTCCTTCCGGAGCCTCGCAACGATCAGCGCCACTTGGCGCGCTCTCAGCCATTCGCCACGTGTCGCGCTCTGGACGCTCCCTCCAGATTTTGTTTTTTTTTTTATTTTTCCGCACGCGTTTTCGGCTTTTTAAACGGTTTTTCCCGGGTTTTTTCGACGTTTTGGTTTTTCCCCGGTCTTCCTTAGCGTTTCGACCAAAAAACAATTTTTGAAAAAAAAACACGAAAAAATGCGTTTACTTTTTTTTTCTTTCGTGAAAAGTCACGTTTTTTTTCGCGAGAGGCACGGTTGTGCTTTAGCGAGAGTCACGGCCGTGCCTTTCGGAAACGAAAAAAAAAAACGCGTTTTCTGTTTTTTTTCTTTCGCGAGAGTCACGGTTTTACTTCCACGAGAGGCACGGTTGTGCTTTCGTGAGAGTCACGGCCGTGCCTCTCGGAAAGGGAAAAACAAAACGCGTTTTCTGTTTTTTTTTCACGAGAGACACGGTTTTGCTTCCGCGAGAGGCACGGTTGTGCTTTTGCGAGAGTCACGGCCGTGCCTCTCGGAAAGGGAAAAAAATACGCGTTTTCTATTTTTCTTTCTTTCGTGAGAGTCACGGTTTTGCTTTTGCCAGAGGCACAGTTGTGCTTTCGCGAGAGTCACGGGCGTGCCTCTTTTGAAAAGGGGGAAAATGTGTTTTCTGTTTTTTTTCTTTCCACGAGAGTCATGGTTTTACTTCCACGAGAGGCACGGTTGTGATTTCGCGAGAGGCACGGGCGTGCCTCTTTCGGAAAGGGAAAAACCATGCTCCCGGTTGGTTTTTTCGTCCGGTTTTTTTCGTGAAAAAAAAGTTCGTCAAAACCTATCAACATGGGATCTAGTTTTGAAGATCTCGACGCGAGGAATCCAATGGTGAAAACGGTTTGAGATTTGGACGCACGGTTTAAGAGATAAAACGTTTTGAATAAACGAATCTACGAAAAAAGGGAAAACTCACAGGTTGCGACAAGTGGCGCGCTGCATGTGCGCCACTTGTCGTGACCTGGGAAGATGGAGTGTTCTTTGCAACGAGTACTCCTTAATTAGTGATTTCGCCAAAATATCGCCCCCCCCCCCCCCCCTCCTTCTCTGAAAAGTTCCTATGGTCTGTTTTATGCATATGAAAAGTTCCTAGAGCTTGTGAATATAATTTGCGGCATCTCAACACAATATACAGATGTGCTTGCTGTCTCATGGAATCCCAAATCCAAATACTGACAAGTATCTTGAGAGAAAAGAGCTCCCTCAAGAAAATGAAAGAAAGTATGTTTTTTTTAGGTGTATAGAGAACGGATTTTGTGACACGTATATAGAGGATGGATTTTGTAATACGTATATAGAGGATGGATTTTGTGAAAGAAGAGCTTGTCCCACTAATTAGCAAGAGCGCATCTCATCTCAGAGAAAAAAAAAACACTAGAACGGCCATGGTTATGTCCAGGCCCGTCGTCTGCCATGGGAACAGTTAGGACCAGCAGCGCCGTCCTCTTGCGTTTCGTCACCAATTCTGAGAGAAAGACAACTCCAGTTCGGTTCGGTCCCCTTCCAATCTCTACTTCTAAAGTCTCAGTAGGTACGTCGTTTCATTCGTTCGTTCCCCACCCTTCCATCGATTGAGACCCACCGTCCCCACCGGTTTCTCTCGGTCCAGACCGATACTCCAGCCCCGGTAGGCAGTATGACCGAAAAATACTTGACAATTATTAAATACGTGACATACTTGTTTATAATACACTATGAACCTTTTTTAAATACATGATCAATTGTTTTTAAACATAACAAAAAATATATATTATACGACGAACAATTTTTTAATACGTGATGAACAGTTTTTTCTTACTCGAGGAATTTTTTTACTGCATCATGAAAATTTATTTAAAACACAAAGAACAAGTTTCTAATTGTTATTAATAATATTTTAATATGCATCGAAAGAAATTTAATACTCCCTCTAAAACATATTACTTGGCATTCAAACGGATGTATGTAGACATATTTCAGTGCTAGATACATTCGTTTAAGCAACAAGTAATATTCTACCTATATCCGTTTAAGCGGCAAGTAAAATGGATCGGAGGGAGTAAATGATTAGCTTTTTTGAAAAACACATGGAAAATAAATACGGAAGGACTTTTTCTAAATGTGAAGAAAATTTCTTCATACATGATGGAAAAAGTTCATACAGTCGAGATGCGGGCTGTGCGCGTGGTGGTCGCGCGGGACGCGGGCGCACCGCACCGGGCGAGCACCGGTTGGAGCTGCGGGGGGCTTGCCGCCGGGTGGGCTCTGGCACGGCCGCCGGCGCGCGAGGTGCAGCGGGGAGTGGAGCTGCGTGGGGCGGCG
Source organism: Aegilops tauschii subsp. strangulata (assembly GCF_002575655.3). Lineage (NCBI taxonomy): Eukaryota > Viridiplantae > Streptophyta > Magnoliopsida > Poales > Poaceae > Aegilops > Aegilops tauschii. The sequence continues at coordinate 641,662,225 of NC_053036.3, read as the reverse complement.
CAGATCTGGCGCGGCTGCCGGCACGCGTGTGGAGGGGAGGAGTGGTGCTGCGCACGGATATGCGCTGCAGTTAGATACGGGAAGGTGAGTGCGCGTGTTCCTCTGCGCGGATCTGCGGCGTGATGGGCGCGAACGTCGACGTTGCTGCCGGGCACTAGCTGCGCCGGAGAAGCTGTGGGAGATGAATGACACCCTTGCTCGGTGTTGCATCCTCCTGATGGTGGTTCGGACAGCCCGACGCTGCTGTGGATGGGAGGGCGAGATGGTGGTGGCTGGAGGGAGAGGAATGGCGTCGCAGCGGTCGTTGCATCCTTCGTCGGGAGAGGAATGGCCCGCGGGCGTTGCATCCACGAGGAGACAAATGGCATGCTGCTTGGTTGCATCCTTCCGATGGGAGAAGAATGGCGCCGCTGCGAGGGTTGCATCCTTCGTCCAGTGCGGGACGCGAACGCAAGATTGGAAGCGGGTCGGGCTTTGCTGGGGAGGTGCGGTTGGCCGTGGAGGCAGAGGTTGTGGTCTCGTGTGTAGGCTGATCGGATCCTGGGCTCGGGCTATGCAGGTGGGACTACCGACGAAAGTCGTACTCCAGTTGTGGCCGGAGTCGTCGATGGCGGTGCCTTCTGGCGTCGCTCCCTTGTTGGAGGCATCGATGTAGCAGCTCCCACCCTGCCTTTCCAGACATGCTCCGGGGGAAACCCTTGATCTAGTTTAGATCGGACGATGGCGGCGCTATTCGGCGTCGCTTTCTCTCTTGGGGGCATCGTTCCGGAGGTAGATCCGGTCAGAGGGGCTCGTGGCCATCGGGGTCGGAGCTGCGCTGCCTTGTACTGGGTGGATGGCGCTCCGTGGAGTGTAGTGTTGTTATGCAACCACTAGGGTTGCTGCTTTTCTTTTTCTTTGATCTTCGGATCATCACCATGTTATGTTTCCGTTGTTTCCTGCTTAATCTGAATCAAGCAGCAATTTGCTGGATCTTTCAAAAAAAACATGAAGAACAAATATTGTAATACGTGAATAATCATTTTTTAATATGTGACAAACATTTTTGAAACATGATGAACCATTTAAAAAACGCGATGAACAATTTCTTAACATGGATGAATGGGAACATTTTTTAAATATGTGGCGAACAGTTTTTGCCAGACACAATGAAATTATTTTATAAAAAAAGAATAACAAATTTCTAATACACAACTACTAATTTGTTTATATACGATGAACATATTTGAGAACAAGATACACTTTTTTAAAATGTTCACGCATCGCAAAAAAATTCGATGTAATCTCAAAAGTGTTCATGCAAAATGTGTATGTATTCGTAATCTATATATTTAGAATTTATTATACATAAATGTGATTGTTTATTGAACAAGAAAAAATAACAGAGAAGGAAAACAGAAAATAATAAACAAAAACAGAAAAAAGGAAAACCGTCCAGTATTATCGTAGCGAGCTGGAGCAACATAATCGGTTGTTGGGCCGGCCCGCTGTAGGCGGGCGCCCCTTTGCTGGCTGGTTTTCCCGACCCCTAGTAAAAACAAAAAGCTGGCTGGTCCATCGTTTGGAACGACGACGTTGGTGGCGAACCAGCGACGGTAGACGGTGCGAAGGCGTTTGTCCCCTCCCTGCCTGCTGCCCTGCCCTCCCGTTTCAGCGGTGGCGCATCTGTCAAGCGGCGAGCTCATCTGCATCTGCCGAGCGTTGGCTCCTATCCTTCCTTCCCAGGGCAATGCCAGGCTTGATTGCGTTTTTCCATTTCGAATGCAGGGGCGTGCCAATTTTCGTTCATCACGAAAACCTATATGAAAAGTCTCAATCACGCGCTGACAAATCTAAAACGTGATGATCAATTTTTTGGTGCCGGGGCTCAGATGAGCCCGAGCATGAACAGTAAGGCCGCAAAAAAATAGGAAAACTGTTTTAAAATTCCAATTTTTTTTGTGATGCAATATGCTCAAATGCGTGATGTTCGTGCATAATTTCATGAAGTTTGGACATCTGAGGAGCTCGTGGCAAAAAAAAAATCAGGTCCGTGAGATACATTTGATAACAGCATTGTTCATGCACGATTTTGTCGTTTTTGCCGCGCACTCCTCGAATGTCCAAACTTCACAAAATTTTGCACGAATATCACACGCATGCGCATCTTGCTTGTAAAAAAATGTGGATTTTTTTTGGAATTTTTTTCCTATTTTTAATCATGTTACTGTCCACCAGGCTCATCTGAGCTGAGGCACCAAGGTGGATTATCGGAATGTGAAGAACATTTTTTAAATATGTGCAAAAAGTTTTTCATACACGATGAAAATCTTTTATATAAAAAAATAAGAACAAATTTCTAATATTCCACCAATATTTTTTATTTCACGATGAAAATATTTTAATAAATGGTGAACCCTTTTAAAAATAATCATGCATTGAAGAAATATTCATATAATTTCAAAAGTGTTCAAACATTTTGTAGCAAAAATTTTATGTATTTGCCATCTATATATTTTAAATTTATTTTGTATAAAAGTGAATGTTCATAGAAAAAAAATTGAAGAGATAAGGAAAGAAACAAAGTAAAATAAACAATCAAAAAAGAAGAAACAAGAAATAAAAGAAAACAGAAAAAAAAGAGGAAAGAGTATTCTAGCGAGCACGTGGAAAGTAGTATATAGTAATAAAATCGGTTGTTTGGCCGGCTGTTGTCCCTAAAAAGAGAAGAAAAAAAACTCAATCCCTGGGAACAGACGGCGTTGGTGCCGCATCACCGGCGTCGGACGCCGTCAAGGCGTTGCCCGGCGGCGAACCCCTCTCTGCCCAGCGTCTGTCAAGCGGCGACCTGATGTACATCTGCCGAGCTTTGGTGTTCATCCTTCCTTCCTAAGGTAAGTCCTGGCTCGAGCGCATTTTTCAATTTCGAATGCAGATGCAGGGGCGCGCCCCCAGTTTTCATTCACCATGAATGAAAACCGATAAGAAGAGAGTCAATCGTGCGCTGACGAAGCTAAGAACTGTTCGGCTGAAGAACGCGAGGACGGATTCCTCTGCCTCTAGCTGTATCTGGTCACGCTCACCAGGTGTTCGACACATTGCCGGTGCCTGGGTCTGCCCTCCATTTGGCCAGGATAACTTATACAGTACTATGTCGACACATTGTAGATGGAGGCATGGGTCCATGGCGATGCTCACAGTTCTGTCAGGTGTAGGCCGAGGAGACATGCGCACCAGGTCAGGTGTTTGATCAAATGCCTGTTGCAGAAGCCGTGGTTCATATATAAACCACAGGAAAAATGAACACCACGATAGGAAGAAGGTGCTGCAATCAGGCCTGAATCATGTTCTGGAATCATCTAGCATTCAGTGTGTTTCTACTTCCTAGTGAAGATCAGCAGGTGCAAGACAGTGCCATGGCTGATGGCAGTCTTGACCAACAGCAGCGTGGTTGCGCCAAGGTGGAATACTGGAATATATTAGTTGCAGCTCTCAAAGCTCATCTAAGTACTGGAATGAAAGATCGAAGGAGAAAAAATAATGCCAGCGCAGAGGAAGCAGGAGCAATAAAAGCAGGATACAGAACTTCCTTGCTTCTTATACTCTGCTTTTGATCTACCTGACGAGGAAGCTGTTGCTGTCGCATGGTCCTGATAGGGGAAGATTACAGGGTACAAGTGACTCACGGTTCTTCACTCGGTGGTGTTCTCAGTTTTGCAAAGTAAATGTGGTCTTGTTCCTCGAGAAGAGATTCAACAGCAAAATTTCCAGTGACAATGGAGTTCCATCAGTTCTCTGAAAAATGATATCTGATGGCACTTATTAAGCTAGCTGTGATAACTTGGCTATTTCTGAGATTAGAGGAACTGAAGGGGAGTAGAGCCCTCTCACAAGATCTAACTCAGGTACGGGGAGCATACTAGCCTTGGTTCAAATATAAATTCTGAATGTGTGGATACTGCTGCAGCAAGTGAAATCTCTATGAACAGCTTTAGGGAATTTTTGCGCACTAAGGGCGTGTTCGGATTCTCTCCACTCCTCAACTCCCCTCCTGGAGTTGGTGGAGCCGTGCCGAACGCCCGAACTCTGCGGAGTTGAAACTCTGGAGTGGAGCAGGCTACAATGCAATTCCACGGAGCTACAGTTTTCAGGGTCTCAGATATTTAAAATCGGAGAGTTGGTAAGATTTACGAAAGGATTGCCACCGCCAAGTGGAAAACGGTTCGAGCGGCCGCGCCCGACTCGCTCGCCTATACGGTTCTGCCTCTCCTCGTGAATCAGGAGCGAAGCTGCTTGCCGAACAGTTTTTTTCAGCGCTGCTTTTTACAAGGAGCAGCATCTTGGATGGAGGAGTGGGAGTTGAGAATTCAGAGGAGCTGGACCATTTCCGAACAGGCTCTAAAGATAGGTGTCTGGTCATGTGTGAGCCTCTTACTGAATTCTGTCAAGAGGACTCTAGTGAAACTTAGTCTATGAAACTTCTGTTTATTTGGCAAACGACTTTACCGACCTAGCTGTTTTTCACTAGATCAGTGATGACTTACATAAAACCATGGACGGTTTCAGTACCGCACTAGCTACGGTGAAGATGGACAAATATCTGAGAAACCTCTGATCTGCATTAAAACAAACTCTGCTTCAAAGGCTATAATTAACTGCTTTTGATATTACGGCTGGTAGCTGCATTATTACGTTATGACCTACACCAGTTCATCATTGGAGAACCCAGCCAAAGCACATGATATAGCACACAACAGTATATATTAATAGCAAGTCAAATGTGCGTACAAGCATTGCACTTATTACATGGAACCATATTGTCCAGAGGAAAGCCACACAAATCCATACCTATGAGCATACACACAACCATTATGCTCAACCACAATAACAAGGCACACAGGCAGAACAAGTAACTGGATACAGCCACAACCACACCACTCAAATCAATCCGCACAGGCAGAACACAAATGCACACTCAGTAGACAGAAACACACAACGGCAAACCACACGAGCACACACAAACACATACCATGGCAGGAAGTGATGATGAACGGAAGAAGTAACAGGAAGGCCTTCAATACCTCCCACACCAACCCTTCGCCTTCCACAAGGATGGGCATCTTGCAGCACCATCCGGTTCTCTTGTGTTTCCTTTCGCTTGGTCTTGATTTTCTGGCTTTCTCTGTTCGCAGTCAAGGCTTCTACCTTCTGGTGTTTTGATGTCTTCTTTCACCTTATCAGGGACAATGCCACCGTTTAGCTCTTTTGATGTAGGAAGTTTGTCGACAATAGGAAGGTTGACGTTTTGGAATTCATCTTTGTTCAAGATAAGCTGACTACCAGTCTTGTCCAAGAGCACTATGCAGCGCATATTTGGTTTCTGGGCCAGGATTTCCAGATCACTTTGCTCCAGCAATGTATCACGAAGGGTCACCTTGGTTATGTGATCGGCATTGTGAAGTAATGAATGCAACTTGCCCTTGTTCTTGATGTGGTTCAGCTCGAGCTCCTCCAAATTTTGGAGGTAATTAACTCCACTGATAGGGACTATGTTGGTGGAGGACAAAACGATTTTCTCGAGCTGAGTAGCAGCTCCATTATCAAATATGATTTCAGTCATGTTGGTTCCCTCAACAAGAAATCTGTTGAGATTCTTGAATTCACCCTCTTTGAAGATGAGATTGCTCTTAGTGTACGCATTGTGTCGAAGCTTGACACACCGTAAGTTCTCAAGCTTGGCAAGTACATTCAGGTGTTCCTGGCTCAGAAAAGTGCAACTTAGAGTTACCTTGGCAAGTTTATTGCCATTATTGGTCAATAATTCAAGAATCTTCCCCATATGTGTGCTAGTGCTTTTGTTGATACTTGGGCTCTGAAGATCCTTGGGGCACTTTTTGCTTCCATTTATAGTTAGGCTCTCGAGATACTTGGGGCTGTTTACCAGACTCAGCTCTGATGAAGAGCCCTTGTATATGCTTATGTCAAGAGTAATTGACAGAAAACGGAGGGACTGTTTTAGGAGATCATTGATTGATTTAAGCAATCGCTGTAGGTCACTCTCCTTGTTGATAACCACGCCGAGCTTCTTCAGCTCATTTAGACCTCCAATATCTTTCAAGTCTTGATGACTCTTGGGCTTGACATTGGACAATACCTCCACACCCTCCATTTTTTCGACCTTCTCAGGGATCTGCACACTGGAGAAGTCAGCAGGACTTGAATCAACATGACCAGGCAATAGACGCTTCAGACGATTCTTCAGCTTGACATTGCACGGTACCTCCAGACTCTCCTTTTTTTCAATCTTCTCAGGCATCTGGACACTGGGGAAGTCAGTAGGGCTGCTTGGACTTGGATCAACTTCACCAGCCAACACAAGCTTCAGCTTTTGACCAGCCAACAGACGCTTCAGCTTTCGGAGCAGGACAGTTCTTGTTTCATATGCAGGAATGTTGGTGTCCCGGATATCCAATACCTCCAGCTCATGAAGGTTGTTGATTTCACTCGGCAGACTGGTAACATCCGTTCTCCTCAAGCTGAGATACTTGAGCATCAGTATCTTCCTGCATATGTCCCTCAGGTAGCACTGGTTCTTCTGTTGGAAGCAACGACAGCCTTCTAGATCTAGTACCTTAAGCTTGGAGAACTGGGATGACTTTTTCAAAAAATCTTCAATTGTTTCAGAGCTGCGAAGGCGGACATCGCTGAATATGGAGAAGTGATGAGCCAAGTGACGTGACAGCCGTGTCTGCAGAATGCGCTGCTTCTTGGCGATCTTGGTAATGAATCCATAAACTAGCTTATGGACTGTGCAGCTCTTGACCTTTCCAGTAGCACCAATGTCAGAAGGACAAACAAGGCACCGGGCGACGAGCGTATCAAAACATTTCTCGGCTTCAACCACTGAAGAGGACCAGCTCCAGTCTTTGGTGGTTATCAGCCCTTCTGCAACCCATCGTTCTATCAAGGTTGACCGCCTGATGGGTTCTCCTTGAGGGAAGATAGCGAGGTACAACAAACAGGACCTGTAGTCTTTAGGTAGCTCCCTGTAGGAGAATTTGAGCATCATACTGGGCAATGATTCTGGTGTGTCACGTGCACACAAGGAGCTGTGCAGCTTGCTCAACTCTTCTCTGCTCCTCTTGGGTTTGGTGTACAATGCTTGAGCAAAGATCTTCATGCAGAATTCATGTGGCTCGCACTCACGCAAGATGTTGCGAAGAATCAGGCGGGTTTGTGGATCATTCATATGCTGGCCTGTATGATGGACCACAGTATCAAGGTAGAGGCCAACAAGAGAATATTCTATACGGTCCATCAGGTCTGGACAGGAAAAATCCTGTTGAGTGGTCTTTGTGACCACGAACACAGCACCTGCGATGGGGCACTCCAATTCCAACGAGATCAAACTGTTTCTGGTCTCTTGCCATACAGGCACATGCTTGTCATAAACTTCCAGTATGACCAGGATCCTTTGATCACCTTCCAAGCGTTTTTTAATCTTTTGCATCATCATTTTAACCTTGAGCTGCTTCCTAATCTTCTTTATGATCTCTGCCTTCTTCTTCACTATGCTTTCGTGAAAATCAGCTTCCGGGGTTGTCTTGTCAGATTTTTCTAATTCCCTGAGATCATGCATCATTTCTGTAACCCTTCTGACCATTTCTTGGATTTGATCGTCGACCAATGTGCTATGAGGACTATTGGCAGCAGTGGTGGTGGTAATGCTGCTGGCGTTCGTTTCTGGGAACACCGTCTTCAAGATGTCTTCATATTCGAGCTCCTGCAGCTCTGGGCTTGAGCCGCCTGATTTGGGCTCCTGCAGCTCTGAGCTTGAGCATCCTTCTTCTATTTTCAATTTAAGGTTCCTGGCTGTTTGCTTGATGATGTCATCGTACAACTCTGATACTCCAGATTTAATCTTTTTGTCCTTTTCAGTTGCAGCAGCAGTACTAGTTGAGTGGTAGATAAGCAGCCGCAGGAGTCGGCCCAATTCTTCACCGCCAATTTCTTGCTTCTCCTGTAGATTGTCCAAAATTTGCAGGTCCCACAGCTGATCTTTACTATCACCAAGATTGGATACTACGATGTCATTGATCTTCCCGTCGACATTCACTTTATTTATCTTGACCTTGATTTCATGAATCGTCTTCCTTGCGTATTTGTAAGTACCCCATCTTTTTCTGTAAGTAGAAGCTTTGCCTTGCTGCGGCTCGAGCTCAGCCAGGATGTAGCAGAGAATCTTGTGGGGTCGTAGCGGTACATTATGGTAGTGCACCGCGCGGATGTCGACGAAGACTATGATATTCCCGGCGTCCTTGGTCGTCGGTGGGACAACCTTATCTTGGACGCCCTTCGCCCTCTTGAAATGGCCGTCTGCCACTTCCAAGACTTTACACCGAAGATGGTCGGCGTACTCGTTCTTCGCTACAAAGGCGATGGATGGTAGTAATGGTTTTGATCCGGTCGCCGCCTCCGCATTTAACTTTATGCCTTTCTTCGCTGCCTCCGCCTCCGCCGCCGCCTGCACCACCGATCCAATCCAGTCATCTAGCCTCCTCCTAAAGTAGTCTTCCTTGTCCATCCACATAGTAGTCATGGACAAGGCCACCTTCAGTGGATCATCACCATGTTGGTCGTCATCGTCTTCTTCTTCTTCTTCATGGTCTTGTGTGGCTGACAGCAATAATGACTCCGTAAGCCCAGCTCCGGAAGACGATGACTCTGTTTTGACCTCGACGCCATATCTCATTCGGCGGTTGCCGATGTCCTGTGCCCGGTCCTTGAGCTCCCTCAGCTGGCCGGCTGCGCGATGTTGTGCGAGCAGCTTGCGCAGCAGCCAGGGAGCCCACCGGAGGTAGCGGCCGGGGCCTTCCTTGGGCAAGTGGAGAGCGGGGTCCCCACGGTAGAGGTATAGGTCGATGCAGTTGTTGCAGTCGTTGGCGAGAATCCGGACCTGGTTCATCCAGGTGCGGACCTGTTCGTCGTGCTCGCGGCTGTTCCCGGAGAGGTTCGCGAGGAAGCTGCCCATGCTCTCCATCTCCTCCTGGATGAACTGCACGTCATGCCGGACGCGGCCGAGCCTCAGCGCCTCTTGGCCGATCACGCCCAGCAGCGTCCCCACGGCGCCCGACGCCAGCTCCGCCATGGATAAATCCCTCGCCGCCGCCGCCGACGCCGCCGCCGGCCTGGTCTGTGTGATGGTGTTTCAAGAGTTTGTTTGGTTTAGCAGAAGCAGGCCAGGCTAGCACCTAGCACGCGTTCATGCGTCTGTGTGGTGTGTCGCCTTGCATGCAATGCGATGCACACGTCTATCTGTGTGTGTGCCCAGCCGTGAGCCGCTACCAAAAGGATTTGTTCTTCTATTCTACCTGGAACCCACGCCACCAAGGCATGCGTGTAGGCAGCTTCTTCTTTTCCTTTCTCTACATTCTTTACTTCTTTCAGCATGAGCCTTCATGATAAATGTATAAGGGCAGGGGACCTGGGGACCGCGATTTTCCTAGGCTTCCAGGAAGAGCATCAACCCATTACCCAACTTCTTTTTCTTTTCTGTCATTTCTTTACTTTTCAGCAGGCTGCATACAGATCCTTTATCACGATTTCTCATTTCATCTTTGATCGATTTGAGTAGTGTAATAGACGGGATGACATTACACGCGTGCAACACGGTCTTTCTAAATCAGTTGCAAGCAGGATGGAGTGCTCAGCATTTTTCACATTCTGATGAATGTTTTGTTTTAAAATGCAGGCAAGGGTATTTTTATTATCCCGGCAAAAAAAGGGTATTTTTATTAGGGAAGAGAAGCAAACGGGTGAGATATACTTCGAAAATTAGCTCCAAGCAGGAGCAGGCCAGGGTGCATCAGTGCTGCCACTACCAAAGTAAAGGGTCTTTGGTAACCCTTGCAGAAGATGTTTCTGATATGGACCACAGTTAAATTGTGCTGATGAAGTTAGAAAAGAACCCATAGTTCTGCAAGCAACCACAGTTGGTAGCTTCTCGTGTCATCTTTGGTCTTCTGGATGGATACGTCATATATGGTCCCTTTCGTGTGATGAAGTTGTCGACAACTCCAGACCTTGATTTCGTTTAAACCTTGATCGTTTGGAAGGGGATAGCATTTGGTTCTTCCTCCAAGCGGTAGTCGACCTGGTGCATCAGCGCTACGCCACCCTACCACTGGGTCGCTTCCCTGTTCTCTAAAGAATGTTTTGTGTGCATGGTGCAGGCAACGTTAAGGGTGTTTGGTTCTCCCCTACAGATGATGTTTGTTAGACGGCATTCTTCTCACTGGTTCATGTATACATATACACTTGCCATAATTAAAGACCTAAAATCTGGTAACAGTTAAATTGTGTCGATGAAGTTGAAAAAGAAAACAGAATTCTACAAGGAAGATCATCAAGGAGTCTATTGGCAATCTTGGAAAAAAAAAAGGTGTTATTGCTAGTCTTCTGCAAGTTATCTCGAGCCGGAGCATCAGCCCTACCCAACTCCTTCCTTTTTTTTTTCTTTCTGTTATTCCTTTACTTTTCAGGAGGCTGCTGGTCCTTCATGTCAATTTCTCGTGCCATCTTTGGTCTTCTGGAAGGATGTGTCGTTAAATTGATTCGCTGTCCTCTTGTTACGATTTTTGCTATGGTCCCTTCGACAACTCGATTACTTGGCTGACAAGTGACTTTGATTTCTTTTGAACCTTTGTCCTTTTGCACGGAGATAGAATATGTGTTTCTTTCTCCTTTGCTTCCATTTTGTTCTAGTAACACTGAACAGCCTGCACTATTAAGCATGCACTTTGGGACAATTACAGTAGTAACATTGATGACCATGTTCAAAGAATAGTTGTAACGGATAAACATGTTGAAATAGCAGTCATCACATGATATAGTTTCAGTATTAACATAATAATAGGAAGGTTTACATTGATAAGTCTCCTAAAACAAAGGGGTGCAGGCTAAATTTTTATTTGTCCATAAACACCACATAGGCAAAAGGTTGAATTATTATACACAGATATGGCCTATGGGTTTTATTTTTCTTAACTAATGACATCCATTTTTTACTAGCATGATCCTTCCATCCTATCTCTTCAATAGAAGAACATTTTTAATTTTTACCACCATCGGTTTTTCTCTCTCATCATTTTCCATGTTCCAATAATGAATGCTTTTGACGCAGGCATGTACTAGCACCTAGCTAGGGTATTTTTAGTAAGGAAGAGAAGCGACGGGTGAGATACTTCAAGAAAAATTGCTCTAAACAGGAGCCGGACTAGGGTATTTTTATTGCCCTGTGTCTCTAATGAATGTTTTATTCATAAAGCAGGCAAGCGTGAAGGGTCGTCGGTTCTCTACTGCAGATGATGTTTCTGAGATGCATTCTCAGTTGCTTCATATATACATAAACAGATAATTGTCATAATGAAAGACCTAAAATCGATCTGGACACAGTTAAATTGTGCCGATGAAGTAAAAAAAGAAAAGAAAAGACAAGCAAGCACAATCAAGGCGTCTATTGGCAAGTTATCACCAGGCAGAGCATCAACCCTCTACCCGGCTTCTTTTTCTTTTCTGTCCTCTTTTTACTTTTCAGCTGGCTGCAGATCTATCATTACGATTTCTCATGTCATTTTTGGTATTCTGCAAGGATGCGTAGTTAATTGATTCGTTGCCCCATGTTACAATTTTGCTATATATGGTCCCTTCTATAGATGCCCCCCCTTTTGTGTGATAAACTTGTCGACAACTCAACTACTTGGCTGGCAGGTGACTTTGATATCACCCGATCCTTGGTCTTTTGGATGGAGATAGCATTTGATTCTTCCTCCTCCGTTTTCATTTTGCTCTCGGAACAACTTGTATTTCCGGGAACGCAAGTCACTGAAGAGGTGACCGTGTTTAGTACAAATACAGGAAATGCAGTTTTTACAAATTAATAATAGCAATCTTTGTTACATTTTCCAGCAACATCTCTAAACGAGTCATTCAGTGTAGCCAAAACCGTTGGTTGTGTCAGCGCGTTCCAGTGGTGGATTCAGTGCATGCCTGCCCATCGCATAGTATGCATCTCCGATGGCCAAGCGTCGGCTCCAAGAGGTACAGATGAAGCGTCGGCGAGCTCGTTTCCGCGCAACCACGTAGGCTTCCTGCACGACTCGCCATCAATACCCAGAAACCTCAATTCTCTCCGACCAGCTATATAAAGACCCCAATCCATTGGCAAGTCACGCATTGCATCCATCCGCCAAGGTCGTTGCCACTCCACGTCGTATTCACCCCCAAGGTTGCCTCCGCTCCACATCGCATTCTCCCTTCTCCCCCGACCGCCGATGGGACCACTGCACCGTTGCCCAATGACCCATCCTGTAGATAAGCTCTCTACCTAGCCACATATAGTTTTCGTAACACTAATTCTAGTTCTCCTCTCAAGTCTTGATAGATAGCTAGGTGGTGGACTTATTGGTAGTTCAAACAATTTTGCACATGGCACTTCCATTAAATATTTTCGTCTAGCTAAGTATGATCAAGTAGCTACTTTCCTCAAAGAGAGTGTCATTATCAAATATAGCTACCTTAATCGGAAGCCACAAACTTAATTAGTTAACAAACTTTGTGTTTTTAATATTCAAGTTTAGGGGCCTTTATCATGCCAGTGATAACAATTACAAATACACCGACCTTGCCACGCATAACCAAGATACAAGTGATTAGAAGGTTGAGCTTCACGTCATAGAATTTCTGCTACAGCCGTTCTTCCACTAAATAGACAAGATCCAGGATTAAACCAAAAAGTGAGCTTCAACAAAATAATCAAAAAGTTGGTCTAAATTTTATTATGCAAAAATGAAAGTAAACATGCTAAAAATGCAAGGAGAAAGGAGGAACTGACCTCCCCCAAGCACATGCTTTTGACCAAGCTGTGTCTATTTGTCGTCCTTGCCGTAGTTCGACTACTGCTGAGGCCACTGGTACACTTGAGGTGCACCAGAGGACGCTCCAGGCATCTGGAATGGATGTGGTTGCTTCCCGTAGGATGGCTCGTAGAACGACGCATACGGCGGCGCCATGTGCTGCCCGCTAGGCACCCACGTGAGTACAGTGTAACATATTCCCCTCTGATGACTATACTCATATGCATGCAAGATATTTTTTTTTTTGACATAAAGACTGAAAGGGAGGCCCCTACAGTATAATTGGTTCAACAAACCCAAATTGCAAGTACCATGTCTTGAACCTGGGTGGGTGGGAAGGCATCAGCCCCTTTCCACCACTAGGCTATGCCTTAGTTTGCCATTCAAGATACATTAATAACATCGTGTGTTCTGTCTTTTGGCTACTAGCGTGACGCCCTTGGTTGCTATGAAACTACAAAAAATTGAAGTTGTATCAGATTATCAGTATACAACAACCAATGGACTTGCAACACTATAAAGAAAAACTCAAGCAAGCAAGCAAAAATGCATATGTGTAACTGCACGAATGTGGGAGCACTGACATGTACTTATAAAATACTTTCTCATTGAAAACATGAGTAAGTTGGTCGCTTGCTGGTTTGATTGAGTTAGGTGTAGACGGAGATGTGTGGCTTGAGGCTCCCCAATGGCATTATTTTTTATTGTTTCATCTATAAAAGAATTTCAAACCGGAGGGATCTGGTGGATTCTAGATGGATGAGAAGATTGGGATGGAGTGGGCAGTGATCTCTTCCAAACTGGGAGGGATCTGGTGGGATTAGTGAGATTAGGATGGAGTGGGGAGTTAAGTCACCACCAACTTCAATTTATAAGGTAGTAGACAGATATCTCCAAGAGATACTGATAATGTCATATGTAAGGGAATGTACAGTGGTTTATAAGGCGGCATTTTCGTACACATTTCACGTCATCCAACAAAGATTAAAAGCAAGTTAAGCAACATATTATCTCTTAATATAATTGTGTCAATTAATGTTTACATTCTCTTCAAATTAGAGTGATCAAAATATAAAAAAATATGCGACTTAGAGAAGAACAATGAAATATGTCATATCTTGCTTACCAAAACATCATCTCTTGGATAAAAGAGAGCAACCATCATTATTTTTTGTTTATCACTCTACCGACCCATCAAGAATAATAACCAGCAATTATCCTATGTGTCATTTGCTAAGTCAATACTATTGTACATGCCTTCTTTGATTTGATTTTTTTCTTCTCAAAGTAGAATAGTGTTCCCATTATACTGATATGAAACAAATCATATGGGGCTCCTTTGATTCAAAGGATTTTCATATGAATTTTGGAGGATTGTAATCCTTAGGGAGTTTCCCTATCTTGGTTGTTTGACGCATAGGGCTGAATCCCATAGGTAATTTTTCTACGGATTCGTTTGTACTTCATTCAATAGGAATTTTAGCATCCACTCAAACATCTTTGAAAGAATCCTCTCTTGCTTTTTCTATGGTGCAATCAAACAAACCAAAATTCAATTTTGTAGGATTGATGAGAATGACATTCCAATCTTATAGTTTTCCTATTCCGGCACTTTTTAATCCTACAAATCAAAGAGGCCTTAATATAATGAACTAACCTAGACAATAGTAAAAATCAATGTATTTATAGCTGAGAAAGAAGTGATAGCTCCCGGGATCCCCTGCATCCTCTTTGAACAGTAAATTCAAAAAATAGAAAACTAAAATTTTGCGACATCAAATATGATCAAACTTTGTAGGTTATTGCAAGTGTTCATAACTAAATATCATGTAGAGCTCCTCTAATATCACGAGTTTCGGATTTCAGTGCTAAAAGTGCTCAAAACTTCAAGCGTGGAAGTCTTTTTCTTGTGTAGAGCTCCTCAAATGTTTTTTTTGGCATGAAAACTTGCACGCACCTACAAAGCTTGATAACATTTGATGTTGCAAAGATTCAGATTTTTTTTAAAATTTATTTTCTATTTTTCTTTAATTTACTGCTCATAGAGGGTGTAGGGGCACATGGGAGCTGAAAACCCACTCTCATTTACAGCCATTATGTAATATCAAGTAATTTCAGGGCATAAGATATAACAAATCAGCCCTATAATTACTGAACAGTTTTTTGGATGGATTTTTTTTCATTTACCTGTTCGTTTTTTGATGAATCAATCGCGTGTAAGCGGCAGCCCGACACTCCTTTTACTTACATAAAAAAATCTTCTACTACTGGACTCCCTTCAACTAAGAAAACCTTTTACTTATACTGGACCAATTGTCCCAGAACCTCTAGTACTAGGTACTAATTATCCTTCGGTTGTTAGTTTTGTTTATTTATTTTGGCATGTTATAGTAAATTAATTCTTATATTATTAGTTTTTTATGTGTCCCTTCTTTCTTTGTTGGCTCAAGGTACATTTGGCAGGTCCGTTGGTGGCAAATCAAATGAAATCTTAGGAATTTTGCCAAAATTTTGGCAAGTACACCGGCTACAATCCAAACGATTATGTCTTGCCAATATTTTGGTCATGCTCTCACTTTGGTCATGCCAAATTTTTGGGTGGGCTAGCCGAGAATTTAAACAGGTCAAGTGAAATATTTACAGGCGTCGTAATTTTGACATAAAAATTTATTATGCGAAAGATTGAAGAACGCAACTACAGCATTAGTCTTGAAATTAGGAAGATGTCCAGCAGATCAAGAATTCTACTGCATGCTCAAAATATGTCAAGCGTGCAATTTTATTTCCAAGCGTGAAATCAACTATTACAAATCAAGGTCGATCACACAGTGGAGCAACTACATTGCGACGTTATGAGTAGATGCTAAAAACGCCCTTTATCCCAAAACAAAAGGGGGCGCGACTAATTAACATGGGTACTCGATCTGACAGACCGGGTGAATCACTAACTATTTGTGGATGGATCGGTAGGTCTTGCCAGCCTGCCAGCCGGAGGGGATGACGTTGGTGGCGACGAGCTTCCTCCCAGAGCTGGAGGTGATGCGGATCGACATGGGCGCCTGTAGGGTGGACCCGGAGTTGTACTTCCACACGGCGCCCCACGACTGCTGCATCGGCGCCCACCTGCCGCCGCGCTGCTGGAGCTCGACCGCCTGCAGGTCGCCGTCGCCGGACTCGTACTCGATGAGCACCGCAAGGTAGTTCGGGTTTGAGCCGGCGTCGACCCTGAAGGCAACCCCGCGCCAGTTGCATGGAACCCTGCGAGCGAGCAAAGAAATCATGCAAAGAGATGACAATGGATCGATGGATCAATCACGAAGCGGGCACTGGGCTCGAGCTTGCTTACCGGTTGTACTGGACTTTGATGTTGCCGGCGTTGCGGAGGTTGTCGGCCTGACCGGGCTTTGCCAAGGCGCCGAACGCCTTCCCGCTGAGGTCGAAGTGGGTGGCCTCGGCCAGGCACGGCCCGCCGGGGCACTGGTCGGTGACAACAACGGTCACTGGGCGGCCGGAGCAAGCAGCATTGGAGCTGCATCTCACCTGGTAGCAAGCGCCGCATCCCTTGCCGTTCTTGTAGAGGGAGGGGCCGCCCGCCGTGATCATGGCGGAGAACGGCGGGCTCTCAACGTCGCGCTGGTACCCGCACGCACCACCTGCAACATGCACGTACATTCATCCATGCTTGCGTTATTACACAAAAACAACTACTGTAGACGCGTTCAATCCTGCATGCACTCTCATCATCGACGTGTGCATGCGTCGTCCATGCATACGATATACGTACCGTCGCTGCCGCCGCCGATGCGGGGGCCATACCACGTCGCGCCGGCGTCGGACCAGCCGGAAACGCTGTGGGAAAGGAGGAGGAGCCAGCAACTGGCTTGAGCCGCAAAAACGGCGAAGGAAGAAGAAGCCATGCTCGCGCTCGTGCAGTGAAGGACGTCGAGGAAGAGGAGAATGGATTGGAGAGAGATGAGGTGATGTGTGTCCCAGCGTGTATTATATAGGCAGCGCCGAGATCGCACGCTCATTATATTCCTTGCAATTAGCGGACCGGAGGGATATTATTCTTGTTAATGAGCAGATTGATCCTCAAGCATGATTCCGTTTCTCAAGACTGATTCCCCGGGCTTAAATTCCTTAATTCAGCGGAACCTCTACCCTGATTCTAGGTATTACGATCTCAGCAATCTGCTCCAATGCATAAATTGTTTGATGAGTAATATTGGATGGAAATCGGACGGAAACTATCATATCGATATGTATGGCTAGCATCGTTCATAACTTTATACATCGATAATCTCGCAAAAAAAAACCTTTGTACATCAATAACACTAGAAGGGTTGGACGCGCTTTGCTACGCCATTGATGTTATTGGTTAAAAAAATACCCACCCTTTTCATCAAAATATAAGGTGCATTACTTTTTTGAAAAGTCAAACCTTTTTATGTTTGATCAAATTTGTAGATAAATATATCAAAATCCATAATATCAAATCGGTATAATTAGATTCATCATAAAATGAATTTCCATATGTTTTTTTAATATTCTGGATGTCGATATTTTTGGCTCTAAACTTGATCAAAGTTAAAGGAAATTAACTTTCCAAAAAACTAATACCCTTTATATTTTCGAACTGATGGAATATTTAGTTCGGCGGGGCATGGAGATGGAGTGTTTTTTTATTACACGATGATTTGGTGGGCCTTTCGCGGTGTGATTGTGTGTTATCCGCTAATAAACCCATATTTATGTGGGGAAATTTCTGCGTCGGTAGCTGCATGTACTATATTGGTGCTACAGTATCAGATGGTAGCATTTATTTTTTTAGGTGGTGTGAGAGTGCACGAGATTGATATGTTTCTATAGGCCGGTTATTGCGGATTGATTTGAAAAATCATGGGCCCGATCAAATAGTAGACCAAATCTAAAATTGAATACTTCAATCAAATGAAAGAGTTCCAAAATTAGGAAACATGGTGAATTAAAATAATTGAATGGGAGAGCTCCTCGAGAAATTGTTGACCCAGTCAAAATCGAGTGAACCAATTCTAAATCGAAGACATCAATTAATTGTGATGGCTTAAAAATTCGGAAGCATAGTGTATAGTGTAAAAGAAATGAATGGGAGAGTTCTGAGGAATTGTTGACCTGGTCAAAATCGGGTGAACCAATTCTAACTGGAGACTCAATTGATTGTGAGGCCTTAAAAATTAGGGAGCTTAGTATTGTTGACCCGGTCAAAGTTGAGTTGAACCAATTCTAAATTGAAGACATCAATTAATTGTGAGGCCTTAAAAATTATGGAACTTTGAGAGTAATATAAAAGAATTGAATGGAAAAGCTTTGAGAAATTGTTGACCCGGTCATAATCGAGTGACATAATCTCAACTGAAGACCTCAATTGAATGTGGGCTCTTTAAACTAGGGAGCTTAGTGTTATAGAGGATTCATATTAGGATATATCAATATGTATAATTAGGTGAACCAGGACAAAGATTACAGGGTGTCCACATATACATTAGAAGGTGACTTCACAGGTGTGCAGCTAATGAATCGGATTAGGAGTGTCATACTCAGACATGGACTATATTAGGGATGTGCTAACCAGTCGGATTAGGGCTTCACTTTTTATTTTGTATGTGGCCTAATTTAGCTGGCTCACTATGCATTTCATCTAGATTGGGCTGACATTTAATTATGGTCGTGTTGTTGATTATGGTTGTGTTGTTTCAACATAAATTTGTTACTCAAAAGATCATGATATTTAAAGGCGTCGTCATTTTCAACATAAAATTGTTACACGAAAGATTGAATAACGCAACTAGCGTCAATCTAGAAATTAGGAAGATATCCAGCTGATCAAGAATTCTACTGCTCAATATTTCAAGTGTGCGATTTTATTTTCAAGCATGAAAACAACTATTCCAAATCACGGTCGACTACATGGTGGAGCTACTATATTGCGACATTATGAGTTGATAAAAATGCTATTTAACCTAAAAAGAAGGGCGCGACTGATTAACATGCACGGGTACTCGATCCGATAGACACAATCGAGATCAATATTTTTAGATGAATCGGTAGGTCTTGCTAGCCTGCCAACCAGAGGGGATGATGTTGGAGGCAACAAGCTTCCTCCCAAAGCCGGAGGTGAGGTGGATCGACATGGGTGCCTGTAGTGTGGTCCTAGAGTTTTACTTCCAGACCACGCCCCACGACTGTTGCATCGGCGCTCACCTGCCACCGCGCTGCTGGAGCTCAACCCCCAACAGGTCGCCGTCACCAGACTCGTACTCAATGAGCACTGCAAGGTAGTTTAGCGTGGAGCTAGCGTCGACCCTGAAGGCGACGTCCAGTCCGCGCCATGGAACCCTGCATCGAACTTCCCTACCAAAATCCAGCAACATTGAATGGTTTGTTCAAATGAAACAAATTCGGCATCGAGCAACTGAAGGAAGATCTCATTAAGCATTTATGGGTGGTTAAGGGAGACAACAATGTTGAAGTGTAACATTTGAACTTTTTATTAAAACTACTGCTGCATATGAACATTTGAACTATTTTAGACTATATATGCGGCCATTTGAATGTGTTTTCCTTTAAAAAGATGGCATCGGATGTATGCGGGCTGTGTTGGATGGCCGCCTTTCACATCCATATCCGCGGATTGATTCCCTCGTCCATGGACAGATGTCGGAGCAAATTTGTGGTCTGCGTTAGAGATGCACTTATGCCCTTGCGACATCACCAAATCGGTATTTATTTATTTTTTGAACCCACTGAATAAATACCGAAAACTGTCTACCAAATTCAAGGGAGTGCGTCACTGATTTAAGCAAAATAATTGGTGTTCTCGTCCAATGGGTTCTTGCAAACTTGCAAATGATAAAATCCCTCGGACTTCGACATTCCCACTCCCACCCCCTTTCGTTATACCCTTGCCACATAATTGAAACAACATTTGACAACGCAACTACAAACCCAATACCGCCCACGATGTGACATAAGCGGCTTGATTAAGCTGGCATTGAAGGTTCAGAGTTTAAATTATAGTGTTGTCAACACATGGAACATCCAGCAGATCTTCAGATGAGAAAGTAGGGGCAACCAACAGATTTTTGCACGGCTCGCCTGAATATAGCAGAAGCATATACCGGCAGTTATCGAGATCAAACAACCACTGATCTGCATTATTTGACATGTTCCATGCAATTCAGGTGCAAATCATGTTTTGTTGTTTCTTGTATAATTCAGTCTCAATAATATAATAGCACTTGAACTACCCCATCACAGACAACGATAAGATAAAGTACACCATGCAAAACATAGAAGATTGGTAAACATACAATAGTGAGATCAAACAGAGGTTTATAGTACACACCAGAATAGAATTGCATATGATTAGCATATACTCCCTCCGTCCCATAATATAAGATCATTTTGCAAGTTGTTTTAGCATGCAAAAGGATCTTATATTAGGGGGCGGAGCCGCAGAGGGAGTATAGTACTCCGTAGCTTTTTAGAGGTTCTAGGTTGCGTAAAAGATTCGAGTAGTATGTAGCATAAACAGAAAGCAAGCAGCAGTGGCAACGGAACAAACAGAATGCTCCAACAGCATCACGGACTTTTTTCACCAAGCTACCCCTCAGCTAGCAGTTGAGTGAGAACCGGCCAATGGATGACCTTCAACACCAACTTCATTCAGCGGACCCTACAGTCCAACAATATTCTGCATGTTAACAATGTCGACGATTCATACAATTCTACGAATAACACAAAAAATATATAACTGTGCTATTATGTGGCATGCTAGTGTTGTGCATGAACTCACAACACAAACTATGGTGCTTTATCACAAATAGATGTACCTTAATATATTTTCATAAAAATCAGCTAACTCAGCATGAAAAAGTACTCCCTATGTAACTCAATATAAGACGATAAGACGTAGTGTCAAAAACCGTCTTATATTAAGTTGCAGAGGGATTATTTATTAGTCCAACAGTCAACACTACTGATATTGCCACTATACAATACATTAGGTACAAGTGTACTGTTCCGCAACATCTTTGGTAGAAGTGCTTTTAGTCACCTAGATATAAACTAAGCCATAAGGATTGGAATGATACTATTCACCCTAGCACGACATACTATTGCCAACTCTGGTAATGTCAATAATGCAAAAGTAAGAACCAAACCCAGTGTCTTACCATACTTGCTTGACCAAATTCCCCAGTAGTACATTGCTTTTTCATTCTACCAAAGCAGTCCTCAATAACTGGCTGTTCTGCCCTTGGATTCTTTCTCAGATTGATAACCAGGAGAGCATTCACTGCCTTGGTGTAACAAACCTCTCGACTCTTTTCTGTGCCTGTCAAACTATTATAATATTATTAAGGAGCACTGTATTAATACACTAATTAAACAGATAAATGCAATGATATTTATTTGGTATTGTGAATCTAGATATTTCCTTATAGAAAAATAGTCAAACTTAAAGATGGATTGACTTAATACTACCACGGTTCTGCTAGTATTGTGGAGGGCAAGTTTTTTTCCTGCATGGTCGCTTTTTACAGGAGGGCGCCGTAAATCAGTTTCTGATATTCGGTACTTCACCACATAAAATGATTTAAGCCAGGACAACGGACTACTGCAAGTAGGTGTTGCAAAGAGAAACGAGGGACCCTTCTGCAGCGGGATCGATGTTGTGAGGGCAGAGGAGAGGATCAGACGGCCAGGGGCAGGTCATCAGATGGCCATCAAGCCGGCTGATACATGCGCGGGATCAGTCAGCCGACGCATAACGCTCGCCTTGAAGTATTAGTGCTACTTGAGTAACAAGCTACATCTCTAAAAACCTACTTTTACAACAAAGGACCAAGCAGTGGGCATACTAACCACACAATGGATTGCCACATAATGTAGCAGTGAGGTAACATGAACATGGGCCAATGCAGAGATGTCCAAAGCATAATAAACCTACCTAGTGGAGAACTACAAAGGTTACGAATACTCCCTCCATCCCAAATATAAGGTGTATTAATTTCTCACAAGTCAAACACTTCTCTGTTTGACCAAATTTATAGAAAATATTACAAGCCAAGTAAAATATGCAAGGGTCAACTGGCTGAGAAGGGACTTCACGTCCGCCGCTTCCTCCACACAACACGTGTCCCTATGGGCCCTTACCGAGATCGAGACGCTCATCTCTCTCTCTCTCTCTCTCCCCAGATCGAACAAGGCACTGGCCGCGGGCCGCCGCCACGCGCATCCATGCTCGCCACCGTCGCTCGCCGGCGAGGTTGGCATCCGTCACCGTCCTTCCCTTTCCTGCTCCTTTTCTCCGATGGTAACAACAGCAGCGCTGTTGCAATTGGCGGTGACGAGCTCGACGCAGACAACGGCGGCGGCGTTTTTGCATGTTATTTTTCAGTTGCAAAATTTTCTGCAACATCTATGTTGCAAAAGTTCTTCCATAACATTTTCGTTGTTGCAAAAGTGAAAACAGAAAAAACAATTCTGCAACACAACCTATGTTCCAAAACAAATCGCGCAACACGACCTATGTTGAAGAAAAAATCGCGCAACAGGACCTACGTTGCAGAAAAAATCCCGCAACACGACCTATGTTGCAAAAAGAAAAATCCCGCAATACGACCTATGTTGCAAAAAAATTCCGCAACATTATCTCTATTGTAAATGTTCCTGCAACAAGATCTCTGTTGCAGAGTTTAGGAACACATTCAACCGCAAAGATTGTGTAGATCCAAGTGCTCGCTAGGCGGCGGATCTTTTAAAAAGATCTGCCGGCCGACGCGTAGCAATGCCCTTATAGATATTAATATGTTTCTCTATAAACTTGGTCAAGGATAAGCATAGAGAAGTTAGACTTCTAAAAAAAAAACTTATATTTCGAAACGGATGGAGTATTAAAACTGGTGCAACAAGAGCGAAGAAGTGGTTATGATAAGCATGGAAATTCATCATGGTTCAGTACAGCAAGAGTTACAGTTAATTCGAAATCTGCAGAGGCCAAACAGGGTTTGAGTTCCAGGGATCCCACGTGAAAATAAATGCTTTAGAAAATTTATTTATGTGCAGGTGTGGCCCAAAATATTGATAAAATTACAAAGTGAGAGAGGAGTGAGCCCTGGTAGCATGTTAAAACAGTAGCAAGTGAGTAAGTGAAGACCTGAAGTCACAATGCACGTGAGCTTATCTTCCTTCCCACTTGGCCGCAGTAAATAGCCCCCTGCAGTAGGTATATATACCATATCGTAAACTTTCATCTAGAGATCACACCGGTTCATCAGTTGCGACAGAATATACATGTATGTAATCTTAGGCTATTAATGTTCCCAAATAACTGAAATGTAGATCCCACATGAAAATAAATGCTTGAGAAAATGTATGTGCAGGTGTGGCCCAAAATATTGATAAAATTACAAAGCGAGAAAGCAATGAGCCCAGGTAGCATGTGAAAACAGGGGTGCGGCGTTGCAGAGGCCGGGCTCCATTGAGCCCGTTTTGCCAAAAAAAATCAAAATTTACTTGAAAGCTTTAAAAAATATCAGTTTTTTTATACAAATACATATGCATGTTCGTCAAGTACGTAAAAAGTTTCATCAGGTAATTCGATTATTTGCATGCTACACAAAAAGATAAATATCTGGCCTATAAACAACAAAGATAAAGCCTATTTTAATCTGTGTATTTATCTTTTTTGTATACACTACATGAGAACATATATGTTCATAAAATTTTATACATGTATAATACAAATACACATGTATGTATATACTTTTTTCAGATTTTTTTCAATATGTGGAAATCGTATTTTCGCTGAGAAAAAAATAAAGAGCTATGTGGAGCTCGGCCTCTGCACCGCTTTTTTTTCCGGTGAAAACAGTAGCAAGTGAGTAAGCTGAAGTCAAAATGCGTGTGAGCTTACCTTCCTTCCCACTTGGCGGCAGTAAATAGCCCCCTCTAGGTATACCATGTCTGGAGATCACACCAGTTCATCAGTTGCAACAGAATATACATGTATGTAATCTTAAGCTATTAAGGTTCACAAATAATTGAAATCTAGAAATCTGTCCTGCTTGCGATAGTTGGCAATAGATTATCGTTTAGATGCCTTCTCAAACTAGCAGAATCAACAAGGTTAAATCAAGAGCAGAGGGTAGTTTACCAATGAGCCATTCCTTCGCCTTGTCGAAGGTTCCTGCGCACTGTGGGGGGGGGGGGGGGGGGGGGGGGGAGCATTGTTATTCACTGCCATGCCTATATGGAGTATACATCGCTTAACCATACGTTTGAACATTCAAGCGTTTTTAACAAGATGCGAGCAAGGGGGTACTAATTATACCTAAAGTTGACAATTTGAGGCGCCTAATATAGCGCCGGCTGCAAAAGGCAAAAAGGAACGTTAGATTGGGAAGGAGCTAAACAGAGGAGAGTTTAATACATCTGAAGATGAAAAAGTTATACCTCCCCTGGATTACCCTGGCGAAAGCAGCTGGATTTACCCGGGGCCCTTTTTTCTTCATGTGACGCCTAGGGGACAAACTAGCAAAAATGAATTGGAAAATTAATCGACACACTGGACCGACCCAGGAAGTGAGGATTGAGGTGATAAATTACCCAAGAAGATCAGGGAGTACATCATGCTGCATCTTGGGGCAGCCAGGCAATGCCAGCCTCCCATTCAGCTCCGGAATCTGCCGAGCCAACTTGTAGAGACAAAGGGCCGCATATCTTCTCACCCCTACCCAGTTCATGCGTTCCCTAACACAGATCACATTGAAACGCGTTACACACATGCAGAATGTGCGCACATGAATTGGCACGTAGATGACACTAGCTAAAACTAAAATGTAGGTAGTTTGGCAATGAAACATCCATGGGATGCATGGGTATATACAATGATACATACATACATACCTAACGATATCCATGAATATTACATAGGGAGCCATAACACGGGCGACCGGCCGATCGGCGGCCTTTTGCTTGGCGTAGGCGACATGGCTCATCCACTCGTCGGCTAAGATGATGCCAAGGGCGTCCTGGTCGCCGCCGACGAGCCTGGCGATGTAGTGGTGCATCAAGAGGAAGTTGTGGAAGACCCTGGGCGCCCAAGCTCCTCGGGCAGGAAGCTGTTGAGGTACTCGACGGCATCATGCCAGAGGCCCTTCTTCACCAGCAACTCAATGTGCTCCAGGTAGAACTGCTCGCTCGCCTGATGCACCAGCCTGGATTTGTGGATCCGTCATGTTCAATTAGGGTTTGCCTGCCAGCTCCCTCAAGCTTCAAACTGTTTTTTTTTTTTTGCGGGGCGTTTGCTTATACTTACGCGCTAAAGGCTCCGCCGCGTTGGCCTTGGCCCCGGACGAGAGCAAGGAGCCACCGTCGACGAAGCTGCGTCATCAAGCAAGGGTCGTTCTCCGCTGGGCCGGAGAGCTCGTCGGTCGCGTCCTGGCCGTGGCCGGGGTCAACGACGGAGGCGGGGTTCTCCGCTGGACCGGAGTGCTCGACGGCGGCACCGGACCCCGTCCTGGCCGAGATCTGCGACGGGCGTCGTCATCGGCGACTAAGATGGATGAGAATTCGGGGCGGCGGGGGTAGGAGGCGGTTGATTTCAAGGGATATCGCAAGTACAAGCATTTGTCAAATATGCTCCACACCCCTGTCGATGGCGGACACCACGTCCGGCAAGTGTTCGGTCAAATGCCAACGCTATGTCGTTTTTTAGAGGATGAGTTGGTGTGCGATGTGTGGTTGGCCGTATGCACGGATTTCATAGGCAGGGCATAAGGGGGGCTCTTCTGGCAGCGCGTGCATGATTCGTTTCACACACAAAAGCACATTGTGCCCTACGACATGCACATCATCCAACAACACAAATGTGAGGTCGTTATCATATCGATGGTACGCCATCCAGACCACCATCATCAAGTTTTGTGGCACGGTGATATGGTCGAGGCAAGGCAGCCATTGCACGCGGCAGCCGAGGAGATCGTAAGTTTTGATTCTTCTTGCTCAACTTGCTGATTGATTAATTCTTTCATTTATTCAATGTTCCTCTACAAATTGTGTAACCCGTATGCGCTGTGGTGGTGTACCACAAGAAAGAGTGGCAATCATTTACACACATACACTGTTGGATGATCCGTTCATAAAAAACTTGTTGAACATCCGGTTCTCACTGAATTTGAACTATGGTTGTATGGACAATTTGTGCTGTATTCTATTCAAACTTCGATGAAATCCGTCGGGTTTGCATGACTTACGTCTGGTCTGTTGAAATGCGGATTGAAATGTATGTGAGTAGCGTTGGATGGCCGACTCTCGTATCCGTGTTCGCAGACTGGTCCCCCTGTCCGCAGACAAATGCGGGAGTAAATTTGTGCGTCACTGTTGGAGATGCCCTTAGTAGTTTTTTTAGGGTTAGATGCCCTTAATAGTTGTGCTACTATATGTGCATATTGGAACGGATCCTGGAGTGTGATTTTTGTACCATGTAGCATGCATTTCATGTTTTCTTTTGATTTTTCTGTTTTCTTTGCTTTTTCATTGGTTCTTCATTTCTTTCTTGATTTTCATCATTTTTTTGTTTTTATTCATTTTTATTTGTTTCTTTCCTGGTTTTGAATGGTTTTTTTATTTTGTTTGTTCCTTTCTTCGGTTCTAATTTTTTTTGTTTTATCTATCTCCTCTCTTTCGAAATTGTTTCTTCGGGTTTTTATTTTCTTTGTTTTTCTTTTTGTTTTTTATCGGGTTTTCTTCATTTTTATTTTGTTTTATCGTTTTTCATTGGTTTCTTTTTGGTTCAACACATGCTAACATTTTTCAGTACACATTCAAAAAAAATCGTATATATCTGAAACATTTTTTGCATACACGGTGAACAATTATGAAATGCATAATTAACCATTTTTTAATACATGGTAAATTTGTTTTCTATACACAGTTAACATTTTTTAAATGCTTGATTACCATGTCTGAATTACTTGTTTAACATTTTGTTTTTCAAATGCTTGAGTAACGTTTTTTAAATATAATGGTCAACTTCTTTCACACGCATTGTATATTTGTTCGTCTGCATGAGAAACTTTTTTTTCTATACACATTTAACATTTTCAAACGCTTGGTTACCATGTTTTTGGAAGCATAAACGAAAAGAAGAAAAAGAAAAAAGGAAACAAAAAAAACGAGGCTGTGGCCTCCAGCGCACCTGGGCCGCACCCACGTCCACATGCATACATCAGGCCGGTCAATTCTGGTACTCTCTCCTTCATTCTCCCCCCACTGCCTCGCCGTCTCCCTCCTCCGCCGTCGCGGATCCATCCCACAGCCGGAATCCCTCCTCCCTCGGCCGTATTTCCTCCTTTCTCGGTGCCCGGTCGCGCCACCGCAAACCGAGCGGGGGATCAGCTCGAGCGCCGGCGGGGGCGCGGTAGGGTGGCCGCGCGCATCGGCGGCGACCAGAGAGGAGGAGGAAGACGGCGGGGTTCTCGCGCGCGGCGGAGCAGGAGAAGGGCGCCAGCTGCTTCAGGTAACACGGCGACCATACCACCGCGGGTACTATTTTTAGCGAGTGTATATACAGTCGCCCTTGGTCTTCATTACTGTCGCCATGACTGAAACTTTTGCAGAATGCAGCAGGCCGTATTAGCATAGCATCTACTGATTTTAAGTTGTAGCACCAAACTACTGTAGCTTGATAGACACTATGCGCTGACTGAATAATGTGAATCTCACGACTACCAGTTACAGACCAAAATATACTGGTAGATAAGCGCAGGAAATACTCACTCACTGTAGCAAACAATTTTTGTAGTACATGTTTCGTTCTGTCATTTCCCTGGTTGGACCGATCCATAAGAAATAATTCTGATTTTGTTTAACAGTTGGAATGTTCCCTTTGTTCACCGAATCACTGTTGGTTGATCTCTGTAGGCTGTAACCTCTGGACCCGCCTAAATGCTCCGATCCTCCTCGCCGCAGACGCTAGACGGCGTCCTGTGGGCCGAGGCTGCCTCCTCGGCTGCCCTCCGCCAGTACTGTGCCCTCCCCAAGAAGGGCAAACCGCAGGGGCGCGAGTCCACCGTCCTCGCCGCCTTCCTGATCTCCTCCCCAGAGAACCCTCTCAACCCCACCGTCCTATCCCTCGCCACTGGCACCAAGTGCCTCGGTGCAGCTCGTCTCGGACCTCGTGGTGACCTCGTCCATGACGCCCATGCCGAGGTCATTGCACGACGCGCGCTTCTCCGCCTCGTCTATGCCGAGATCAGCGCAGAAAACCCGTCAAGTTGGCTGGTTGCCTCTGGTGCTGATGGGCGATGGAGGCTGAAGGACGGGCATCAGCTGCATCTCTACATCACCCAGCTCCCCTGTATGTACATGACTTTTCGATTTTGTTCTTCTAAAGCTGAATTATCTTCTGCATTCCTGATAATATATCTTAGTATTTGTTCATAAATAATCTACCGCTTTATTTGGACTGCTGCAGCCATTCTTGGAATTTGTTTATCATAGCACATAGTATGAACAATTGATTTAGTTCATTGGTTTGGTGAACTGTTGCAGGTGGGGTCATGCCGGTGCCGCCGTCACCCTTGGAGGTTCGAAGGGAACAACTAGATACCATGGTGAATGGATACAGTGGTATGCTTCTTGCTTATTCTTGGTGTTCAGCAGAAGTTATTAGTTCATGCCTGGAGGCTGGAGCTGCTATTTTTTATGTACTATAACCTATAGGTTTGCCGAACTGTCTGAATTGGACCATGGCCGGGTATAAATGTTTTTTGATAATTTTGTTTATCAATCAGAAATGACTTCTTTTATGATGATTTTTTGAACCCAATTGCTTTGGGTGGTGCTGTGGAAGCATGGTACACATTGCTAGTTGACAACATGACATTAGTGACCAGTGACCAATGTTCGCTAGAATTGGAATTGGTGTGTTTAGGTATCTTTATTGAACTTAACTGGGGGATCACAGTTTAGACTCTGCAAGTGTTTGATAGGGCTTTGAAGTTGGACCATTCGTTTTTATTTGCGTTGCTACTAATTCTTTACATATTTTCTAATCGGCGCACCACTTCCATATCAGATGTTGGTTTCGTTCAGAGGAAGCCAGGGCGTGGTGATACAACATTGTCAGTGAGCTGTTTTGACAAAATTACTCGTTGGTGTGTCGTCGGGATTCAAGGTTTGTCTTCCACAATCATTTGCAGATCCATATTGTGACAGTCTAAGATCACTTTTTTTTACCTGAAGATCACTTATTTTGATATTTTGATGGTATTAATCATGTAATGTATGTCAATACCTGGTGCCGACCACTTTTAAAGGCAACCATTTTTTTCACAGTTCTGTTTTTGCCACTTCACGATCACCTGATTGCTAAGTGTTCAATTTTTTCTTACTCTATGAACTGTAATGACTTCGTGCCTGTGTTCTTCTACAGGTGCGCTGCTATCACACATTCTCGAACCCTTATATTTGTCCACCATTACCATTGGACAATCACCTGATGCTGCACCTGAAGGGTTTTGTATTGAAGATAACGTTGTAAAGGTTCTTGGTGCTCGTTTGTCCTGTCTATCTGGAAAAGTCCCTGACCCTCTTAAACCGAGCAAGGTTGGTTACTTGGTTTTCGTTTCTTCTAGTCCTGCAGTGACACAATACATTATTCATGAGTCATGTTCTTGGACCTTTTCTATACCTGCAGCCACTATTTTTTGAGGCACCTATTCCCCCTAAAGAATTTCAACAGACTTCAGGAGATATACCCCCTTTGACATGCGGGTAGTTAGTTATATGGTTTGTTGCCATTTTTAACTCATTTTGTTTTTATTGTATTGTGTGTACCAATATTTGGTTGAACTTCTCATCTTGCTGTTCTTTTATTAGGTACTCAATATGCTGGAATAAATCTGGCTTGCATGAAGTTGTCTTAGGAACAACTGGGAGAAAACAAGGCACATCTTCAAAGGCAGCATCCTTACCCTCCACTGAGTCATTGCTCTGCAAGTAAGAGACAGTTTCCTTTCTCATTCCTAGCATCCTGAATTCCTGATGTAAGCCTGTCACAATATCTGTGCTTTGATGGCAGGATAAGATTGGCAGAGGCCTTCATATCACTTGAACATCCATTAGTCACAAAATTCCGTCATGAGAAGATTTCTTATCGTGCAATTAAGGTATTTCATCTTGTACTGTAAGATTTTTAATCACTCAAATACATAATGAGCTGAAGCCACACAGCTAGATTACATTAAATGATTCCTGATTCTTTGCCAGCAATGATTATGGATACAAGAAGTGAAGGTTTAAGGTGTCTTATCTCTGTTGTAGGATATGGCTTGTGAGTACCAGCAGATACTTGAGCTTCTTAGGAAGGCTCCATTTTTTGCCCAATGGCGTGCTAAGCCAACATCGGTTGATTCGTTTACAGTTCCACGGTCATAACCAGATCTCGAAGTTCTATGCTGCGTCCCAGAGGCTGGTTCTTGAAGTTCCTTGATTTCACCATAATTGTAGCAGTTTTCTGTACCAGCTCTTCCAACTTATTTGTAGCATGTATGCTTTTGCACAATACTGAAGTATTGAACAGTCGTAGCCTGTAACAAACCTATAAAGCCGTGTGATGTTTGGCACCATGAGGTGGGTGCTTATATGGATTGGTAACTGTGTAACTCTTGTTCTTTTAATTGTTGGAGAGAAAAAGAAAAGGTGAAGCAATGGGCACACAATAAATATGTTCACTCTGATGTCTGTGTCTCAAATGTCCCAAATTAGTAGACTTTGCCACTTTTCAAGGAACAGTCCACTTAGTTGTCTGAAGTTACAGAGCAGTATTTTGCTGTACCCTCTCCAGTACTTTTATGACCTGTTAAGATACTGATTAACAGTTGACAGTTCTTCACTTCCCAATCATGTACAGGCATTGACACCGGCGCAGCTCTGAGTTCAGGCATTGTCGAAGTAACTTGGCAATCAGAGCTGAGAGTTCTGCTTGTGTTTCTGGCCAATTTGCTCATCACGGTGCGTCATTTTGGCAGCGTACAGCAGAGCGGGGAGTGACACTAGAAGAATGGTCATCATCAAGATCCTCGTTCAAATCAGCATGCTCTGGCATAATTTGTCACTCCTGAGTTAAATATGTTTAAGTTAAAGGATAATAAGTACCAGCCAGATCTAACTTTTCAAGCTTACAGTACCTTTGTGGGGTTCCCAGCCTATTGTTAGCACTATACATCCAAGATCATTCAACTATTCAGAGGACTTGATGCTAAACTGACGCGAATTGTCACAAAATTTCTGTGGGAGTGGTCACAAGGGTAATAACCAGGTACGCACTAGCTGAATGATTTTTTTTAAGCAGATCTCAATGTAGTTGAGCTTGCAACTGGGGCGTTGAGATGTAACTATTCTCAGCAAAGTAAAGAGGATTAATAGTAGCAGCTGCTGACAAACATGACCACAATGTATAGCCCTTTATTAGACCCGGATAGTTTTTCACCATCGTCTGTCAGGGTAGAAACAGGTAGATAAATCTTGGGGTTGCTGTGAGCTGCCAAATGATAAAACCATCTTTGTTTCTAGTTGCAACATACTACAGTAGTATTTTACTTCCTTTGCAAATTTTGATTGGCCAAAAAACAACAGCTTGCGGAATCGCCTTTGCAGGGATGAGCTGAACAGAGATGAAACATAAGATGTACAGACATGGTAGACACAGGTACATTGGCACCTAAGAGATGTCCATGAGCAATGCTTCTAAGTAGCTAGTGTCATTAAGTGGGGAGTAGCTGATGGCCCTCCCTCTCACATAATACTCTACACCAAACTCACCTCACCACCCATGTCCTCACACCCCGGCAAGTGACCAGTACTAGTCGACAACACATCAGGCCACAAGTGTGGTCTAGCATAGTACGTAGTAGTCTCTTGTCATTACATCAAGACATTCAGGTCTAGTAACTAACAACAACAACATGATTGATTCTGACTCCAGTATTACATCCACTGTTCTTCCAGCAATTTATTTTCCCTTCCTAGCTACTAGGAGCTGGACAAAAACTGCAAGGAAGAAAAAGTTGCAGGAGATCTTCAGATTTTCTATCTGTTTTTTTTTTGCTTTGTATGCTTGTCTGGATACATTATTGGACAAAAATTGAGGTTTTTAGCCTGTTTCTTCTCTAATGCACCTGACAACTTTCTCCTCCGTGTTGACCCAGTAGCATAGAGCAATGCCTTTGCATTTGGAGTGACTTCGCTGGAGATCATTAGTGGACGTACGGCTTCCTTATTGCGAGGACAATGGCTATTTCGTTCACTGGGTGAGCCGATATGAATTTCCCCAACCTCATTTGCCTTGCACAAGTATCATTTAACACAATTCCCTAAAATAAGATCATATAACATAAAATGAAATGTTGAAACAATCTGTTGCATCTGCAGCCAACTTCCAAACTGCTCATTCAGAATCTCTACATTTGCATCCAGCTTTCAACTGCTCACTCAGAATCTCTACATTCCGGGCTAAACATGTTTAAATTCAATAAATAAAAAAGATAGCAAGTGCCAGTCGGTCAGGTCAAACTTTTCAAGTTTACCTCAGATTTCCTTGTGTTTGTGCCCAGATAGATGCTGATGAAATTATCCTGGTCTAATAAAGGTTGCTTTGCTTTACACCGTGAAAAAGGATGGATCTTATTTGTTCGTCCAAAACGGGTCTTATTTGCTAGCAGCCGCTACGACCAATCATTTACTTTGCGCAAGAACTGTACTCACTGATCAAATAACAAGAGCAACATGTAGAATTGCCTGCGCAGGGATGGATTGAACAGAAATGAAACAAAAACGTAGAGACATGATAGACACAGATACATGGCATTGGCACCTAAGAGGTGTCCATGAGTAAGCAATGTTCTACTCCCTCCCAAAATAAGTGTCTCAACTTTGTACTAACTTTAGTACGAAGTTGTACTAAAGTTGAGACACTTATTGGGACGGAGGGAGTACAATATAAGTAGCTACTATCATAAGTAGGGAGAGTGGCTGATGGCTCTCTCACTGTCTCACATAATACTCCACACCAAACTCTCCTGATGACCAGTGGTACTAGTCGACAACACATCAGGCCAAAAGTGTAGTCTAGCATAGTACTACTAGTCCATCAGGTCATGTAGCCATAGTAACTGACAACAACAACAAGAAGCTGTCTGATTGATTCTGACTCTAGTACTCCATCCCACTGTTCTTCCAACAATTTCTTTTCCCTTCCTAGCTACTTCCTCCGTTCGGAATTACTTGTCGCAGAAATGGATGTATCTAGACGTATTTTAGTTCTAGATACATCCATTTTCGCGACAAGTAATTCCGAACGGAGGGAGTACTAGGAGCTGGGCAAAAACTGCAAGGAGGAAAAAGTTGCAGGAGATCTTGAGATTTTCTGTCTGTTTTTTTTATTTGTATGCTTGTCTGGATACTGGAAAGGCTTCACTTGCAAGGCAGAGCCAGCAGTCCCGAGTGCCAGTTGGCCATTGTGGGATGTGCGGTATGGTGCAAGTGAGTAGTGAGTATTGAGTAGAGGGACTTTGGTGGTGTTGCTTAGGATCTCCTCAAAGGAAAGGAAGCTGGCTGTACTCGCTTCAGCCTCACACCAGTACACTGTACACCACTGCCTGCTGCTTCACAGCTCACACACATAATGCCAGAAGATACAAAGTTAGAAAAAAAAAGGAACACTTTTTAATCTTTTCTTTGTGCTAAATAACATGAGGGAGTGGCCAATGTTGAAAGACAAAACAAACAAACATTGGTGAGCATTTATAAGTTGTGGAGTTTGTTCAGTTTGCCTATGAAGAACAAACCAGACAAAACCTGAAATATATGCCTGGTTCCAGGACACTGTTAACTGACAATAATCCAGTTAGTTCCCCCAGAATCTATGCATATGTTGTCTGTGATGCTTGGAACCTAACCTGGTGCGTGACAAAGCATCATTAAAAAAGCCTTCTTCTTCTTTCCTTGGATTATTTTATTAGTACTATTTATTAATCATCTCACCTTCTTTTCCCATTAACTAATATATACCTACCAGCTCCTACTTTACAAAAGCATCGTGTCATCAAAAAGGCCACCGGCATAGCACCTGCTTGCTTCCTGGATAGATCATTGCTAAGTACCATGCTTTTGTCCTCTAAACCACTTTTTGCTAGTGCAATCTAATCAAGTAATCATGCTCAGCAGACGCTAGCAGGTGTTGGGATCATGGTTGCCCCAGCCTCTCTGCTTGAATGAAACCATTACATATTTTGGTGTTGAAATTATTGGATACATTGCAAGAGAGAAAGGATAAGAGGCTGGCCATGCTCACTGTTGACATGGGGATGGGACCACCTGCTGATGATGAGTTTGGTGAAGATGATTAAAAGGTGGCAACATCAGAGAGGGAGGAGGAGGCAGCAGGCAGACCAGAAAGAGCAGTGAGCACATGCACTGCCTTGAATAGTACAAGACCTGCTTGCTTGTGGCATGAGTGCTACCATTGATCACAACTCCTTTTTTTTTATTACCATATGTTTTCTTCCTGAGTAGTACTAGCACCACTGAGATGTTTAGTTGGTGTGGTGTGGCATCATCCTCGGACAGAAGAGAAGAGAAGAATGTACTACAACATATTTTCTTTGGATAAAATGTTAATCTCACCAGTTCAAGAAAAAGTAAGGAGGATCTGTGACATGACTTAGGAGTAAGTACCAGTGCCATGTTTTCAGCTAAGCTGGGGGCACGTACATAACGTACTACGGCCACTGAGAGATCTTTAGTTGGTGTGCCATCATCTTCTTCTACCATGGACAAGGACCACCCACGTCCCCCTTCCAAGAAACCAGACATTTTCTTTCTACTGCTGAAAGAAAAAGGAAGATGAAGATGAAGACGAGCCTCTGGTTTGGTTTGCCAGCCCAAGGAAACGCATTCATACTCTCTTGGCATGAAGGAAGGACGCATGTTTTTTTTTGGGGGGGGGGGGGGGGGGGGGGGGGGGTTGCTTGGATTGTGGATGCAGGAAGGAAGATGGACGGTAGGGGCACACCACCACTAGACTAGCTTCGCACTCACTGCACTGCAGTGGATGGCAAATGTCACCTACAAACATCTCCATACATCGCCGGTGGCCCAGTGAGTGCCCCTCCTCACAAGGAAAATGCCTTCCCTCTGTTGTTCCTAAACCATGAAAGCACGCTCACCGGCAAAGTGTGGTGTGGTGTGGTGTGCCACCACAAAACAAAACAAGCACTAGTTCTCCTCTCCCGAAGGTTTTTTTCTTTTTTTTTGGCATTTCTGCAGCAGGGAAGTACTCCCTTCGTCCCAAAATAAGAGCAACTCCAATGGGGTGATCCATTTCGTCCGCTCACGTCTGTTTGGGTCGGCGCGGACAAAAGTGGAGGCCCAACGCGCCGACCCAAACTCAAATCGTGTCCGCCTGGCGTCCGCGCCGACCCATTTCTGGCCCAAAATTGCGACTGGTATGTGTCGGCGCGGACGCGAAGCGGACGTGCCGCGCGTCTACTCGCCGTCCGCCGCGTCCCCACCTGGCGGCCGTCCAACTACGACGGTCAACATTATTTATGACGACCGCCCACCTTGGGCCCACGCGTCAGCGACGGCGGTCGTCCTTTTTTAAGCCGGGCGTGCGGCGGGGCCATCCTCATCCACTGCCACTCGCCCCCGTCCCCATCTGGCCACCCCTGCCCCCACGCCGGCGACAACCCTAGCCACCGCCGGCATGGGCTTCTTCTTCGGCATCGGCAGCAGCGGCAAGGGTAAGGCCCCCGCCCGCCATTCCCCCTCCCTCCCCGCCCTCCCCGCGCCGCCGCGCACTCCCCGGCAGAGGCAGCACATCAATGCGCCGGCGCACCAGGCCGAGTGGCACTGGCAGCACCGCGTGCCTCTGCCGTACCCCGACGCGACGCTGCCACACGACTGGCATTTGGATCCGGAGAGGATCCCAGTGCCGGCGGCGTCGCGGACGGCGAGGGCCCATGCAGAGGAGGTGCGGCGCCGGTGGGCGTTGCTGACGCCGGAGCAGCGCGCCGAACCGCACTACGCCGTCGACTCGCCCAACTGGGCTCGATGGTTCGCCTTCGAGCACAAGGAGGCGATGCGGCGTCCGCGGCGTCGACCGCAGCCTGCCGCCGCCCCCGCTCGTCGTCCGCAACGAGGACCAGGAGGCCGAGGCCGCCTACCAGGCGGCCATTAAGGAGAGCGAGGAGGATGAGCGGTGGAGGGAGGCGGATGAGGCAGCTTTCCAGGCTGCCATGGCAGAGGCCATGGCCCTCTCCGCGGCGGGCGACTGCGTCGTGCCGCCGGTGACCTCGCCGTCCCCGCCCAAAGCTGAGCCGGAGGAGCCGCCCCCTCGAGCGCTACTCCTGGACCGGAGTAGTGCGCGAGTGGGTCAGCGCTCCGCCGATCTGGCTCGGGGCGACGAAGAAGCAGGAGGCGGCCTACCTCGACCACTGGCGCCGCGTTCGGCTGGCCGAGGAGCGCCGGGAGGGCGAGCACCTGCAGATGCTCGAGCGCGAGGCCGAAGAGGAGGCGCGCTAGGCCCAGGCAGCGGCGGCGCAGCCCTCTGGAACACGGTGTTCCCCTGGGCCGGCCCTGCACCGACGCTGGTCGACCTCACCGGCCCCGACGCAGGCGCCGACGACGACGAGGACGCCTAGGGCAGCCAGTCGTCTAGTTTTTAGTTTTTTATGTTAATTAATGTAATGTGGACTTTCGCCGGCCTTCGTGGCCGGCTTTTATATTTAATTAAATGCATGTATTTATTTTTAAAATGCTTTTAAACTTCTTTTTTTTGGCGCGCCAACAAAATGGGTCGGACCAGTGTTGGGCGCTCGCGCCGACCCAAACACAGTTCCGGACGTTTGTGTCCGCTAGGCCGACCCAAACGGACAAAAAGCGGACAAAAGCACCGTCCATTTGGATCGGCCCGTTGGAGTTGCTCTAAGTGACTCAACTTTATACTAACTTTACGATGCTGTTGAGTACTTTCTGCGTGTGAGTAAAAACGAGCCTCTCCTCTTGGCAATGCCGTCGTGCCGTTGTGCGGAAGGATGTGTGTTTTTGTTGTAGATTGCTTGGATTATGGACCGAGGAAGCACATCCACCGGCAAAGAAGCTTGGTGTCCGAAAGGAGGCAGCCTTCTCGGAGTCAGTTTTGCTTGCTTGCAGGTCACTCAAGGCCCATGCACCTTATCTTACTCACACGCAGAGAGGACGTGGGAGCACGCACCTAGTACGTTCTCTGCTGAAAACGTATGATGCGCCCAACTGGCAGCAGTAGCAAGCACCAATTAGCCGAACCAAGTGGCAGGTGTGGCTGTCGTTTCTATGTAAGTATGTATGCATGTGCATGGCTGCCTGCCTGCTGAGGTGCTCTAGACAAGGAGAGCTGCTGACCAGAGGAAGAAGATGGATGGTGTGTCTAGGTGGAATCGAGGAGGAAGGCGGTGCGGTGCTATTGGCCGGCCGCAAGAATTACTGTACTGGTGGCAGCAAGAAAGGTGCAACACTGCGCACTTTAAACGCAGGAGGGAGGAACCGACGCAAAGCTATTGGACGGGGTGGCAGGCTCTTGAATCAGAAAGTCGATTTTTGGACGATTTGGAGACGACGATCAAATCCAGCGTAGGAATCTGGTCCACAAAGGAGCAGCGGCCGTTTGATTCTTTTGTCGTGCACAGATCGGCCAGAGCAATTTCGTATGTAGCGGTTCATCCGCTACCACACATTTGGTTTTATGATTCGTTCTTTTTTTAGCAAGAAAGCTAGGTCTTTATTGATTAATACCAACGTTTACATGTGCTAGCTATGGCGCACACACACATGTATATTCTTTGTATTGGATTTTTCAGTTTTTGGTATTCTTATTTAGTCAAATCAACTGTCAGTCCGATGGGCCCCACAATACGACAATCCAAAGACTTTATTTTATCTTAGACAATTTAAATAAGTCATATCTTTTGCTTCCTCCATTCCTAAATATAAGTCTTTTTAGATATTTCAATATGAACTACATTTGAAGTAAAATATAAGTTCATTTGTAAAATAATTAATATATTTGAACTCTTGGCGCCAAGACCTTTAGAACTAGACCAATCTTGGATACATTTCAAGCATGTTTAACATTTGGCGTTTCACATTCCATATGTATTCCATATGTATTCCGTCCTGATTTATTGGTCCCCTTAGTATTTTGTGCCAAATTTTGACCATCGATTGAATTAACAAAATGTTAATGCATGTCACCAAAAATAGTATCATTGAAAACTATGTTTAAATATGAATCTAACGATATAATTTTTTATGACATGCATTAACATTTTGTTAATTCAATCGATGGTCAAAATTTGGCACAAAATACAAAGAGCACCAATAAACCAGGATGAAGGCAGTAATTGTGTAACGATTAAAAAATGTGCAGTTGAAATAGATGTTATTTTTTGAAACAAGCTAGTGAAATGTGAAATGTGGGTTTTGAAATTTGTTATTTATGATTTTTTTATAGAATATGCTATTACGAAACCTTTTTTGAAATGAGTGAAATTTGTTATATAAAATGACTGAAATATTTTTAAAAGTGTGTGAAATATGGTTAAAATTGTGTGAAATATGTTATTTATGAAATCCTTTCTGAAATGAGTGTAATATGTAATATAATTGTTTTTGGAAATGATTGAAATAAGGAAATATGTTAAGTGAAATGAGTGAAATCTGTTCTAAAATATGTGAAATTTGATTTAAATTGAGTGAAATTTTTATTAGAAAATATTTTTAAAAACTGAGTGGAACATGTTATCATAAAATATGTGAAACCATTATTTTTAAACTTGTTCAAAATATATTCAAGACCGGTCTTGTTTTAAAGTTATATTCGACATGAATTCAAATATGTAAAAAGTTTCAAAAACTAATTTTTGTTTAGCCATTCAAAATGATATAAGAAAAATAAATGCAAGTATGTAGTTGGAGAGGGAATCTCATGCATGCATGCAGCATTTCTCTCTTTCTCACTTTGTTACATGACACAAAAACCTGCCGGTGTGGACCCCTCTCTACCTGTGTTGATATGTACTCTCTCTGTCCGAAATTACTTATCGAAGAAATGGATGTATCTAGACGTATTTTAGTCCTAGATACATCCATTTCTGCGACAAGTAATTCCGGACGAAGGGAGTGTTCATTTGAGAGAAAAAATGTCATCTTATACAAAGAAAAGTACTGCGCCTCCGTCCTGGTTTATTGGTCTCCTTTATAATTTGTGCCAAATTTGACCAAATATTTAACTTACAAAATGTTAATGCATGTCAAGAAAAAATATATCATTGGATTCGTATTTGAACATAGTTTCTAATGATATAATTTTTTGTGACGTGCATGAACATTTTGTTAGTTAAATCTATGGTCAAAATTTGGCAAAAAAAAAATACAATGGGGACCTATAAACCAGGACGGAGGTAGTACCGCGCAATTTTTCACTTCACTCTTGAATTGAATGCTGCATTTTCTCCTCCCTCCCTCCCTTTCGGTGGGCACTGTTGCTCGCGGGAACGGGCGACCCTCGCCGTAGCCACCGGCACTCCTGTCCTGCACAACACTCCTGTCCTCAGCTCTGCCTGTGAAGCATGTTCAGCACATTTCCATGGATTTATTTATTTGCCATTTGGCACGCGCGCGCGTGTTGTCACTTACTCCATCTACCTAAGCAAAAATAAGAGAAAACAGTGAAGTGGGGAATTTATTCAGGGGGGTAACAAATTAATACACGTACTAATAAAGTATTACTCCAGTTGTTGGAACATGGCAGGAGTATGCGTGCAGCATATGTGTGCGTCCATCCCATTCCCATCCCTCCTTAATTTGTGAGCTACTAGTCCATACAAAAATACTGCTACTCTATCTACTGCTGACTGCTGTACGTGTGACGTACGAGACCGCACCGCTGTGTGCTTCCGCTCCACGACTGACCGCACCGTCTGACTGACGTACATGTCAAGCCAACTCCAGCTCCAAATCCACCTTTGGATTATTCACCAGAACATCACTCAGCGTGTACTACTGCTCGTCACCAAAGCCGGAGCTGCCTCGTTCTCAACTTTGCACTTCGGTTTAGTCCATTTTTTTTCCATCGTTCTTTTTTTTTACCAACAGAACGATGACTTTGAATTCAGTTGAATAAATGGTAAAATGATTATTAAAACTGTTGCTGTTGTTGTCGCTGCCGCCTTCGGTTCACTCTCTTTTCTTTTGCGGCGTTGCATGATCGCATCCTTATCAACGCTGGATGCCCGTACCTAGTTTGCCCCAAACTAGGTGAGTTTTTCAGTTGCTTCTCTCCCCCGTTACTTCATGCTCCCTCCGATCATGAATAAATGTACATATACAGAAATTTTTGGATAGATTATTGAGTGGAGTAAAATTTCATTTGGAAGGTGCAAGTCATCACCCCATCTCCTCTTTAATTACCCCACGATCAATGAGCTAAGTAGAAAGTGAGAAGACCATGTGTCTGAATGTTATTGGTCTTGATTACTGTGTGATGAGAGACAAGTATTTTTTCAATTTTAAAGTACATTGGTAAGATAGAAGTACACCTTTTGTGACAAATTTTGAATGCCGACAAATGAACACTTATTCGTGGACAGAGGGACTACACTTCTTCCTTCTCCCGCTCTACCACGAACTATCCCTTTGGGACCGTAGTAACATAGCCCCACTGAAATCGCGCCGCCCCCGCGTTGTCTCCCTTGGAGGCGACTCGGGCGGACCTCTGCCCCCGCCGCCGAAGCACCCCCTCCTCCCCCTTCCCCCTCGCCACCGCCGGCACACGTCGTTGGGCGAAGCCCGCTGGCGGCTGGCGGCGGCGAGACTTGCTCTCTTTCTGCACGGGGAGCTTCCTGTTGCGCGTGGATCCCGTGTTGGTGCTCACACGGCGGTCCCGCTCGGTGGGCTCTCAAGCTGCTGCCGTCGGAAGATACAAAGTTAAAAAGAGGTGCACTTTTTAATCTTTTCTTTGTGTTAATTAACATGAGAGGGTGGCCAATGTTGAAACACATAGTTGATAATAATTGGTGAGCATTTACAAGTTGTGGATTTTGTTCAGTTTGCCTATGAACAAATCAGACAAAAACATAATTATCAGCCTGGTTTCAGGAGGCAGTTTGACAATAATTCAGTTTCCGCAGGTCAGAATCTATGCATGTTGTCTGATATGCTTGGAACTAGGGATGAAAACGGAGCGAAAACAGACGAAACTGAGTGCTATCATATTTGTTTTCACATTTTTTTGCAGAAGCGGAAACGAATACAGAAAACCCCGGAAATGAATACGAAAACAGGTACTACCGGAAACAGACACGGAGCGAATACAAAGCGAATACGAAAACATAAATAGGCATTGATCGGAACTTAAAAACCCCTTGAATCATAGAGACATACACACAAAAACAAACAAATTTAATGAGTTTTTAACATGGCTACAAAATAATATCATTATGTTAACAACTTAGCGTAGTATTGTAGTAGTACCGGACAATTGTGTATAGAGTCAAGCTGAGTAAATGTGCGGTAGTAGAAGTTGGGCCTTAGATCCATTCTACTAATTGTGTCATTGTGTTCTCTTTGGTGGTGGGGCTACAAAGCAGCTATAGGTCTATAGTAAAAACAGAAATTCCATATCCACGGAAACAGAAAGTTCCATTTTCATGCATGTTCCACCGGAAAACACCGTTCCATTTTTGTTTCCGTTTCCGCATAAAAAATTCCATTTCCACTTCCGTTTTGCAAATTTCCGTTTCC
Organism: Aegilops tauschii subsp. strangulata; assembly: GCF_002575655.3. Classification (NCBI taxonomy): domain Eukaryota; kingdom Viridiplantae; phylum Streptophyta; class Magnoliopsida; order Poales; family Poaceae; genus Aegilops; species Aegilops tauschii. Next base: position 641,620,445 of record NC_053036.3, on the reverse strand, counting down.
GTTTTCATATTTCCTCTCCGTTTCCATTTTTCCTCCGGAAAAACGGAAAGTTTTCACTCCATTTTCATCCCTACTTGAGTAGGAACCTTAACTGGTGCGTGCATGCATTATCGTGTGACAAAGCATCATGAGAAGAGCCTTCTTTTGTTTATTTATTATAATCATCACCTCACCTTCCTCTCCCATTAACTAGCTACCACCAGCTCCTACTTTACAAAAGCATCGCGTCATCAAAAAGGCCACCGGCATAGCATCTACTTGCTTCCTGGATCATTGCTAAGTACCATGCTTTTGTCCTCTAAACCACTTTCTGCTTGTGCAATCTAATCAAGTAATCATGCTTAGCAGAGGCTAACAGGTGTTGGGATCATGGTTGCCTCAGCCTATGCAGTTAGTTAATGCTGAAACTATTAGTACATTATTTTGAGGAGAAGAAGGATAAGATGTTGCTCATGGCTGCTGTTGACACGGATGGGCCCACCTGCTGATGGTGATTTTGCCCAAGAGAATTAAAAGGTGGTGAGGGCATCTCCAACGGTAACCCGTAAAATCCTCGTCCGTCCACGGATAGGGGGATCAGTCCACAGACACGGATGCGAGAGGACGTCATCCAACGCTAGCCGCATACATTTCAACCCACATTTGAAGATATCAGACGAAATTCATGCAAACCGGTCGATATTCATCAAAATTCGGATAGAAAATAGCACAAATCATCCGCATAGCATGCAAATTAAGTCTAGTACAACAAGGTCTCAAATTCGACTAGATCCTAAATGTCCAACAAGTTTTTCATGAACGCATCATGTCGTCCCACACATACTTCCCCTTCAGCTTCATCCAACAGCGTGTGCACGTAAATGGCCGTCCCTCTGACCTGTGATACACCACGGCGGCGCGTGCGGGCTACATATAGTGTGTAGACCAACATTGAGTAAATGAATCAATCAACAAGTTGAGCAAGAGGAAGTAAAACTTACCATCTCCTCTATGTCCGCGTGCAATGGCCACCTTACCGAGTTGACTAACCAAGTTGCAAAACTTGATGACGCTGACCTGGATAGCGTGCCAGCGATACGACAACGACCTCATGTTGCGTGGTTGAATGATGTACACATCGTAGGGCGCAATGTGCTTTCCCATGTGAAACTTATCATGCACTTGCTCCCATAAGGGCGGCCTCTCCTGCCTTTGAAATCCGCGGATACGGCCAGCCACGCATCGCACAACAACTCATCCTCCATGGTCGAATAGCTCACCATCCTTCATACTAAAAAACGACATATCATTTGAAAATAAACTCAATTGCATTTGACCGAACACCTGCCGGGCGTGGTGTCCGCCATTGAGGTTGTCGACAGGAGGCGGAGTGTACCTGGGTACAAACGGCTCCAGGGTGAAAACTTCCGTTGGAATAGCGAGCGGGCGCGTCGGTGTTGGTTGTGGACGTCCGACAATGCCACTGTGGCAGCCGGAGACGAACAGCAGCGGAGGTGGAGGGTGTGGATGCAAAGCCAGGGGACAAGGGGAGGAGTGGAAGGAAATGAGACCGAGAGGGGGGGCGGGGGTGTCGGAAAGCGACGTTTCGGGTGTCCGGATTCCCGCAAACCTCCCACATTTTTGTCTCCAATTTGCGGGAGAAATCGCGTCCGGACCGTCTCACGGACCGATACAGGTCGACGTTGGATGGTTTCCGCGGTCCGGACAGCGGGGTCCGAGCGGTCACGGAAGGTTTGCGGGTCCGCCTTGAACATCAAGGAGAGAAAGATGGAGGAGACCAGAAAGGCCTGGCCCCAAGTGGGCACATGCACTGCCTTGAATCCTTGAAGACCTGCTTGCTTGTGGCATGAGTGCTACCATTGATCACAACTCGTTCTTTTTTCTTGTTTCTTTTTGTGTGCTGATGATTAGTATTGGTACCACTGAGATAGATGTTTAGTTGGTGTGGTGTACCATCATCCTCTGCTCCGCCAGAAGAGAAGAGAAGAATGTACTACAACATATTTTCTTTGGATAAAATGGTAGTCTCATCAGTTGAAGAAAAAGTAAGTAGGATCTGTGACATGACTTGGTAAGTAGTACTTGCTGCCCTGTTTTCAGCTAGCTGGGGGCACGTACGTGACGTACTATGGCCACTCAGATCGATCTTTAGTTGGTGTGCCATCAACATCTTCTAACAGGCACAAGGACCATCTTACTCCTTCCAAGAAACTAGACATTTCTTCCTACTGCTGAAAGAAAGAAAGGGAAGATGAAGATGAAGATGAGGCTCTGGTTTGTTTTGCCATCCAAAGGAAACAAGCACATACTCGATCTCTTGGCAGAAAGGAAAGGAAGGATGCATGTGTTTTGGGGAGGTTGCTTGGACCTTGGATTGTGGATGCAGGAAGGAAGAGAGATGGTAGCTTGGCACTCACTGCAGTGGATGGCAAATGTCACCTACACTACATTTCCATACATGGCCAATGATCACAAGGATATGCGTTTTTCCTGCGTCCTAAACTATGAAAGCACATTCACCGGCAAAAGTGTGGTGTGGTGTGGTGTGCTGTGCTGTGCCCCCACAAAACTGAACAAGCACTAGTACTCCTACCCCTCTGCCCAAGAACAAATTTATTTGAAATTTCTGCAGCAGGGAAGCAAAATTAAAATGAGCCTATCCTCTCCTCTGTCGATGCAAGAAAACTCGCCGCCCTTGCGTAGAACTGATGTGTGTTCATCTGCTTGGGGTTGCTTGGGTTGTGGATTCAGGATGCCTGTGTTTTCCTGTCCTGTGTCGTAGGCACATTCGCCGGCAAAGAAGCTTGTTGTGAGAAAGGAGTCAGTTTTTTTTGCTTGCTTGCATATAACTCAAGGCCCATGCACCGTCCCGTCACAATAGAGGGCTGCACGGCACGTACGTTCCGATCGGGGCGAATGATCATGGGCATCTCCCTGCTGCAGATGTATGACGCACCCAAGTAGTATTAGCACCCACCAAGGCCTCCTTTGATTTGTAGGAACTTTATAGGTTTAGATTTTCAAAGGAAAAAGTTTTCTTTGAAGCCATTTGGTTTAGAGGAATGAATTTCTATTTCTATGTAGGATAGGAACCAATTCTTCACATTTCAAAAGAAAAAAGAAACATTAGCCTAGAGCAGACGAAAATATTTCTGTCCCGTGAACCAAGTGATAGCTCCCTTTTTTCTATAGAAATTGAGATACCTGCCGCCTCACTCCTTGTAATTTTCACATTTCTATCATATATGAACCCAAGGAGTCCTGAGTGAATTCTGGAGAGGAATAAGTGCTGACGAGAGGTGGAATCGAGGAAGGCGCTGCGGTGCGGACGCGGAGTTTCTGCACCCGAGCTCAAATGAGCTCGGGTGAACAGTAAAATCAAAACTAAATCGAAAAAAATTCAAAAAAATGCAAATTTTTTTTTGAGAGAAACATTGACAAAAGTTTTAAGTGCTTGCAAAAATTCGTCATGAAATCATATTTCTAGAAGACGTGGCAAAAAAAAAACAAAATCAGTACTCTGAAAAAGCTACTTTCAAAAGCATTTTGGAGCACTAATTTTTTTTTATTGCCACGCCTTACAGAAATGTGATTTCATGATGAATTTGTGCAAGCACTTAAAACTTTTGTCAATGTTTCTCCAAAAAAAAATTAGAATTTTTTGAATTTTTTTCGATTTTTAGAGAAATGTTCACCGAGCTCAAATGAGCTCGGGAGTAGAAAGGCACTTTCGCTGCCGGCAAAAAATGGTGCGGCGCAGCAGTTTAAATGCAGGTGCCCGGAATCGAAACAAATGCACGAGCGGCAGCTATTTCAATTTGCACGGCGCGGGCATTGGATAGAATGCTGCATTTTCTCGTCCCCTTTCGGTGGGTACTGTTGCGCGCGGCGGGTGCCAACGGCACTCATGCCGAGCTTTGACCTCGTGAGCAGAATCGGGAGCTTCGACCTTGTCCTCAGCTCTGCTTCTGCTACCCTACCCCCTGTGATGAACACATTTTCATATGTTAATTTGCCATTTGCTAATTGGTACGCTACTCGTATTGCTACTACATCTTCTGTCTACGCGTAAAAGAAACCTAAATGATAATTGCCATGCGTATGGCATGAAGCACTTCGCTCGTGACGTTTTTTACAACTAAAAGTTGCCATTCGAAAAGAAAAAGAAAAAAACTCTGGAAAAACTGAAACTTGTTATCCGAAAAAAAAGGTTGACACACTTACAACTGAAGTTGCCATATTCGCGTCACTAAACTTGCTATAAAAAACGTTCGAAGCTGCCATGTGTTCGTGCCACATGTGTGACACTTACCAGGGTCCAAAAGAAAAAGAAAAAGAAAAACAGCCATATCCATATCCATTTCGAGGACAAGTATTTTCGGACTCCCCATTTTGAGGACAAGTATTTTCGGTCGAGGATAAGTATTTCCGGACGGAGGGAGACAAGGAGTATTATGCAAAGTAGAAAACATTGAGCAAGGTCTTGGAACATGGCAGGAGTATGGGTGCAGCATGTGTGTGCGCGCGCGTGTGTATCCGTCCATCCCATCGTGGGAAGTTTGCGGCCGCATGCAGCAGGTGGATACAACCTGGACCCCCTTAACTTAATTTGCAAGCCACCGTACAAAATACTGCCGCTGTACTGCTGTACTGTACGTACGTGTGACGTGCGAGACCGCACCGCTGACTGGCGTAGTACATGTCAAGCCAACTCCAGCTCCCAAGTCCAAAAATGAAGTTTATCTAGCTATATGATACCATCCGAATTTGAATTATCCACCAAAGCCGGAGGTTCCTCCTTCTGAACCGTACGTCTCGTTTTAGTTCATTTTTTCTTCATCTTTTTCCCTTTTACCAATCGAGCGGCGTCTTTGATTTCGATTGGATAAAACATAAAATGATTACTAAAACAATTGTTGTTGTTTCTTCATCGTCGTCTTGGGTCCACTCTCTTCTCTTTTGCGGTGTTGCATGATCCCGTCCTTATTGTTGCCCGTACCTAGTTTGCCACACACCATGTGAGTTTCAGATACTTCTTTTGAAAATGTAATGGCTGTGCTTCGGTTTATATGAAAATCATTCGATTTGCACGAAATTTATGTGCCTATGGTTGGATGGTCGGCTCCCGCGTCAGTGTTCACAAAGTGGTCCCCACCAGTCTGCAGATGGATGCGGTGTCTGGTTTAGTCAGCATTGGAGATGCTCAGATGCCCTTAGAGCATCTCTAGTCGATCGCCTAAAACCGGTTAGAGGAGTAACAATCCGGTTTTACTTCTTTAACTGGGACCTAGCCGATCCCGTAAAAGCTAAAGCGGTGCATACATTTTACTCCTCGCCGCTTCATGCGAGTAAACTTACTTGACCGCTCGGGCTCAGAGTAAAGGCAAAAGCACGCCTCTCCGCCTCCCCCACCCCCACCCCCCAAATCCCCCATCGTCCTCCATCTGGCTAGCGACCCTCCCTCCCGCACCCTCACCCGTGCTGCCTTGGCCAGATCCGGCGGCCGCTGCTCCCTGCCGCCCATCCGCAGCGCGGATCCGTGTCACCACGAGCGCAACGTTGGCGCATCTTCCTCACACCTCTGCTGCGGCGCATCCTCGAGCGCATTCCCATCTTCCTCTTGCGGCAGCCTCCCGGCTTCCCTGAGCTCCCCACGCCGCCCTCGCCACAGAGGTCGTACATCGGCGTGCGACAACGGGCATGGAGGCGTGGGTAGCATAGATCATAGATCGACATACCCACAAGAAATTGTGGCTCAGATCCTTCCACTCCGCTGAGCAGGCTGCTAAAGAGTACGACATTTGATTGGTCCGGCTGCACGACGCCGAGGGCTGCTTGAACTTTGAGAGGGGGGGGGGGGGGAGGGAGGCCTTCGTTGAGGCGTACATGGTGGAGCTCCACCGCCTCCATCCAGAGCGAGTGGAGGCGGAGTGTCGCCTGTAATAGCAGTTGGCGGCCGGGGGGAGGTCATCGTTCTGTCAAGCAACGACGAGGATAACGGCGGCAACAGAGGCAGCGAAAGTGCAAGCGGCAGAGGAGGCAACGTAAGTGGAGAACTTCGGTTAAGTATAAGTTTATTTCAATCGAATTTGTGTTCATCATATCCAAAAACGTTTTTTTTACTCCACTAAGTTTTGGAGATCGGCTAGGTTCGGCCAAAAAATAGTGGAGTAAAAGTAGTCGACTAAGCTTTACTCGACGGTATACTCCGCTATTTTTAGGGGATCGGCTAGAGATGCTCCTACATCTCATCCATATAAACGCGGGCACACGCACCTAATTACTAATTACCATGAGCACCTTCAAAAGCCTGACCCACCATGGTTCCCTAGTGTTTGATCCCTCTCAAACCGCAACATGCAAAAAGAAAGATGAAACTTAAGGACCACACCACATGGACCAGAGGGAACAGTCAAAATGTAACCACACCTCCCCCCCCCCCCTCTCTCTCTCTCTCTCTCTCTGAAGAAGAAGATTCAAGGAGACAGGAGTCTGCACACACATTTAAACTAGTGCTCAACAAATTTAAACTAGTGAGTGCCAACAAGACCAGTGGGCAGTAGCACACAGGGCAAGCAGTCTTAACAAATTACTAAGATACTCTTCCTCCCTAATCCACTTGTCACTAGTTTTTCTTTTGACTAATTAGTACAAAAATTAACAGCAGAGTTAGTGGGCGCAATAACTAATCCGCCACCCTCCGCTCCCCCTGCCATCGCCATTTATTTCCTCCTCCTCCTTCACTAGATCACCACAACATTCTCTCCCCCTCTGGATCCTCCCCCCTCCCTCCTCGTCCCCCACACTACACCGCTCTTTACTCAACTGCTCCACTCCCCACCGCCGCGGCCAACCACCCCCCACCGCCCCCGGCCCCACGCCCACGCCGCGCTGCTCACCGGGAAGCAGCAGCAACAACAGCGGCCGGAGCATGGCGCGCTGATCCCTTCCCTGCTGCTCGCGCGGAGTGGCTTAGCTTGGAACATGGGGCGGCATTGGGCCGGCGTCCTGCTCCTCGCCCTGCACTGCGGGGTGGCGGCGCTGCTCCCCCCCTGCTCCGCGGCCTCGGCTCCGCCCCTGCCCCCTCCCATCGGCGGCGACGGTGAGCGCCGGCGCGTCCTTTGTTTTTACCTCGCCTTGCTTAAATGCTGTTCTTTTCTGACAAATTCGCGCCGCCTGTCGCTTCCCTTGCCCGGGATCACGCCTCCGCTCCGCTCCTTTCCTTTTCCTCCCCACCCCGTTTCAAACCGCCGTCCTAAATTTGGCCCTCGTATCCTCTGTCCTAATTCTTTTTCTTTCCGCGAAATTAGTGCTCAAGATTCGATTGTTTTTCCCCAGCCGCATTTTTCCAGCCGACGAGCTTCGAATTTGTGCGAATTTGCAGTTTTTTTTTTTGCTCTGACATGACATGGTTGGCTCGATTGATTTGCGGCAGCGTCGGCGCTGCTGGCCTTCAAGCGGGCGGTGATCGAGGACCCGCACGCGGCGCTGGCCGACTGGACGGACGCCGACGGGGACGCCTGCGACTGGCGCGGCGTCGTCTGCTCCTCGCCCCACGGCTCCGTCGTCTCCCTGTAAGCAACTCTTCCAGATCTCACTCAAGCTCTGCTCTGCTCATCACTGCCACCACCTACCTGTCACACCAGCTCAACGCGCTTAAGTTGGGGTTCGGTGACTACGATTTGTACTTTAATCTCCTCTCCAGCAAGAGAACAAAGCGGATTCGGTCAGCTGTGATGTGGATAGATGCTTGGTGTGCAGATGGCTTGTGAGAGTGGACCGATGTTGCCAGTTAGATCAGCAGTCAGTCAGTCATTCAGTAGTCGGTTTGGGGCTACAGGGAAAGGCCAACCGAAATTTGTACTTGCATAATCTAATCGGTCGAAATCACGCCGAGATGAGACCGCTGATTACGACGACTGGATGATGAATTTGGCTTTGCGTCTTGCAGGAGGCTGTCGAACGCGTCGCTCAAGGGGTTCATCGCGCCGGAGCTCGGGCAGCTCATCTTCTTGCAAGAGCTGTATGTGCTCTCTCATTGTGTTATCTACCTGTTGTTTGAGGCACTTTAGCAGCTACTTGGTTTCACTGAATGTCTGTGTTTTGGGCAGGTATTTGGATCACAACCTGCTTTTCGGCACGATCCCGAAGCAGCTGGGATCGCTGAGGAACCTCAGGGTCTTGGATTTGGGCGCTAACCGGCTCGCTGGCCCTATACCTCCTGAGCTGAGTGGGCTGAACAGCGTGAGCGTAATGTAAGATACCGGTTGCTTTGTCTGTACATTTCGAATTCTAAAATTTGGCTGCTTATTTGCTCCTCAAACTAAAAGCCTGCTTCACTCGTCTCTTGTAGAAACCTGCATTCCAACGGGCTAACCGGGAACATACCACCGCAGCTGGGCAAGCTACCAAATCTTGTTCAGCTTAGGTTGGACAGGAACAGGCTGAAAGGGTCAATTCCTGGTGGCAATGCTACTGGTTTTTCTCCTATGGCAGATACCGGGTCGGTGACTTGTCCTAACTCCTTTTCTTTTCTGTATATGGTGCTACTGATGGAAAATTGGATATGATGTAAGAAGGTCATGAAAATTTAATTTGCGACATCAAAAGGTTCATGATTCATAAAAAAGAATAGACTGAACTGAACTTCAGAGTAGGACAAAAAGGACAAGTATCAGCGGTAATACTTGCTAAATTTGTCCAGAGTAATGCTTTTGTTACCATTTTCTGTTGATAACATGTTCATTAAATACACTTAACAAAACCAATATGTGAGTGTGTGACCATGTTCCAGTAAATTATTACTATATCTGAATACTTTATGTTTGCTTCGTCAGGTCCACACCTCACAGTGGACTATGCCCGTCTCCTCGATTAAGCGTTGCAGATTTCTCCTTCAACTTCCTTGTTGGAAAAATCCCAATTTGTTTGAAGTATCTTCCAAGGTACTAGTATTACACAAGGCACTTCCCACTGTTAATATCAGTTAGAAGTCCATCCATTCACGTGGCTAGTTTGCAGGTCAAGTTTTCAGGGGAACTGCTTCCAGGATGAGTACTCTATACGACAACGTGCTCATCAAATTTGTGCAAGTATGTGACTTAGCCTCTACAAGTTATCACAATTATTTCAGTGTTAACTACAAAGCTTATCTATTTCTCTAATTAATACTAAAAAATCATGCTATAAAATTATATAGGAGTGCCTGTTGTTCTTATAAAATTTCTCTGTAGAGTTTACCATCACTGCTCATGACAGACAACACATTTTTCCTTTTATTTGCAAACGAATTTTTTTGTGGGTATGTGCAAAACGAAGTTGTCCGTTAAATTACACTACTTATGCGACATGGCATTCATTTCTTCAAGGGGTGTGCTTCAGTACCCCATCTTAAGAGTTTGTTTTTGTCATCTGGCCACAATCGCCATCTCTGTTAAACTAAGCCCTGCATAGCCCATTCAATCTGTTTGGGGTGGATTGGGTAGAAGCAAAATCCTACTAAGGAGGTTTTTTATCGCAAAAATATTAGGCGTTGGATCAGTGGGCTCGGATTTGAAAACAGTTCGGGCCTATTGGCATGTTACCAAAGATACAGGATTTACCTGATAGATCTTAAATATCGACGAAGTTACCCATATAAGCTACAGAGGGTAGTATTGATACTTATGCAAAACCTTATGTTGAAGCTCGTGCACCACCATTATGGGTTATAGCTATTTACGCAATTTGCAGTGACCTAATGTCATCTTCAACTTCCATCGACTGAATCTACTCATTTGTTTTAGGTGCGTCTACAGCTGCTAATTTAAAGGGATTCAAACGCCCTGCTTCTGAGCATAAGCATGATAAAGTGCAGCAACCGACTTGGCTTATTGTTTTGGAAATCGCAACCGGTGCTCTCCTGCTTGTTTTCCTGATCACTGGTGCAATTACTGCCTCCAGAAGCTGCAATCTAAAGCCTTCTATAAGAATATCATCATGGAGTAGATCAAAAAGTTGGAGCGACGAGATAACAGTACTGATTGGTTGGTATTAACATTATCTTACAAATTGATTATTTTGTCTTAAGATATATTGTTGCTAATGTGTTCATGCTTTTCTCAGATTCTGATATGCTGAAAAGTTTGCCAAAGTTGAGTCGTCAGGAACTTGAAGTAGCATGTGAGGATTTTAGCAACATTATTGGCTCAACTCCGGAGACAGTAGTCTACAAAGGAACAATGAAGGATGGACCTGAGGTTTCTGTCATATCATTGTGCGCCTTTGAAGGTCATTGGACTAGCCAGCATGAACTCTTTTACCAAAACAAGGTAGTTCATTTGTCTAAAATTGCGACTCGGAAACACCTTTTTTTAAACTCAAATAAATAAATAAATAAAATGGGATGAACATTGTAGGTTATTGATCTGGCAAGGCTGAATCATGAGAACATAGCCAAGTTTCTGGGCTACTGCAGAGAGAGTGACCCGTTCTCGAGGATGTTAGTCTTTGAGTACGCGTCAAATGGGACCCTGTACGAGCACCTACACTGTAAGTCTATCTCTTCAATTTCGTTACGACAGGCTAAATATTTGCATTTTCTGTGTGTCGTAGATTTGATCTCATTTGTTTTTCTTCCTTTAGATGGGGAAGCAGCCCAATTTTCTTGGCTCAGACGGATGAAAATAGCCATCGGCATCGCCCAAGGTTTAAGGTATCTGCACACCGAGTCGCAGCCTCCTTTCGCTATATCAGAGCTGAACTCCAATTCAGTTTACGTCACAGAAGATTTTACCCCCAAGGTACTGCATGCTTTGCTTTTACCTGTAGACTAGTACTCTATCTCTTTGGAGCTTACCTTTCAGATGAATACAGTGTCTAACATTGTGGAATGAACAACAGCTGGTCGACTTTGAGTGCTGGAAAATGCTGTTTTCGAGACACGAGAAGGCGCTCGGCCACTTCAACAGCAAAGCCTCTTTCCCTAGCCGGGACTCTTCGGAGGACAAGTACATGGACATCCAAGGCAACACGTTTGCCTTTGGAGTGATCTTGCTCGAGATCATCAGCGGGCGGCTTCCCTACTGCAAGGACAAAGGCTACTTGGTGGACTGGGTGAGCAGAATTGTTTCTCAACCTCATTGTAACAACAGTGCATGTCTTACTCAAAGATCGCGTAAAAGTAAAATGAAATGCTGGAAAATTCTATCATTTCACCAACTGAAGAAGTCATTTGCAGCGAAAGTTCAAATAACTGCTCATTCTGAATTTCTGATCCTCTACATTTCTGCAGGCCATCAAGTACCTCCAGCAGCCGGAGGAGATCGGGAAGCTGGTCGACCCGGAGCTGACCAACGTGCGGACGGAGGACCTGGCGGTGATCTGCAGCGTGGTGAGCCGGTGCGTCGACCCCGACCCGTCCAAGCGGCCGTCGATGCAGATCATCGCGGGGGCCCTGGAGACCGGCATCGACCTCTCGGCGGCCGGCATCCTCAAGGAGTCCTCCCTGGCGTGGGCGGAGCTCGCCCTGTCGTTGTAGCAGCACACGCCTCACCTCACCTCGTCACACTGTAGATTTTCGTCAATGCTAACACTGATTTGTTGCGTGCCATCATCTTCTCCGCCTTGTTGGCTCCACGTATGTATACAACGCTTGCTAAAGCGGGTGAGTGGGCGGGCTGGGTGCTCGCCCAGCAGTTGGGCCGCCATGTAATTCCGTGTGCCTTAGTTGTAGTTTCAGTGTGGGGGTTCAGAAATGCAATGCTGCTCCTTATCTGAAATGATGTTGCACCTTGTGTGAACCTTTGTTTTTCAGCTAAGAGAGTTGAGGATAGATGGATGCTTTTTCTCTAGATCTTCTCCGAGGGTCTGCATCGACGGTCTCTTGGAACGGTCCGGTTCGACGCAACCGCTCACCACCCTGCAGGTCAACTTCAGGTTCTGGCTCCGGACATTGGTCAGCTTCCGGTCGAGTAGCTTACCGATCTCCTCAGGCAGCAGCTCAGGATAGCTAAAGTAGTGATCTGAACGCTCTTATTTTTGTTTGCCGAGGGAGTACATTTTCATCATCAGGTAAATGGTCGTCATCATCATTCGCACCGATTGATTGGCACGCACTTACCATGATAAGTGCCCCCATCCCATGTCCTCTGCGTGAAAAACGCATGGGCCTTGAGTCATCTGCAAGCAAGCAAAACTGTCTCCAAGATGCAAGCTGCCCCCTTTCTTTCTTTTCTCTTTTCTTTTTTTCTTTCTGCCAAGAGAGTGTGCTTGTTTTATTGGGCTGGCAGGGGAGAACCCATGCATCTTCCTGTTTCGGCAGTAGAAAATGTGTAGGTAGTTTCTTGGAGGGGGCAAGTAAAGTGGTGGTCCTTGTCCCTGTTAATTACAAGTTGATGGCACACCAACTAGAGATCTCAGTGCAAGTGTTTCCAGCTGAATCAGGCCAGCACTTGCTAGTCATATCACAAATCCTACTTACTTCTTTTTTCTACCACTGGCAGAGGAGATTATTGCCAAAGCCTATTTTATTCTTAGCTTGAAGATGATGGCACACCGACTAGAGATCTCAATGGCCGTGGTACGTGTCTCCAGCTGAGAACAGGGCAGTGCTACTTACCAGTCATGTCACAGATCCTACTTACTATTTTTCCTTCAACTTCCAGAGTAGATTATTGGTATCATTTTATCCAAAAAAATATAGATTGTAGTACATCCTTCTTCTTGGCAAAACCTGTTTTATTCTTGCCAAAGCCTATATTTTTATCCTTGGCTAGAAGATGATGACAGGCACCCCACACCAACTAAACATCTCAGTGATAGTACTAGTCAGGAAAAAAAAGAAGTTGTGATCAATGGTAGCACTCATGCCACAAGCAAGCAGGTCTTGGATATTCAAGGCATGCATGTGCTCACTCTGGGGCCAGGGCTTTCTGGTCTGCCTGTTGCCTCCTCCGCCCACCTTTCCATCTCTGATGTTGCCACCTTTTAATTCTCTTCAGCAGAATCATCATCCGCAGGTGGGCCCATGGCTACAGCAGCCATGGCCAACCTCTTATCCTTCTTCTCCTCCAAATAACGTGCAGTACTAACAAATTTCAGCGTTAAAAAGATGTGATTGTTTCAGGCTGAGGCAGCCATGATCCCAACACCTGTTGCTTCTGCTAAGCATGATTACTTGATTAGATTGCACTATCATTAGCAGAAAGTGTTCCTATTAGAGGACAAAAGCACGGTACTTAGCAATGATCTATCCAGGAAGCAAGAAGATGCTATACATGCTGGTGGCCTTTTTGTAAAGTAGGAGGAGCTGGTAGGTAGTTAATGGGAAAGGAAGGTGAGATGATATGATGCATGCACGCACCAGGTAAGGTTCCAAGCATAACAGACAACATGCATAGATTCTAGGGGGGAACTGTATTATTGTCAGTTAACAGTCTCCTGGAAACGGGCAAATATATAATTCAGTTTTTGTCTGGTTTGTTCATAGGCAAACCGAACAAAATCCACAACTTAGAAATGCTATTATTTTTGGCCCTTAACATTGGCAACTCTCTCGTGTTAATTAATATAAAGAGCAGATTAAAGAAAGTGTACCTTTTAAACTTTGTATCTTCTGACAATGTGTGTGAGCTGTGAAGCAGCAGCAGCAGCAGTAGTGTAGAGTACTGGTGTGAGGTTGAAGCAGGTACAGCTTCTTTCCTTTGAGGAGATCCTAAGCAACACCACCAGTGTCTTCTACTCAGTACTCAGTACTCACTTGCACCATACCACAAAACCCACAATGGGGAGCTCTAACAACTGGCACTGAGCACTGGTTGCTCTGGCTTGCGAGTGAAGCCTATCAAATCCAGACAAACATACAGCGCAAAAAACAGCAGAAAATCTCAAGGATCTCCTGCAACTTTTCCCTCCTTGCAGTTTTTGTCCAGCTCTTAGTAGCTAGGAAGGGAAAAGAAATGCTGGAAGAACAGTGGATGGAATACCGGGGTCAGAATCAATCAGACGCCTTGGCCTGATGTGTTGTACTAGTTGCTAGACCTAGATGTCCTGATGTAATGACAAGAGTACTGTGCTCTAGACTACACTTTTGGCCTGATGTGTTGTCGACTAGTACCACTGGTCACTTGCTGGGGTGGTGAGGTGAGTTTGGTGTGGAGTATTATGTGAGAGGCAGGGCCATCAGCCACTCCCAACTTAATGATAGTAGCTACTTACAGCATTGCTCATGGACATCACATATAAGTGTCTATTAATGTCTGCACATTTTTGTGTCATTTCTGTTCAGTCCGTCCCTGCACAGGCAATTCTGCACGTTGCTGTTCTTCAGCAATCAGAAGATGTGGAGGAAGCAAAATACTAGTAGTATGCTAAAACTAAAACAAGATTTCTTTTTGGCAGCACTACAAGCTAATGCAAGATGGTTTTAACAAACCGCGCCAGTTTTCGCGGCGAGGTTTGGCAGCAAGTCCTCTGAACCATTGCGTGTTCTTGGATGTATAGTGCTAACTGTTAGAATAAATCCGAGGCATACCGTTGATCATCCGAGGACCAAGCAATCTTGTTTCTGGTCCAAGGGGAGGTCCTATTGGACGCATTCTGCGTCAAGTAGTCGGGCGTTCGCACAGGGGGTTTCGTTTCTGGGCTTACTGGGCCGGGATGCGCTGGTTTCTCTCTTTCGTTGTTTCCCGCGCGTTTCTCTGGTTTACTCGTTCTTTGAAAACTGTTTCTGCTGTTTCACGCGATGTACTGCTTCTGTTGTTTCTCTCTGTTTTTACTGTTTGTTAAAGGAAGAACAGTTCCAATAAAAGAGAAAACTCATGACAATCTTGTTTCTATTTGTGAAACTTGACAAACAGTAGTAAAAGAAGAGTTCCAAAAGTCCAAGAAAGTATCAGTATAGGAGCAGAAAAAAAATACAAAAAACTATATGGAAATAAGAATATAAATATTTGAGCTTCTTTACAAACTTATTCTGCAGATTTAAACCTTCTTTACAATTGAACGTAATGCAAGAATGTTAAACAAACAACAGATTAGTTTCCTCATGGTACTGTTCCTTTGAGTTAAAAAAAATTCGAGCACGACACTGAGATTTGTTAACGAGGTTCACCGATATGGCTACATCCCGGGGCCTGACTACGGGCGCTCCTCCCCGTGACACCGTCACAATACCGCACACCGGCCACCCAGGCGCCGGCACACGCCGCCGGCTCCCCCTTGCGTGCCTGTGCTATTATGTTGGCATAGGTTACATCGTGTGTCTAGCCCCGCTATATATGAGAAGCCTAGGATACAAGTGTCCTACTTGGACACGACTCCATATCCTATCTAAACACAATACAACTACAAGTCCAACTATAACCTACCTTGTACATAATATTCGACACAACTCTAACACTAACAATAGTGTGCTTGCAATAGGTCCACAAAGAAGCTACTGTAAGCTTGATAAATTCTGATGTGATATGCAAACAGACATATTGAGATAATTCAAAGTGGTGAGACATAGGATTCAATAGGTTCTCCCATTTGGACTTGGACAGTTAGGAATCCCCCAATTCAGTTGTAAATCTAGGGACAAAGCAGGGGAGTTTGAATTGTCGCCCGACATCCCGCACCCAGGGTAGCGCTGCGCGCCTGCGCCGAGAAGCGTAAGCAGTGTCAGGCAATATGGTCGCTTGTCGAAGATGACTGGACACGCAGGTTTACTTCAGCGAGACAATCGTGTCCCATATATATTCATTAAAAACAGTAAAGAAAATCACTCCCAGCAACCATCTACTGCAAATCATCCAACATATCTCTCGGGAGTTGAGACAGACAGAACATGCAGCCATTACATCGTGCCCAAACGACCAGCAGAATCTTACCAAATTCAGGCATGCTCACATCATCTATTTTTACCTTTTTGTGAATCAGGCTTGCTCACAGCATAACTGGAAATTACCACAAACTTCAGGAAATGTATAAATTCAGCGTTCATCATTCCACACTATTACAAACCAAAGGGAACTAGTCAATTCAGGGTTCATCACTCCAAGATATTACAATACAGCAAACTATTGTTCATCGTCCCATAATTTTAAAATCCATGGGGAATACATTAATGCAGCAGTTAACATTCAACGATTTCGCAAACAATACGAAACGGGTAGTTTCGGTGTTCATCGACTCCGGACATGGCATTCTGCACCGTTCTTGCTGTATGACAGGATTGGTTGATAGCACCATTCAGTCCCAGATAAGGCGGTATAAAAAAACCAAGCACATGCGCCTAGACGACCCATGGTGTGTTCAGATGCTGGAAACATTGTGATCAAACTGTACACCTGGTTTTTTGGCAGGTTAAGCCAAGGAATTTAAGATACATAAGCAGAACTAGTAATGGCTCGTACTTATGGAACCCACATAGCGAAATTTTACAGAATACACACTAGGAAAAGTAAGCATCATGGGGATCTATATGGTGTACCTCTCAATCACTCATGCAGTTACTAGGTCTAATTTTTTTCTTCTGAATGTGATGAATCTTTTGCCAGTTTGGATCTCCATTGTTTCACATAATCTCGTGAGCACCTCATTGCAGTGCTTGAGTTCAAAATTCAAACTCCTCAAGGGACCGGAGCAGTTCTGGAGGCGACTGGATATTCTGGCAATCAACAGTGGACAGTTTCGTGAGGGCCTGGGGCAGCACTGGAAGAGACTGAATATTCGGGCAATAATCGATGGACAACTCCTCAAGGGACTGGGGCAGTACTGGAAGAGACCGAATATTCTTACAATATTTGATGGACAGTTTCTTGAGTGACTGGGGCAGGACTGGAAGAGACCGGATATTCTGACATAATTCAATGGACAGTTCCTTGAGAGATAGGACACGAAGCAGAGTGAAGACCTAAAAAACGGGAGCAGGCCCTAAGCTGCATTTCCAGAGCTTAAGTACTTGCAGGCACTTTAAGCCCCACCGTTCTGCCTACCAACCATCCAATTAGGGTATCTCGCTCCATTGTACCCGCCGAGTTCCAGTTTTTCAAGATCCTTCGGAGGGCATAGACCCTCAAGTACCTCTACTTCAACTTCTGGATTGCAGCTCTCCTGAGTCCTGATCACAATCCCAGCATAGTTCTAGCTCTGTAAGTCGCTCCTTATCAGCTAGAGCTTCCTCATTGCTTTTAACATTTTCAACACCTCTAATGCGCAGACGGCCACGAAGCTTGTATAGATCCGTCAGATGTCTTGTGTTGTAACCTCCTTCCTTACTTACTGTGAAGTATGGTCCTAACTCTTGGAGTGATGTCGACCTGGCAATGTTCACCAACTTCAGAATGCTGGCATTCCCTACATGCCGCAAGCTAACCAAATTAATCCCGACTTCACCTTTGGAGAGCGAAAGACGTTTGCAATTACCAAAATCAAGTGTCTGAATGTGGTGAAGTTTTTTTAAAGGTCCTTGGTAAAATTAGACCGTGCGATTTGCCGATCCTGTAAGTAAGGTGACGTATATGCTTGACACCAATAGGTTCTAAGAAATTGACATGCCAAGTCAAACCAAAAGTCACGTCCAGTACCCGCAATTTTTGCAGCCTCATGATTATATTCTTGAAAACTTCTTCATCACGTGGTGTCCATAATTTGATAACTTTAATGATGAGAGTGCGTAAATTTTCCAGTTGAAAAGTCTTCATGGCAAGCTTCTCTCCGTTATAAGTATCAATGAAAAGATGGCGAACACCTGGAGGAATTTCTCCTGTCCATCCATCCTCAATTCTAAAGCAATCGTGTCCAGCGATCCTCTCTGCTAAATCATACATCAGATCATGCATTAAATAGTAGTCCTCACCGCAGGACTCCTTTCCCCCAAATTGCAGAAATGAGATCGACACAAGTTCATCAAAGTAATCCTGACCAACATCTTCCATTTCCTTCCCAGCATTAATACTTCTTATAAACCCTTCTGCCACCCACAACTTAAGTAACAAATTACGACTGAAATGATGTCTTCTGGGGAACATACTACAGTAAGCAAAGCATTGTCTAATCTGCTCATTAAGATGCTGGTAGCTCCATGATAGAGCTCCCATCGTCTCGTTCAATAAGTCCTGATCTCTAGCTCTTCTCCAAAACTCAACATTTTTTCTTTTACGTAGTTGTCCTCCCACTGTACTGGCTGCTAGAGGTTGTTGGATAAACAACAACTGAACTTTGGGCCAAAGGCCATTACATATACATGTGTGTCAAAGTGCAGGAAACCCCTTACACAATGGGGATATTCCGTAAAGAGACTATACACATCTAACACCCCCCCCCCCCACAAACTCATGGTGGATCAACAACACTGAGTTTGGAGAGGAAAAAGGTATGCTGCGCTCGAGTCTGTGCCTTCGTGAAGAAGTCAGCCAACTATAACTCAGAGGGCACATAGTGAAGAGCGAGAGTCTGATCCTGCATAGCAGCACGCACAAAGTGGGCATCCACACCGATGTGCTTGGTGAGCTCATGCTTCACCGGGTCACGCGCAATACTGATAACACCAGTACTGTCTGACAATAAGGGAGTCGAGGTAGTAGCAGACACACCAAAATCCTCAAGTAACCACCGTAACCAGATCACCTCAGCCGTCAACATAGCCATGGCCAGCAATTCAGCCTCTGTACTCGAGCGAGAAACTGGAGTCTATTTCTTTGTCTTCCAGGCAATAAGAGAGCCGCCAAGAAAGACACAGTAAGCAGACAGTGAGCGTCGATCAGAGGGATCACTAGCCCAGGTAGCATCAGAGTAGGCCTGGAGCTCAAGAGAGCTGGAGCGGGGAAAGAAAAGGCGCTGAGAGATCGTGCCACGAAGGTATCGTAGAACACGGAGGAGATGACTATAGTGGACAGAGGTGGGGGCTGAAACAAACTGACCCAGGATGTGAACCGGATAGGAGATGTCAGGACGCGTAACAACAAGATAGACAAGACTACCAACGAGGTGATGATAGCGAGTGGGATTAGAAAGAGGGTCACCATCAGAGGCACGAAGCTGAACGTTGAGCTCCATAGGAGTCACAACTGCGCGGTCATCACCGAGAGCAGCTCGAGCAAGAAGATCCTGAATATATTTCTCTTGAGAGATGTAGAAGCCATCAGGGGTCGAGGAGATCTCAATCCCAAGAAAGTAGCGAAGAGGACCAAGATCAGTCATGAGGAACTGGTCGTGAAGGCGGGCCTTAACAAAGGCATGTAGTCAGAGTCGTCACCAGTGATGATCATGTCATCAACATAGAGAAGGAGAAGAGTCCGACCATGAGGAGACGTGTGGACAAATAACACGGGATCATGATCACTGGGCAAGAAACCAGCGGCAGTCACCACAGAGGCGAAGCGCTCAAACCAGGCGCGAGGGGCCTGTTTAATACCATAGAGAGAGCGGCGAAGACGACAGACCATACCATCAGGGGCATAGTACCCCGGTGGTGGCTGCATGTAAACCTCCTCACGCAACTCGCCATTGGGAAAGGCGTTCTGGACATCAAGTTGAGAGATAGACCATTGACGAACAGAAGCCACAGCAAGGAGAGTGCGGACAGTGGTCATGTGAGCCACATGAGCGAATGTCTCATCATAATCGCATCCCTGCTCTTGCTGGAAACCACGGGCCACAAGAAGAGCTTTGTAGCGCTCAAGAGAACCATCGAGTGAGTCTTAATCTTGTAGACCCACTTGCAGGTGATGGGACGAATACCGGAAGGGAGGGAAACCAGCTCCCATGTGCCAGAGCGCTCAAGGGCAACAAGCTCTTCGGCCATTGCAAGCTGCCATTCAGGTTGAGTCATGGCAGTCCGATAGGAAGTGGGCTCATCAATAACAGAGAGACCATACCGATCGGGAGAGTAGCGATCAGGCGGAGGACGAGGCCGAGCACGTAGGTTGTGAACCGGGGGAGGCGTGAGGGGAGGTGCACCAGAGGTGGAAGGTGCGTCAGGGGAGACATCCTCAGGATGAGGGCGACGAGTATAGTGGAGAGGGAACGGTGAGAGAGGGCGACGGACTGGAGATGATGGTGGAGAGGTGGAGGAGGAGGATGGAGAAGATGGGATCAGTGGTGAATGAGAAGGAATGAGAGGTGCCGGAGGAAGGGGTGACACAGGAGGCACATAGCAGGGTGTATCGGGAAGGAGAAGGAAAGAAAGATCGTCCACAGAGAAACTCAAGGAAGAAGGAAGTGAGTAATAGGAACGAGACTCGTCAAAAGTCACATCACGCGAGATGCGTAAGCGACGACCTACATGATCCCAACATCGATAACTGATGTCTACTACGCAACCTTCTTCTTGTAGACGTTGTTGGGCCTCCAAGTGCAGAGGTTTGTAGGACAGTAGCAAATTTCCCTCAAGTGGATGACCTAAGGTTTATCAATCCGTGGGAGGTGTAGCATGAAAATGGTCTCTCTCAAGCAACCCTGCAACCAAATAACAAAGATTCTCTTGTGTCCCCAACACACCCAATACAATGGTAAATTGTATAGGTGCACTAGTTCGGCGAAGAGATGGTGATACAAGTGCAATATGGATGATAGATATGAGTATTTGTAATCTGAAAATATAAAAACAGCAAGGTAACTAGTGATAAAAGTGAGCGTAAACGGTATTGTAATGCTAGGAAATAAGGCCTAAGGTTCATACTTTCACTAGTGCAAGTTCTCTCAACAATAATAACATAATTGGATCATATAACTATCCCTCAACATGCAACAAAGAGTCACTCCAAAGTCACTAATAGCGGAGAACAAACGAAGAGATTATTGTAGGGTACGAAACCACCTCAAAGTTATTCTTTCTGATCGATCTATTCAAGAGTCCGTAGTAAAATAACACGAAGCTATTCTTTCCGTTCGATCTATCATAGAGTTCGTACTAGAATAACACCTTAAGACACAAATCAACCAAAACCCTAATGTCACCTAGATACTCCAATGTCACCTCAAGTATCCATGGGTATGATTATACGATATGCATCACACAATCTCAGATTCATCTATTCAACCAACACATAGAACTTCAAAGAGTGCCCCAAAGTTTCTACCGGAGAGCCAAGACGAAAAGGTGTGCCAACCCCTATGCATAAGTTCACAAACGGAACCCGCAAGTTGATCACCAAAACATACATCAAGTGAATCAATAGAATACCCCATTGTCACCACGGGCATCCCACGCAAGACATACATCAAGTGTTCTCAGATCCTTAAAGACTCAATCCGATAAAATAACTTCAAAGGGAAAACTCAATCCATTACAAGAGAGTAGGGGGGGGGGGGGGAACATCATAAGATCCAACTATAATAGCAAAGCTCGCGATACATCAAGATCGTACCACCTCAAGAACACGAGAGAGAGAGAGAGAGAGAGAGATCAAACACATAGCTACTGGTACATACCCTCAGCCCCGAGGGTGAACTACTCCCTCCTCGTCATGGAGAGCGCTGGGATGATGAAGATGGCCACCGGTGAGGGATCCCCCCTCCGGCAGGGTGCCGGAACAAGGTCCCGATTGGTTTTTGGTGGCTACAGAGGCTTGCGGCAGCGGAACTCCCGATCTATTGTGCTCCTCGATGTTTTTAGGGTATATGTATATATATAGGCGAAAGAAGTCGGTCAGGGGAGCCACGAGGGGCCCACGAGGGTGGGGGCGAGCCCAGGGGGTAGGGCGCGCCTCCCTGCCTCATGGCTTTCTCGAAGCTTCCCTGACGTCTACTCCAAGTCTCCTGGATTGCTTCTGTTCGAAAAATAACTCTCCCGAAGGTTTCATTCCGTTTGGACTCCGTTTGATATTCCTTTTCTTCGAAACACTGAAATAGGCAAGAAAACAACAATTTGGGCTGGGCCTCCGGTTAATAGGTTAGTCCCAAAAATAATATAAAAGTGTTTAATAAAGCCCATAAACATCCAAAACAGATAATATAATAGCATGAATACTTCATAAATTATAGATACGTTGGAGACGTATCAGCATCCCCAAGCTTAATTCCTGCTCATCCTCGAGTAGGTAAATGATAAAAGAAATAATTTATGAAGTGCGAATGCTAGCAGGTGCACAAGTTTGATCAATGATAATTTCAATCACCTTTTCTAGCATCATTATATGTCATAACAGTAGCTCATATCATAAAGCTTCTCATGATCAAGTAACAAGCTATTCACATGTTAAAGTATAGATCATAAACTTTCTTGAAAACTAACAAACATTTCACAGTCATCAAACGATTGCAATTCATCTTATTTTCAGGAAGTGTCTATGTAAGAGCTTTGATTTAGCAAATCCCACATACTCAACTATCATATAGTCTTCCATGATTGCTACCACTCAAAGCATATTTTTAGAACAAATAGCATCAACATACACAATAGGGGCTTAATGTTTCGCCTCCCAACTTATTTATCATATAGATAATTGTCAACAATAATAATTCATGATCAAATATATTTGAATGGCCATATATGCTTAGATCTTTCTCCACCACATGATGCTTGCCAACTAAAAGTAGGTTGGGATGAGAAGGAATACTACTGACTCTTGCATAAAAGTAAAAGATAGACCCTTCGCAGAGGGAAGCAGGGATTTGCAGAGGTGCCAGAGCTCGAAGCTTTTAAAACGAAGATGAAAATAATTTTGAGAGGTATGCTTTCATTGTCAACATAACGACCAAGAGTTCCCAATATCTTCCATACTAGATACATTATAGGCAGTTCCCAAACAGAAAGGTAAAGATTTTACTCCCCCTCCACCAACAATCACACTCCACGGCTTGTCCGCAACAACGGGTGCCGTCCAACTATCAACAATCCTGGGGGAGATTGTTTAAATTATTTGAGATTTTGTTTTTGATCTTTGATCATAGGACTGGGCATCCCAGTTACCAGCCATTTTCTCGTGAATGATGAGCAGAGTCCACTCATCGTGAGAATAACCCACCTAGCATGGAAGATACTGACAGCCCCTAGTCGCTACATGAGTGATTCGGGCATACAAAACAGATTATTATTTGAAGGTTTAGAGTTTGGCACATGCAAATTTACTTGGAACGGCAGGTAAATACCGCATATAGGTAGATATGGTGGACACTCATGGAAGAAACTTGGTTCAAGGAATTTGGATGCACAAGAAGTATTCCCGCTTAGTACAGATATTTTGGCTAGCAAAGGATTCTAAATAGCAAGCACCACATGTTGGAGGATCTATAACAATATAACTTCTATACAAATATACCCAACCATAACTCATTATGTTGTCTTCCTTGTCCAACTTCAACTAATTTGCTCAGGTTTGAAAATAATTAATGGGGCTCACAATCATAGAAGATGTCCAAGATAGCATATTTATATGTGAAATCTCTCTTCCTTCAATATTCTTTCATGAATTGTTTAAGTGACCAATACAATGTTTGCTAACTTTCAAAAAATTTACCACCTCTACTTCTTCTATGTGAAGGCATTACCCCCCATGGGAAAGGCATACAAAACACATATAATTTCAGATTTATGACATTCAAATCATTCAACCATTTACTCATAGGATATAAGTGAAGCACACGAGTAAATGACAAACTACTCCAAAAAGATATAAGTGAAGATCAATGAGTAGTTAAATAATTATGTAGCTATGTGAAGACTCTCTCTCATTTAAGAATTTCAGATCTTGGGATATTATTCAAACAGCAAGAAAAATAAAATAAAATGACATTTCAAGGATAGCACTCATCATGTGAAGAAGCAAAAACTTAGGGTCAACCGATACTAATCGATAATTGTTGAAGAAGAAAGGTGGGATGCGTACCGGGGCATCCCCAAGCTTAGATGCTTGAGACTTCTTGAAATATTATCTTGGGGTGCCTTGGGCATCCCCAAGCTTGAGCTTTTGTGTCTCCTTAATTCCTCTCATATCACGGTTTTCTAAATCTCGAAAGCTTCATCCACACCAAACTCAACAAGAACTCGTGAGATAAGTTAGTATAAACCAATGCAAAAACCTTATCATTTTCTACTGTAACAAATCACTAAAATTATTATTCAATATTGCATACTAAATGCCTCTGCATATTTAATACTCCTATCCTCAGATAGAATCATTAAACAAGCAAACATATGCAAACAATGCAAACATAACAGCAATCTGCCAAAACAGTACAGTCTGTAAAGAATGCAAGATTCATCATACTTCCCTAACTCCAAACATTATGGAATTCTACCACACAATAGAAAATTTATCAGAGATCAATATGCAAAAAGTTTCAACATTTTATCATATTCTGACTTTTCTAGGGAATTTTTGCAACAGCGGTAAACTTTCTGTTTTGAAACAACAACATGTATACTTGCAAAATAAGCATGGTAAAGGCTATCCTTGACATTTTTATTGAAAATAGAGATGCAAAACATTATTCCAATTAACAGCAAGCAAATTCTAACAAAATAACATGACGCTCCAAGCAAAACACATATCATGTGGTGAATAAAAATATAGCTCCAAGTAAAGTTACCGATGAACGAAGACGCAAGAGGGGATGCCATCCGGGGCATCCCCAAGCTTAGGCTTTTGGTTGTCCTTTAATATTACATTGGGGTCCCTTGGGCATACCCAAGCTTAGGCTCTTTCCACTACCTATTCCATAGTCCATCGAATCTTTACCCAAAACGTGAAAACTTCACAACACAAAACTTAACAGAAAACTCGTAAGCTCCGTTAGTATAAGAAAATAGCTCACCACTTAGGTACTGTTGTGAACTCATTATAAATTAATATTGGTGTAATATCTACTGTATTCCAACTTATCTATGGTTCATACCCGCCGATACTACTCATAGATTCATCAAAATAAGCAAACAACACATAGAAAACAGAATCTGTCAAAAACAGAACAGTCTGTAGTAATCTGTACCAAATGCAAACTTCTCGAACTCAGAAAAGTCTGCCAAAATAGGAAGACCTAGATAATTTCATTATTGATCTGCTGCAATTGGAATCAGTATTTTATCGCTTTCTGGTGATTTTGAACAATTGCTTTCATGAGCAGAAAGTTTCTGTCTTTTTCAGCAAGATCAAATAATTATCATCCAAGAAGAGCCTATAGGTCTTACTTGGCACAAACACTAATTAAAACATAAAACCACATCTAACCAGAGGCTGGATGATTTATTTATTACTAAACAAGAGCAAAAAGCAAAAAACAAAAATAAAAATTGGGTTGCCTCCCAACAAGCGCTAACGTTTAACGCCCCTAGCTAGGCATGATGATTTCAATGATGCTCACATAAAAGATAAGATTTGAAACATAAAGAGAGCATCATGAAGAATATGACTAGCACATTTAAGTCTAAGCCACTTCCTATGCATAGGGATTTTGTGAGCAAACAACTTATGGGAACAATAATCAACTAGCATAGGAAGGCAAAGCAAGCATAACTTTATAACTTTAAGCACATAGAGAGGAAACTTGATATTATTGCAATTCCTACAAGCATATGTTCCTCCCTCATAATAATTTTCAGTAGCATCATGAATGAATTCAACCATATAACCAGCACATAAAACATTCTTTTCATGATCTACTTGCATAGAAATTTTACTACTCTCCACATAAGCAAAATTCTCATTCGGAATAGTGGGAGCAAATTCAAGAAAATAACTATCATGGGATTGAAAATTGAAATCAAGATGACAAGTTTCATGGTTATCATTATTCTTTAGAGCATACGTGTCATCACAATAATCATGATAGATAGGAAGCATGCTTTCATCATAATATATTTGCTCATCAAAACTTGGGGGACTAAACATGTCATCTTCATCAAACATAGCATTCCCAAGCTTGTGGCTTTGCATATCATTAGCATCATGAGTATTCAAAGAATTCATACTAACAACATTGCAATCATGCTCATCATTCACATATTTTATGCCAAGCATTCTATGTAATTCTTCTTCTAGTACTTGAGCACAATTTTCCTTTCCATCATTTTCACGAAAGATATTAAAAAGATGAAGCATATGAGGCACCCTCAATTCCATTTTTTTGTAGTTTTCTTTTATAACCTAAACTAGTGATAAAACACGAAACTAAAAGATTCGATTGAAAGATCTAAAGATATACCTTCAAGCACTAACCTCCCCGGCAACGGCGCCAGAAAAGAGCTTGATGTCTACTACGCAACCTTCTTCTTGTAGACGTTGTTGGGCCTCCAAGTGCAGAGGTTTGTAGGACAGTAGCAAATTTCCCTCAAGTGGATGACCTAAGGTTTATCAATCCGTGGGAGGCGTAGGATGAAGATGGTCTCTCTCAAGCAACCCTGCAACCAAATAACAAAGAGTCTCTTGTGTCCCCAACACACCCAATTCAATGGAAAATTGTATAGGTGCACTAGTTCGGCGAAGAGATGGTGATACAAGTGCAATATGGATGATAGATATGAGTATTTGTAATCTGAAAATATAAAAATAGCAAGGTAACTAATGATAAAAGTGAGCGTAAACGGTATTGCAATGCTAGGAACTAAGGCTTAAGGTTCATACTTTCACTAGTGCAAGTTCTCTCAACAATAATAACATAATTGGATCATATAACTATCCCTCAACATGCAACAAAGAGTCACTCCAAAGTCACTAATAGCGGAGAACAAACGAAGAGATTATTGTAGGGTACGAAACCACCTCAAAGTTATTCTTTCTGATCGATCTATTCAAGAGTCCGTAGTAAAATAACACGAAGCTATTCTTTCCGTTCGATCTATCATAGAGTTCGTACTAGAATAACACCTTAAGACACAAATCAACCAAAACCCTAATGTCACCTAGATACTCCAATGTCACCTCAAGTATCCATGGGTATGATTATACGATATGCATCACACAATCTCAGATTCATCTATTCAACCAACACATAGAACTTCAAAGAGTGCCCCAAAGTTTCTACCGGAGAGCCAAGACGAAAACGTGTGCCAAGCCCTATGCATAAGTTCACAAACGGAACCCGCAAGTTGATCACCAAAACACACATCAAGTGAATCAATAGAATACCCCATTGTCACCACGGGCATCCCACGCAAGACATACATAGTTCTCAAATCCTTAAAGACTCAATCCGATAAGATAACTTCAAAGGGAAAACTCAATCCATTACAAGAGAGTAGAGGGGGGGGGGGACATCATAAGATCCAACTATAATAGCAAAGCTCGCGATACATCAAGATCGTACCACCTCAAGAACACGAGAGAGAGAGAGATCAAACACATAGCTACTGGTACATAGCCTCAGCCCCGAGGGTGAACTACTCCCTCCTCGTCATGGAGATCGCCGGGAGGATGAAGATGGCCACCAGTGAGGGATCCCCCCTCCGACAGGGTGCCGGAACAGGGTCCCGATTGGTTTTTGGTGGATACAGAGGCTTGCGGCGGCGGAACTCCCGATCTATTGTGCTCCTTGATGTTTTGAGGGTATATGGATATATATAGGCGAAAGAAGTCGGTCAGGGGAGCCACGAGGGGCCCACGAGGGTGGGGGGCGCGCCTCCCTGCCTCGTGGCTTCCTCGAAGCTTCCCTAACGTCTACTCCAAGTCTCCTGGATTGCTTCCGTTCCAAAAATAAGTCTCCCCAAGGTTTCATTCCGTTTGGACTCCGTTTGATATTCCTTTTCTTTGAAACACTGAAATAGGAAAGAAAACAACAATTTGGGCTGGGCCTCCGGTTAGTAGGTTAGTCCCAAAAATAATATAAAAGTGTTTAGTAAAGCCCATAAACATCCAAAACAGATAATATATAATAGCTTGAATACTTCATAAATTATAGATACGTTGGAGACGTATCAGCATCCCCAAGGTTAATTCCTGCTCGTCCTCGAGTAGGTAAATGATAAAAGAAATAATTTATGAAGTGTGAATGCTAGCAGGTGCACAAGTTTGATCAATGATAATTTCAATCACCTTTTAGCATCATTATATGTCATAATAGTAGCTCATATCATAAAGCTTCTCATGATCAAGTAACAAGCTATTCACATGTTAAAGTATAGATCATAAACTTTCTTGAAAACTAACAAACATTTCTTAGTCATCAAACAATTGCAATTCATCTTATTTTCAGGAAGGGTCTATGTAAGAGCTTTGATTTAGAAAATCCCACATACTCAACTATCATATAGTCTTCCATGATTGCTACCACTCAAAGCATATTTTTAGAACAAATAGCATCCATCAAACACAGAGAAAGATAGGGGCTTAATGTTTCGCCTCCCAACTTATTTATCATATAGATAATTGTGAACAATAATAATTCATGATCAAATATATTTGAATGGCCATATATGCTTAGATCTTTCTCCACCACATGATGCTTGCCAACTAAAGAGTAGGTTGGGATGAGAAGGAATACTACTGACTCTTGCATAAAAGTAAAAGATAGACCCTTCGCAGAGGGAAGCAGGGATTTGCAGAGGTGCCAGAGCTCGAAGCTTTAAAACGGAGATGAAAATAATTTTGAGAGGTATGCTTTCATTGCCAACATAACGACCAAGAGTTCCCAATATCTTCCATACTAGATACATTATAGGCAGTTCCCAAACAGAAAGGTAAAGATTTTACTCCCCCTCCACCAACAATCACACTCCACGGCTTGTCCGAAACAACGGGTGCTGTCCAACTATCAACAATCCTGGGGGAGTTTGTTTAAATTATTTGCGATTTTGTTTTTGATCTTTTGATCATAGGACTGGGCATCCCAGTTACCAGCCATTTTATCGTGAATGATGAGCGGAGTCCACTCATCGTGAGAATAACCCACCTAGCATGGAAGATACTGACAGCCCCTAGTCGCTACATGAGCAATTCGGGCATACAAAACAGATTATTATTTGAAGGTTTAGAGTTTGGCACATGCAAATTTACTTGGAACGGCAGGTAAATACCGCATATAGGTAGATATGGTGGACACTCATGAAAGAAACTTGGTTCAAGGAATTTGGATGCACAAGCAGTATTCCCGCTTAGTACAGATATTTTGGCTAGCAAAGGATTCTAAATAGCAAGCACCACATGTTGGAGGATCTATAACAATATAACTTCTATACAAATATACCCAAGCATAACTCATTATGTTGTCTTCCTTGTCCAACTTCAACTAATTTGCTCAGGTTTGAAAATAATTAATGGGGCTCACAATCATAGAAGATGTCCAAGATAGCATATTTATATGTGAAATCTCTCTTCCTTCAATATTCTTTCATGAATTGTTCAAGTGACCAATACAATGTTTGCTAACTTTCAAAAAATTTACCACCTCTACTTCTTCTATGTGAAGGCATTACTCCCCATGGGAAAGTCATATGAAACATATATAATTTCAGATTTATGACGTTCAAATCATTCAACCATTTACTCATAGGATATAAGTGAAGCACACGAGTAAATGACAAACTACTCCAAAAAGATATAAGTATAGATCAATGAGTAGTTAAATAATTATGTAGCTATGTGAAGACTCTCTCTCATTTAAGAATTTCAGATCTTGGGATATTATTCAAACAGCAAGAAAAACAAAATAAAACGACATTTCAAGGATAGCACTCATCATGTGAAGAAGCAAAAACTTAGGCTCAACCGATACTAACCGATAATTGTTGAAGAAGAAAGGTGGGATGCGTACCGGGGCATCCCCAAGCTTAGATTCTTGAGACTTCTTGAAATATTATCTTGGGGTGCCTTGGGCACCCCCAAGCTTGAGCTTTTGTGTCTCCTTAATTCCTCTCATATCACGGTTTTCTAAATCTCGAAAGCTTCATCCACACCAAACTCAACAAGAACTCGTGAGATAAGTTAGTATAAACCAATGCAAAAACCTTATCATTTTCTACTGTAACAAATCACTAAAATTATTATTCAAAATTGCATACTAAATGCCTCTGCATATTTAATACTCCTATCCTCAAATATAATCATTAAACAAGCAAACATATGCAAACATAACAGCAATCTGCCAAAACAGTACAGTCTGTAAAGAATGCAAGATTCATCATACTTCCCTAACTACAAACATTATGAAATTCTACCACACTGTAGAAAATTTATCAGAGCTCAATATGCAATAAGTTTCAACATTTTATCATATTCTGACTTTTCTAGGGAATTTTTGCAACAGCGGTAAACTTTCTGTTTTGAAACAGCAACATGTATACTTGCAAAATAAGCATGGTAAAGGCTATCCTTGACATTTTTATTGAAAATAGAGATGCAAAACATTATTCTAATTCACAGCAAGCAAATGATAACAAAAGAAAATGAGACTCCAAGCAAAACAAATATCATGTGGTGAATAAAAATATAGCTCCAAGTAAAGTTACCGATGAACGAAGACGCAAGAGGGGATGCCATCCGGGGCATCCCCAAGCTTAGGCTTTTGGTTGTCCTTGAATATTACCTTGGGGTTCCTTGAGCATCCCCAAGCTTAGGATCTTTCCACTCCCTATTCCATAGTCCATCGAATCTTTAGCCAAAACTTGAAAATTTCACAACACAAAACTTAACAGAAAACTCGTACGCTCCATTAGTATAAGAAAATAACTCACCACTTAGGTACTGTTGTGAACTCATTATAAATTAATATTGGTGTAATATCTACTGTATTCCAACTTATCTATGGTTCATACCCTCCGATACTACTCATAGATTCATCAAAATAACCAAACAACACATAGAAAACAGAATCTGTCAAAAACAGAAGAGTCTGTAGTAATCTGTACCAAATGCAAACTTCTCGAACTCAGAAAAGTCTGCCAAAATAGGAAGACCTAGATAATTTCATTATTGATCTGCTGCAATTGGAATCAGTATTTTATCGCTTTCTGGTGATTTTGAACAATTGCTTTCATGAGCAGAAAGTTTCTGTCTTTTTCAGCAAGATCAAATAATTATCATCCAAGAAGAGCCTATAGGTCTTACTTGGCACAAACACTAATTAAAATATAAAACCACATCTAACCAGAGGCTAGATGATTTATTTATTACTAAACAGGAGCAAAAAGCAAAAAACAAAAATAAAAATTGGGTTGCCTCCCAACAAGCGCTAACGTTTAACGCCCCTAGCTAGGCATGATGATTTCAATGATACTCACATAAAAGATAAGATTTGAAACATAAAGAGAGCATCATGAAGAATATGACTAGCACATTTAAGTCTAAGGCACTTCCCATGCATAGGTTTTTTGTGAGCAAACAACTTATGGGAACAATAATCAACTAGCATAGGAAGGCAAAACAAGCATAACTTTATAACTTTAAGCACATAGAGAGGAAACTTGATATTATTGCAATTCCTACAAGCATATGTTCCTCCCTCATAATAATTTTCAGTAGCATCATGAATGAATTCAACCATATAACCAGCACATAAAGCATTCTTTTCATGATCTATTTGCATAGAAATTTTATTACTCTCCACATAAGCAAAATTCTCATTCGGAATAGTGGGAGCAAATTCAAGAAAATAACTGTCATGGGATTGAAAATTGAAATCAAGATGACAAGTTTCATGGTTATCATTATTCTTTAGAGCATACGTGTCATCACAATAATCATCATAGATGGAAAGCATGCTTTCATCATAATAAATTTGCTCATCAAAACTTGGGGGACTAAACATGTCATCTTCATCAAACATAGCATCCCCAAGCTTGTGGCTTTGCATATCATTAGCATCATGAGTATTCAAAGAATTCATACTAACAACATTGCAATCATGCTCATCATTCACATATTTTATGCCAAGCATTCTATGTAATTCTTCTTCTAGTACTTGAGCACAATTTTCCTTTCCATCATTTTCACGAAAGATATTAAAAAGATGAAGCATATGAGGCACCCTCAATTCCATTTTTTGTAGTTTTCTTTTATAACCAAAACTAGTGATAAAACAAGAAACTAAAAGATTTGATTGCAATATCTAAAGATATACCTTCAAGCACTAACCTCCCCGGCAACGGCGCCAGAAAAGAGCTTGATGTCTACTACGCAACCTTCTTCTTGTAGACGTTGTTGGGCCTCCAAGTGCAGAGGTTTGTAGGACAGTAGCAAATTTCCCTCAAGTGTATGACCTAATGTTTATCAATCCATGGGAGGTGCAGGATGAAGATGGTCTCTCTCAAGCAACCCTGCAACCAAATAACAAAGAGTCTCTTGTGTCCCCAACACACCCAATACAATGGTAAATTGTATAGGTGCACTAGTTCGGCGAAGAGATGGTGATACAAGTGCATATGGATGATAGATATGAGTATTTGTAATCTGAAAATATAAAAATAGCAAGGTAACTAATGATAAAAATGAGCGTAAACGGTATTGCAATGCTAGGAAATAAGGCCTAAGGTTCATACTTTCACTAGTGCAAGTTCTCTCAACAATAATAACATAATTGGATCATATAACTATCCCTCAACATGCAACAAAGAGTCACTCCAAAGTCACTAATAGCGAAGAACAAACGAAGAGATTATTGTAGGGTATGAAACCACCTCAAAGTTATTCTTTCTGATCGATCTATTCAAGAGTCCGTAGTAAAATAACACGAAGCTATTCTTTCCGTTCGATCTATCATAGAGTTCGTACTAGAATAACACCTTAAGACACAAATCAACCAAAACCCTAATGTCACTTCAAGTATCCATGGGTATGATTATACGATATGCATCACACAATCTCAGATTCATCTATTCAACCAACACATAGAACTTCAAAGACTGCCCCAAAGTTTCTACCGGAGAGCCAAGACGAAAACGTGTGCCAACCCCGATGCATAAGTTCACAAACGGAACCCGCAAATTGATCACCAAAACATACATCAAGTGAATCAATAGAATACCCCATTGTCACCATGGGCATCCCATGCAAGACATACATAGTGTTCGCAAATCCTTAAAGACTCAATCCGATAAGATAACTTCAAAGGGAAAACTCAATCAATTAGAAGAGAGTAGAGGGGGGGGGGAAACATCATAAGATCCAACTATTATTGCAAAGCTCGCGATACATCAAGATCGTACCACCTCAAGAACACGAGAGAGAGAGATCAAACACATAGCTACTGGCACATACCCTCAGCCCCGAGGGTGAACTACTCCCTCCTCGTCATGGAGAGCGCCGGGATGATGAAGATGGCCATCGGTGAGGGATCCCCCCTCCGGCAGGGTGTCGGAACAGGGTCCCGATTTGTTTTTGGTGGCTACAAAGGCTTGCGGCAGCGGAACTCCCGATCTATTGTGCTCCTCGATGTTTTTAGGGTATATATATATATAGGCGAAAGAAGTCGGTCAGGGGAGTCATGAGGGGCCCACAAGGGTGGGGGGCGCGCCTCCCTGCCTCGTGGCTTCCTCGAAGCTTCCCTGACGTCTACACCAAGTCTCCTGGATTGCTTCCGTTCCAAAAATAACTCTCCCGAAGGTTTCTTTCCATTCGGACTCCGTTTGATATTCCTTTTCTTCGAAACACTAAAATAGGCAAGAAAATAACAATTTGGGCTGGGCCTCCGGTTAATAGGTTAGTCCCAAAAATAATATAAAAGTGTTTAGTAAAGCCCATAAACATCCAAAACAGATAATATAATAGCATGAATACTTCATTAATTATAGATACGTTGAAGACGTATCAATAGCCCTTGTGCTCATCACTATAACCAAGGAAAACACACTCAACCGACTGAGCAGTCAGTTTGGTGCGTTCTCGGGGGGCAAGAAGAACATAGCACACACATCCAAACATACGGAGAGCGGAGTAGTCAGGAGAGCGACCAGTGAGACACTCCAGATAATACCACCCTGCAGAGCAGTCGATGGCTAATTGTTGATGAGATAGGTGGATGCAGAAACAGCCTCAGCCCAAAAATGGGGTGGAAGGGAAGCTGCAATCATCAGCGCATGAGCCGTCTCAAGTAAATGACGATGCTTACGTTCGGCAACGCCATTCTGAGCATGAGCACCAGGACATGAGAACTGGGCAAGAGTACCATGTTCCGCGAGAAAACCACGCAAGAGCTGAGAGATATACTCTCCAGCAGAGTCAGCACGAAAGGTGCGAATGGGCGTGGAAAACTGGGTGTGAACCATGGCAGCAAAACGTTTGTATATAGAGAGAACCTCGCTACGAGATTTCATGAAGTAGAGCCAAGTGTAGCGAGAGAAATCATCAATAAACAAAACATAGTAGCGATGGCCACCTTTCGAATCAAAGGGAGCAGGACCCCAGACATCAGAATGAACTAAGTCAAAAGGACGCTGAGATACAAAATCACTAGTAGGATAAGGTAACTGAGTCTGCTTGCCAAGTCTGCAACCATTACAATGTAAGGAGACATCTCCAGATACAGACCCTAAGAAGCCCTGACGAACTAACAAAGACAAGCGAGAGCCACAGATGTTACCAAGACGATGATGCCACTGCTGGAATGACGCAGACGAAGAGGCAGCAAGAGCATGGGAGTTGGCAGAAGTGGTGGCAGCGGAAGGAACACAAAGCCAGTCAACCTCCCAAAGGCCCTCTGACTCACGGCGCCGGGGGCCAGCACCAACCAAAGCCTTGGTGCAACGATCCTGAATGGAGCAAGAGTCGATATCAAGAATGACACGACAACCAGAATCAGTGAGTTGGGCAGCAGAAAAAAGATTCATGGTAAGGCGAGGAACATGGGAAACACTAGGAACAGAAAAGGATGGAGTGGAAAGAAGACCACGACTAGCAACAGGAAGAGGTGTGCCATCAGCGGTAAGAACATTAACAGGTGAATCAAGAGGTCGGAGAGAAGACAACACAGAAGAATCAGAAGACATATGAAAGGAGGCTCCAGAATCCAGAACCCACGAGGATATACCTGACTGTGTAGAGGCCTGCGGTGGTGTGGAAGAGGATGCTGTCATAGCAGCAACTGAACCAGTCGACGAGGAGCCGGAGGAGGCAAGCAGACGCTTGAGGCGTACAATGTCCTGGTCAGTGAGTGACGGAGTCGAGGAAGACGCAGGAGGACCACTGGAAGAGGAGCGTCTCTGGTCTCGCTTCTTCTGGCGACAATCAGACTCTGGGTGACCTGACCGGGAGCAGTAACCATAGAAAGTGTCACGGCGCGACGTACTCTTCTCAGCATAAAGAGGACGGCTCACCCCCCCTGAAGGAGTGGGCAGGAGTGGTGGAGCAGTGAGGCGAGCAGCTAACTTAGGAGCCCGGGTGGCCATCACTGAAGGAACCACAAGTAACCCAGCAGAGCGAAGGCGGGTCTCCTCAGCACGAAGCTCAGCAAGTACCTCTGAGATAGGAACACGACCACGAGCAAGCAGGTGAGCACGTCGAGGCTTGATCAGAGCGGAGACGAGTTAAGAACTCATGAACCCGCTGAAACTCCAAGTCAGAACGCGTAGTCTGACAGCAACGACAAGTGCCACAAACAACTGTCCGTAGTGAGTCAAGCTGACGCCAGATGGCAGAACACTGAGAAAAGAACTCATCAACAGACGAGTCACCCTGCTGAAGATCATGCTCCTGATGCACCACAGAAAGATATAGAGCATCACCAGAGGGCTGATAGCGCTGACAAAGGTAGGACCACATCGCTGCAACAGTGCCGAGGCCCATGAACTCCGAAGCAAACTGAGGGAGAACACTCGCAGTGAGAATAGCAGCAGCACGAGCATCATGATTACACCACTGCGTGTAAGCAGACAGATCATCTCGGTAGACAGAAAGAGCATCAGAGTAGGCAGATACCTGCTGATCATAAGCATAAACTGCAGCATCATCAATAGCCTTGGCTGCATCCCGATCAGTCTGAGAAGCATCAGCAGCAAGCACCG
Organism: Aegilops tauschii subsp. strangulata; assembly: GCF_002575655.3. NCBI lineage: Eukaryota > Viridiplantae > Streptophyta > Magnoliopsida > Poales > Poaceae > Aegilops > Aegilops tauschii. Next base: position 641,584,615 of record NC_053036.3, on the reverse strand, counting down.
GCGGAACAGGCGGAACAGGAGCCACTGGAGCAACAGGGCATGGCGGACAGGGTTGAGGGAGTCCTGGATTAGGGGGTCCTCGGACAGCCGGACTATATACCTTGGCCGGACTGTTGGACTATGAAGATGCAAGATTGAAGACTTCGTCCCGTGTCCGGGTGGGACTCTCCTTTGCATGGAAGGTAAGCTTGGCAATTCGGATATGTAGATCTCCTCCCTTGTAACCGAATCTGTGTAACCCTAGCCCCCTCCGGTGTCTATATAAACCGGAGGGTTTAGTCCGTAGGACAACAACAATCATAATCATAGGCTAGCTTCTAGGGTTTAGCCTCTACGATCTCGTGGTAGATCAACTCTTGTAATACTCATATCATCAAGATCAATCAAGCAGGAAGTAGGGTATTACCTCCATCGAGAGGGCCCGAACCTGGGTAAACATTGTGTCCCCCGCCTCCTGTTACCATCCGCCTTAGACGCACAGTTCGGGACCCCCTACCCGAGATCCGCCGGTTTTGACATCGACATTGGTGCTTTCATTGAAAGTTCCACTGTGCCGTCACGATAAAGGCTTGATGGCTCCTTCGATCATCGGCAACGATGCGATCCAGGGTGAGGTTTTTCTCCCTGAACAGATCTTCGTATTCGGCGGCTTCGTACTGCGGGCCAACTCGCTTCGCCATCTGGAGCAGATCGAGAGCTACGCCCCTGGCCGTCAGGTCAGGTTTGGAAACTTAAACTATACTGCCGACATCCGTGGAGACTTGATCTTCGACGGATTCGAGCCCATGTCAGGTGCGCCGCACAGTCACGACGAGCATGACTTAGCTCTGCCGTCGGACGGTGTTCGGGAGATCACACCTGTGGCCACTCCGGCCCTCAATCCGGAGCAGATCGCGCCGTCCGAGGACGGGTGGATGGACCCCGCCATGGAGGCCGCACACTCAGCGGCGATAGAGCTGAATACTGACTTCACCTCCTATGAGACCTGTGTTGCCGGACCCTTGGATTCGTCCCCAGCCACGGGCTCCGAACCGCCTGCGTCCATGCCTATCGAATCTATTTGGGCACCGATCATGGAGTTTTCCTCCGCGGATATCTTTCAGCACTCGCCCCTGGGCGACATGCTAAATTCATTAAGGTCTCTCTCCTTGTCAGGAGGCCCTTGGCCGAACTATGTCCGGCTTGAGTGGGAAGCGGACGACGAAGAAATTCGTTCCCCACCCACCACCCACTTAATAGCCACTGTCGACGACTTAACCGACATGCTCGATTTCGGCTCCGAAGACATCGACGGTATGGACGACGATGCAGGAGAAGAACAGGAACCACCGCCCATAGGGCGCTGGACTGCCACCTCATCATATGATATATACATGGTGGACACCCCCAAAGAAAGCGATGGCAATAAGGCAACGGAGGATAATCCCCCCGAGAAGCAATCTAAGCACCGGCATCATCGACGCCACTCTAAGCCCCGCCATAGCAAAAGCAGCGATACCGGCACAAGAGACAATAACGCTGCGGATAGTGCCGAAGACGAAGACAATCCCCTCCAGCCAGGTTTCGAGTGGGAGGATGGGCAAGCTTGCCCTAAGGAACAGGCAGCAGACGGAGAATCAGAGGATGACAATTACATGCCCCTCTCCGAAGACGAGGTGAGCCTCGACGACGAAGAATTTATCGTGCCCGAGGATCCCGTCGAGCAGGAGCGCTTCAAGCGCCGGCTTATAGCCACAGCAAAAATCCTGAAGAAAAAGCAACAACAGCTTCAAGCTGACCAAGATCTGCTAGCGGATAGATGGACCGAGGTCCTAGTGGCCGAGGAATACGAACTCGAGCGCCCAACCAAAAGTTACCCAAAGCGCAGGTTGCTACCCCAACTCGAGGAGGAGGCATTAAAGCCTACACTTCCAGCGTATGATGCGGCTGACCAGCCACCTCGTGGCCGAGACAAAGCGGCATATCAGCCCGAAGTCCAGCCCGCACCCCGCCGCCAGTCAAGCAAAAACACCAAGGCCCGGGGCAACACGCAGGACCTGCGAGACATATTGGAAAACAAAGCAGGACATACAAGATCGATCTACGGATCACGGGGGAGCGCCCCAACGCGTGACGATGACCGTCACGCCGGATATACTAAAGGCAAATCCGGCCGGGCCGAATACAGCAGACAAGACTCGTATGAACTGCGTCGTGACATAGCCCGGCACAGAGGCGCCGCACACCCCCTATGCTTCACTGACGAAGTAATGGATCACGAATTCCCAGAAGGTTTTAAACCCGTGAACATTGAATCATATGATGGTACAACAGACCCCGCGGTATGGATTGAAGATCTCCTCCTCCACATCCACATGGCCTGCGGTGACGATCTACATGCCATCAAGTACCTCCCACTAAAACTCAAAGGGCCGGCTCGGCATTGGCTGAATAGCCTGCCGGCAAACTCCATTGGTAGTTGGGAGAATTTGGAAGACACATTCCTTGACAACTTCCAGGGCACTTATGTGCGACCACCGGATGCCGATGACTTGAGTCACATAACCCAACAGCCAGGAGAATCAGCCAGGAAATTCTGGACTCGGTTCCTAACTAAAAACAACCAAATTGTCGACTGTCTGGATGCCGAGGCCTTAGCGGCATTTAAGCATAACATCTGCGACGAGTGGTCACCCGACAGCTCGGCCAAGAAAAGCCGAAGTCCATGGCATCCCTCATGACACTCATGACCTGCTTTTGTGCAGGCGAGGACAGCTGGCTGGCTCGCAGCAACAAGACATCAAGAAATCCTGGCAATTCAGATGCCAAAGATAGCAACGGCAGGCCACGTCGCAACAGACACAAGCGCCGCAACAACGGCGACAACACCGAAGACACGGCAGTCAATGCCGAATTCAGTGGCTCTAAATCCGGTCAGCGGAAAAAGGCGTTCAAAAGAAGCAATCCGGGCCCGTCCAGTTTGGACCGCATACTCGATTGCTCGTGTCAAATTCATGGCACCCCCGATAAACCAGCCAACCACACCAACAGAGAATGCTGGGTGTTCAAACAGGCCGGCAAGTTGAATGCCGAAAACAAGGAAAAGGGGCTGCATAGCAACGACGAGGAGGAGCCCCGGCTGCCGAACACAGGAGGACAGAAGAAATTTCCTCCCCAAGTGAAAATGGTGAACATGATATACGCAACCCATATTCCCAAGCGGGAACGGAAGCGTGCACTAAGGGACGTCTATGCGATGGAGCCAGTCGCCCCAATGTTCAATCCATGGTCTTCTTGTCTGATCACTTTCGATCATAGGGACCACCCCACCAGTATCCGTCATGGCGGTTCTGCCGCATTGGTCCTTGACCCCATCATTGACAGATTTCACCTCACTCGAATCCTTATGGATGGTGGCAGCAGCCTGAACCTGCTCTATCAGGATACAGTGCGCAAAATGGGTATAGACCCCTCAAGGATCAAACCCACAAAAACCACCTTTAAAGGTGTCATACCAGGTGTAGAGGCCTATTGCACGGGCTCAATCACACTAGAAGTGGTCTTCGGATCTCCGGACAACTTCCGAAGCGAGGAGTTAATCTTCGATATAGTCCCCTTCCGCAGTGGCTATCATGCACTGCTCGGACGAACCGCATTCGCCAGATTCAATGCGGTACCACATTATGCATACCTCAAGCTCAAAATGCCAGGACCTCGCGGGGTTATAACAGTTAATGGAAACACAGAACGCTCGCTCCGTACGGAGGAGCACACTGCGGCCCTCGCAGCAGAAGTGAAAAGCAGCCTTCTGAGACAAACCGCCAATTCGGCGAAAAAGCCCCCGGACACCTTCAAGCGAGTCCTGAGTACCCTGCAACAGGATCACCCGGCACGTTCAGAGCTCGCCTAGCAATTCGGCCTCCGTCCTATTCCCAGTCAAGCGGCGAAATTTGCGCCGCGCGTACATAATTACGCACTCAAGATACCATGGACATAGGCGGAGGCACGGCTATGGCACGTCCCACAATGCGGCTCAACCACCTCAGGACCCGTATATCTTTAAAATTTTCTTCCTTTCAGGCCCCTATTCTCTGAAGGCCCTCTCCGATCGCTTGATTATCGGACCCGTCACGGGAAGGAAACACCAAGGAAGCAAGAAGCTTTGACGTACAAGGGAATCCCCAGGTGGTTTCTGATAACGATCGATATACCTATTTTACATACCCACACGCAGCTTGCCCTTGGATAGGACATGTCAAATAGTCCTATTTTTACTTATTGCACTACTTATATACATACGCTTTGACGTATCAATGTACAACATTAGCTCATTATTGCATTCCTTCATATTTTCTCCTTGTTTGCTTATTTACGACAAATTGCACCCGTACATTCTGATACGTCCAGTGCGCCAGGGGCTTCAGTGTACCCCATAACACGACATGAAAAGTCCGAACACTTTCGACAGTGCGGCACCCCGAACTTATAGCATTATATGCATCAGCTCCGAATCATGTCTTGGGTCAATAGTTGGGTTTGCCCGGCTACCATGTTTTGGTACCTTACGTTCCGCTATATCGGCTAAGGTAGCACTGGGAGAACTACTGCGATTGTGTCCCGGTTGTTCCGGACGAGCACCTCAGTAGAGAAAGCCGAAAACTGACTATCATGATGCGCCGAGAGCTGGTCGTTGTTCAAGAGGTCTCAAATCCTTAAAGATTTTTTCTGCTTCGGGCGAGGAGTCGGCCTTGTCCGATTTAGGCGTACATACCGCCCCAAGTCCGGCCTTACGAATACTAGGGGCTTCACCAAAATTTAAAATTGTAGACTTCTATGGCTAAGTGAGAGTGATAAAGCTTTATAGTTCGATTGCCTGGTTCGTTGTGCTGAACACCTCCTTCGAAGGACCCAAAACTGGGATAAAGAGTGATCAGGTTTATCCCGAACACCTCAGTACTAGTTACATGGGGGCAGAAGCCGATGACTAGCCACTCTCAGATTTTATAAACGGCCGCACAGAAGGTAATATTTTAACTCGACAAGCGTTATATAGCGCACATGAAATCGTTTTCACATTACAGGATCACATGAGTACATTCATTCAAATATTACATCCTTAGCACATTCCTCCATCACAAGGCGAGCACCCTTCAGGACACTGTCATAATACTTCTCGGGGTGGCGATGCTCCTTGCCCTCCGGCGACCCCTCCTTCACTAGCTTTTCGGCGTCCATCTTCGCCCAGTGCACTTTCGCACGGGCAAAGGCCCTGCGCACCTTCAATGCAGACGAACCGCTTTATGACTTCAAACCGTGGGCAGGCATTCACAAGCCGCTTTACCAGGCTGAAGTAGCTGCCAGGCAGGGGCTCGCCAGGCCACATCCGGACTATGAGACCCTTCATGGCCAGTTCGGCCGCCTTGTGAAGCTCGACCAGTTGCTTCAACTGGTCGCTCAAGGGCATCAGATGTTCGGTCCCAGTATACTGAGACCAGAACAACTTCTCCGTCGAGCTCCCTTCCTCGGCCCGGTAGAACTGCGCGGCATCCGATACGCTGCTGGGTAGATCTGCGAACGCTCCTCGAGAGCTCTGAATTCGGGTAAGTAAGAGGAAAGTTTCCTTCATATGCTTGCTTTGCATAATGAATGCCTTACCCGCCGCTATCTTCTTGACCGCCTGAATTTCCTGGAGGGCCTTTTGGGCTTCGGCCTTGGCATTTTGTGCGTTCTCGAGGGCCTTCGCAAGCTCCGACCCTTGCATCTTAGAGTCACGCTCCAAGGACTCGTATTTCTTGACAAAATCCTGGAGCTCTTGCTGAACCTCGCCGACTCGGGCCTCTTGCTTCTCGCCCTCGGTGCGCTCCTTGGCCGCTTTGTCTTCGGCCTCGGACAGCGCCTTCTTCAAGGCCGCCACTTTGGTCGTGGCCCCTAGCAAAATTCATGACGATCCTATGATCTAACAACCACCTTCTTTTTTCTTTATCAATATACAGACGGGGTATCACTTACCTTTGTTCTCTTCGAGCTGCCTCTTGGTAAGGCCGAGCTCTTCCTCGGAACGCTCAAGGTCCCGCTTCAGTGCGGAGACCTCCGCCGTACGAGCGGCAGTGGCCAGCAGCGAAGCCTGCTTATTCGCATAGACATATTCTGATTAGACTCCTGTGATTATTATTTGATCCTCTGTTCGGCCTTTCTTTGCGAACACCAAACAGAGCATCAGGGGCTACTGTCTATGCTATAACATTTTCTCATAATTTGATTACTTACCTCAAAGCCTGTTAGGAGGCTGGCACAGGCTTTAGTCAGTCCGCTTTTGGCGGACCGAACCTTCTCAACCACCGCACTCATGATAGTGCGGTGCTCTTCGTCAATGGAAGCGCCGCGAAGCGCTTCCAGCAAATTGTCCGATGCCTCTGGATGGACAAAGGCCATCGGCACAGACGGCTCGCCCCCCTTAGCGAGGGGTCGCCTGACAGAATCCAGAACCACTGGAGGTTCCGGCGCAGTATTTGGCTGGGGGCCAAACTTGTTGCCCCCGTCATTAGAGCCCATGGGAGTCTTGCCCCCCATGCGCCCAGCGTCTGGGATGTCGCCTTGGGGCGCCTCCAGAACTATCTCCCCTTGGTTCAGTGCCCTTTGAGACAACACCTCAACGTCGTCTGTAGGGCGGGGGGAGGTGGCGGTCGGGAGTGAATCGCTGTTCATCGCCGACTGGCCCAAAGACTCATCCGAAGAGGATACGTCGTTATGGGCTTTGGATGGACTGCATGATCATGTTTGGCATGATAAGAAGCAATAAAACAAAACATACCAGAACTATTATGGTATCCGGATACTTACGACTTCGCCAGGGGCTTGTCCCTGGGCAACCACTCCTCGTCGCTGTAAGCGGCTGTTATGGAGTAGTCCGGAAGGAGGGTCCTTCCCTTCTTGGACCCTTCGGCCTCCCCAGATGGGGCGGCCTTCCTTTTCTTGTCTCCCTCGGCTGGGGGGTGGGGGAGAACGTTCCTCTTCCTCCTCCTCGTTTTCGTGGGAGGAGGGCGCCTTGGTGTTATCGGACGATGAGTCTGATACAACCTTGCGCCGGAGACCTTTCCTGGTCCCCGCGACCTTCTTCTTCACCTTCTTCTCCGGCGCCTCATAGGGCGCCGGAACCAGCATCTCCCCTTAAGAGAGCCCTTGCTGGATCTTTGGGCAGTGGGGCCAGACAATCGATCCACTCCGCTGTCGCTACCCAGTCCTGTTAAAATGGCGTGGAGGCTCAGATCCCTCACATGATTATACTGGGGAAAGGAACATCTTATGAGATATAAAGAGCTTACCGGATTGGCAGGGTGCTTTGCGTTGAGTCCGCGATCCTCGGTAAGCGGAGGAGGTACCTCGGCAACCTTGAACAGCAGCTTCCAGACGTCTTGGTGCGTCGTGTCGAAAAGCTCTCACAGCGTCTGGTGCTTGGCCGGGTCGAACTCCCACATATTGAATGCCCGTCTTTGGCACGGGAGGATCCGGCCGAAGAGCATGACCTGGACCACGTTGACAAGCTTGATTTTCTTGCTTATCATGTTTTTAACACAGTTCTGGAGTCCGGTCAGCTCCGCCGATGAACCCCAGGATAGGCCCTTCTCTTTCCAGGAGGTGAGCCGCATGGGGATGCCGGATTGAAATTCGGGGGCCGCCACCCAGTTGGTGTCGCGCGGCTCGGTGATGTAGAACCACCCCGATTGCCACCCCTTCACGGTCTCCACATAGGAGCCTTCGAGCCATGTGACGTTGGGCATTTTTCCCACCATGGCGCCTCTGCACTCCACTTGCTGGCCGACCACCACCTTCGGTTTCACGTTGAAGGTCTTCAGCCACAGGCCGAAGTGGGGCTTGATGCGGAGGAAGGCCTCGCACACGATGATAAATGCCGAGATGTTGAGGATGAAATTAGGGGCCAGATCATGGAAGTCCAGCCCGTAGTAGAACATGAGCTCGCGGACAAATGGGTGGAGGGGAAATCCCAGCCCGCAGATGAAGTGGGTAACGAGTACAACCCTCTCGTGGGGTTCTGGAGTAGGGACGATCTGTCCCGCCGTCGGGAGACGGTGGCTGATTTTCTTGGCCAGATACCCGGCCTCCCGAAGCATTTTGATATCCTTCTCCCGGACGGTAGAGGCCATCCACTTGCCTCCTACTCCGGATCCGGACATTTTCGGAAGACCTTTGTGGGCAGAGAAGACGAATGCTCGGGCGCTGGAGCTCGAGCGAAGGGGAATGGATGAGGAAGAAGAAAGCGTGGGTGCAAAAGGGAGTTCTTATCCCCTTATAAAGGCAGCATGGATTCTGTGCCTCCCCACTTGCCTAGTAAACTCGCTTATTCCCCAAGCGCCGTGATTGATGGCGTGGTTGGGTTACCCACACCCGTATTGATGAGAATCCCGTGATAAGGGGACACGATCTCTGCTTCGACAAGACATGCCAAGAAAACCGCCTCGCAATATGTGCAGTAGCTGGTTGAGGAAAACGGTTTGAATAATGACCGGGCCATGGCATGATGTCACGCTATGAAATTTGTCAGCAGATTAGATTTGTGGGATATTGTACTCTCTACGGTGGTATGTGGAATTTGTTTTGCAGAGCCGGACACGATCCTTGTGTTCAAAATCTTCTATGGAGTATTCGGAGGAAGAACCCGCGTTGCAATGCCGAAGATAATCTGCGCGCCGGACTCATCGTCATTGAAGCCTGGTTCAGGGGCTACTGAGGGAGTCCTGGATTAGGGGGTCCTCAGACAGCCGGACTATATACCTTGGCCGGACTGTTGGACTATGAAGATACAAGATTGAAGACTTCGTCCCGTGTCCGGGTGGGACTCTCCTTTGCGTGGAAGCCAAGCTTGGCAATTCGGATATGTAGATCTCCTCCCTTGTAATCGACTCTGTGTAACCCTAGCCCCCTCCGGTGTCTATATACACCGGAGGGTTTAGTCCGTAGGACAACAACAATCATAATCATAGGCTAGCTTCTAGGGTTTAGCCTCTATGATCTCGTGGTAGATCAACTCTTGTAATACTCATATCATCAAGATCAATCAAGCAGGAAGTAGGGTATTACCTCCATCGAGAGGGCCTGAACCTGGGTAAACATTGTGTCCGCCGCCTCCTGTTACCATCGGCCTTAGACGCACAGTTCGGGACCCCCTACCCGAGATCCGCCGGTTTTGACACCGACAAGGGTAACTCGCCAGAGAGAACGCCCCACAGCAGAAGGCCGCGCATATGAATACGCATGAAGCCCACAAACTCAGCATAGTTGCTGCCATCAAAGATCACTGAGCAGCGAGGAACAACCACATAGCCTGAAGATGACATACTGAGATATCCCGATTTTGTTTGGACCCGAACTGAATGCGGATCAAGAAGCCCGAACTGAGTCCGGAGCGAGAGGCCCGGACTGAGTCCGGAGTGAGAGGGCCAAATTGAAAACAGATCGAGCAGAGCTCTCGTCTCCTGGAGTCAACGGGCCGGCCGGACTGAGACCGGACCGAGCCGAGGCGCTCGCTCATGCCCGCGCGCGTGCACACGAGGTGGGCAGAGCCAGCGGCTCGAGCAACAGGCCAGCGGCCGAACGAGCGCTCGCGCACGCCCTGCGCGTAGGGAAGCAGCAGCTTCCACAGCGGAAGCAGCAGACGGCGGCCGAGCGGAGAGAGCTAGCGGTCAAGCGAGGGCCGGCCCCCGGCGAATCCGCCAAGCGAAGCAGGGGAGGGCGATGGTGGCCCGCCGGCAGGAGGCGGCGGCAGCTGGTCCGAGCCGGGCAGCGGAGCAGGCCGGGGTGGCCGGAGCCGTAGTGAGGAGGACCTGGGCGTCCGGATCCGCGGCGAGGAGAGCTGATACGGCCGGATCCGCTGCGAGAAGATCCGGACCTGGCAGTGGGCGGATTGGGGGAGGAACTAGCACAGAGTTGCAGCGTGCGGGAGAGAGGGAAACCTAACATCTGATACCATGTTGGATAAACTGCAGCTGAACTTTACTAAGGGCCAAAGGCGATTACATATACATGTGTGTCAAAGTGCAGGAAACCCCTTATACAATGGGGACATTCCGTAAAGAGACTATACACATCTAACAGAGGTGACCTCTTCAGCTTTTCTGCAATGTGGGCCCCAATATTCCAGAGTGTGCTCCCAGCTCCATTGTTTGCATTCCCATCTCCAAGTGCATAATACATGAATAGCTCAAGGAACATATTATCATCCAAGTCACTAATTGGAAAATTAGCACATCTCACATCAGGACCAAGATCCGAGAAGGCATCTACATTTCAACTTGTCACTAGGATCTTGCTTCCTCTCTTTCCAATCTTGAATGGACAAAGTAATTGTGGCAGATTCTGCTCACCAACATGCTTGTTGCACCAGACATCATCTAGTACCAAGAAAAACCTTTTGCCACTCAGGATATCCTTCAGTTCTCTTTGTAGCCTACCAAGACTATTAAGTTCACAATCATATCCTTGAATTGCCTGAAACATTCGCCTATAAATGGCCTCGATGCTAGATTTTTGAGAGACATGAACCCATAATAGAATGTCAAAATGGCCATCTTTTTCAGCTAGCTTGTCCTTTTCTTCCTGGGCATAAACAAACTATCCAAGGGTTGATTTCCCAGACCCACCTATGCCATGAATTCCAACAACAGAATAACATAGACTGCTATTCATGTTTGTCTGACCATGACTGGCATTCTCATGAAGCATTTCTATGATCTTGTCACGATCCTCATCTCGACCAATTACCTTTACTGGGGAAGTTGCAGTGGTACAGGCATTGGCTGCAATAGGTTGTCTCTCGTCGCCCTTATTTACGGTGGGGAAGTTCAGCCATTCCAAAATATGGTGTGCTTCATTTATAACCTTTTCTATTTTCTCTAGGCTATGCTTTAATTGACTTTTGGACATACCAGTCTCCTGCAAAACAAAATCACATGCAAGGATCCACGTTTAATAAAGGAAATAGGTAGCATATTATAGGGGAAATTTTTGACATCCCGCCAAAATATCTGCAAGCTAAAAGCTCAGTGCCACTTGCCTCAGTCAGCTGTGCCAATGCTTATTTTATCCATTTTGTCCTTCCTTGTATTCCTTAAGCCCTCGACTCAACATAGTCTGACCAAGGTTTATGAGTAGACGAGTCGTTCCGAGGTTGAGACTCATAGACTTGTGCGACTTGCGGTAAACGTCTTGCCTATCCTGGCCGACGTGCTACGTGTTAAATAGATGGGTTGCGAGCCCTAATACGCGTACAGGTTGTTGGAGAGGTTACATCTTGGGAGAGAAGAATACAAGAGATAAAACAAGATAAAGAGTACCTGAATATCCTGTATAACTACTCCTCCTTCGGTGTTGGTAATCCTCCTTGCCGTACACGCCACCATCATGTCACTCACATTATTATGTTTAACACCCTCCCTTAATCACAACTTCATCAAGTTGAGATTATACTTGAAGTCTTCAAAACTTTGTGTGGGAAGAGCTTTAGTGAAACCATCCGCAACTTGGTCTTGGGAGTGAATAAACCGAATGTCTAAGAGTTTATTTGCAACTCTTTCACGGACAAAGTGAAAATCTATCTCAATATGTTTATTTCTAGCATGAAAGACTGGATTTGCTGATAGATAGGTGGCACCTAGATTATCACACCATAGACATGGAGCTTTAGTGCTTTTCATACCTAGTTCCTTCAAAACTTGACTGCACCCATATGATCTCTGCAGTTGCATTTGGCAATGCTTTGTATTCTGCTTCTGTGTTAGACCTAGAAACAGGGGCTTCCTTCCTTGCATTCCAAGATATCAAATTAGGTCCAAAGAACACTGCAAAACCACCAGTTGAGCGTCTATCATCTAAACATCCTGCCCAGTCTGAGCCAGAGAAAGCATTGATAAGAGTGGAAGATGACTTGCTAAAGTTCAGGCCAATGCTCAATGTATTTTTCACATATCTCACTATGCGTTTTGCAGCAGTCAAGTGAACTGTAGTAGGTGCATGAAGAAATTGACATACTTTGTTAACAGCAAATGAGATATTTGGTCGTGTCAATGTCAAGTATTGAAGGGCACCTACTAAGCTTCTATACTTTGTACTATTTTCTAAGTCCAGGAGTTCCCCTTCAGCAAGAGATAATTTTTTTGTGCTAGATAAAGGAGTGGGTGCAGGCTTACAACTTTGCAAACCAGCCTTTTTCACTAAGTCTGTTGCATACTTTTCTTGAGAGAGATGAAGACCATCCTTGTGCTGCTTAACCTCAATACCAAGAAAATAGTGTAGATCTCCTAGATCCTTGAGAGCAAATTCTGCACTTAAATCCTTCAACAGTGCTATTATTGCTTCATCAGATGAGCTTGTCACAATTATATCATCAACATAAATGAGAACAAATATGGATATTCTTGACTTGTTATAGATAAATAACGAAGTGTCAGACTTTGAAGGAACAAAGCCAAGTGTTTGCATCTTTTTACTGAGGCGAGAATATCATGCTCTTGGGCCTGTTTCAGTCCATACAAGGCCTTGTCAAGTTTGCACACATGAAGTGGTGCCTGTGCATTTACAAACCCAGGAGGTTGTTTCATGTAAATCTCTTCTTCCATAACACCATGGAGGAACTTGTTCTGAGCGTCTAGCTGTCGTAGACTCCATTCCCTAGACACAGCAATGGACAAGACAAGATGTATGGTAGCAAAGTTAACAACCGGACTAAATGTGTCCTCATAGTCAATACCATACCTTTGTTTAAAACCCTTTGCAACGAGTCTAGCTTTGTAACGGTCAATAGTTCCATCAGCTTTTCTTTTTATCCTAAAGACCCACTTACAGTCAATAAGATTTTTACCTTATCTTGGAGGAACCAAGTGCAATGTTTTATTTTTCCTTAGTGCCACAATTTCATCATGCATTGCCTGTCTCCAATTAGCATCACCAAGATCCTCTTCAAGAGTGTTGGGTTCTCTTGGTTCACCTGTTGAACATACCATCCCATATTTTGTAATATGCTTATAATCAATAGGTTTAATTACCCCTTGCTGTAGCCGTGTGCGACATGGAGTAGTAGCAGGAGCCACTTTAGAGAACCCCGGTGCAGAGGATCCCACGCCTAGATCAAGCTGATCCTCCCCCGATCCCAAGGAGGATCAGGACGCAGCTCCAGAACCGGTGTTGTCGGCGGTAGCAGCCGGGTCTGGATCTTCTACGGTCGCCAGCTGTGATGCACGCGACGAGTCAGCTATAGAAGATCTGGGCCGAGGAGCGTCATCATTTCCCCGTGATTGCCTGGGCCCCGCATCGACATGATCTGTCTCCGCTCCTGTCAGGTGAGTCACTGTCCGCCACTTGTAGACAAGCGGTTGGGCCTCAAGCCGCGCGTGGCCCAGGCCAGCGCCGGCCTGCCATTTGTTGGGCGGCGATTGGCGTGCGCGAGGGGAGGCACCATGACCCTCCAGGATCTGCCGCGTGGCTGGCGCGGGTGGCTCGGCGCGCCTGCCTGCAGCTGTCACGGCTGCATGCGCGCCTGCGCCTGTCGCAACAGATTCACTACAGGGCACCGATCCTGAAGCGGATTCGCTGCGCGGCGGCAACTCCTGACCAGATCCCAAGGGTGATTTGCTCCCCAGGCCAGGACACATGAAATATGAATTTGCTGCACTGTTTTCTTCACCATTTGCTATGATTTTTTCACTGCTGTTTTCTGCATCATCACAAGACTCATGAAGGCTATTTGTAGGGTTAGTCAACATATGATCATCACAATTAGTAATGCCCCCTTGATCATAGCCAAAGAGATGAGATGGTAAAAGCAAGATTTCCTTGCGTAGGAGAGCACCGACGTTAGGATGTAGATCTGCAAAGGGAAACTTGGTCTCATCAAACACGACATCACGTGAGATGTAGACCTGTCCGGTGGAGATGTCAAGGCACTTGACACCTTTGTGCTGGGCACTATAGCCAAGAAAAGCACATTGCTTTGATCTAAACATGAGTTTGCGATTATTGTATGGACGGAGATTTGGCCAACAAGCACAACCAAAGACACGGAGAGATGTGTAGTCTGGTTTGACATGGAGAAGACGTTCCATAGGTGTTTCATTATTGATGACACGGCTAGGTAGCATGTTGATGATATGGACAGCTGTAAGAAACGCCTCGTCTCAAAACTTGAGAGGCATAGAAGCCCCTGCTAGAAGGGCCAAACCGACCTCAACTATGTGCCTATGCTTGCGTTCGGCCGACCCGTTTTGTTGGTGAGCGTGTGGGCATGATACGTGGTGAGATATGCCTATGTTTTGGAAGAAGGAATTGAGTTTCTCGTATTCCCCCCAATGGATTGGACAGCTATAATTTTGCTATCAAACTTCCTTTCAACGAGTGCTTGGAAGTTTTTAAAAACTTGAAACACATCGGACCTTTTCTTAAGAAGATAGATCCATGAAAACTTGCTATAATCATCGATAAAACTCACATAGTAGGTGTGTCTGCCAACAGAGGAGGGAGCAGGGCCCCACACATCAGAAAAGATCAATTGCAAAGGTTTAGTGGAGACACTAGTAGATATGGGATATGGTAATTGATGACTTTTAGCACACTGGCATGAATCACAAATAGTTTCAATATTTCACTCACCAACAAACGGGAGCTTATTTTTCCTAAGTAACTTTTCAACTAAAGAAAAAGAGGCATGTCCTAGACAATCCTGCCATCGTGTGGACGAAAGCTTGATAGGACCACAAGCTTGTTTATTGAATCTTCTGAACTCCGGAATCAATGGGTAGAGCCCTCGAACACATCTACCTCGATAGAGAACTTTCCTCATTACCTGATCCTTGATAAAAGAGAAATAGGGATGAAACTCGAGGAAAACGTGATTGTCAGTGGCAATTCTATGAACAGACAGAAGATTTTTGTGGGCACTAGGAACATGCAAACTTCTTTTGAGATGTATTTTTCGACTAGGGGTATTAAAAATTGAATGACCAATGTGACGTATACCCATACCTTCACCACTGGCCGTGTGGATTTGATCCTTGCCATGATATTTCTCCTTCATGGTGACCTTCTCAAGCTCGTTGGTGATGTGATTGGTGGCACCGCTGTCGACGTACCAGTTTGTGTCGATCCCATAGGAGCCATCGGCGGCCGCAGCAACCTTTTCTTCATCTTGCGAGGAGTCACCATCATCTTCCTCGTAGCGGTACCAACAGTCCTTTGCCGTGTGACCAGGCTTGCCACAAATTTGGCAGCGAGGCAAGTCCGGGCGAGATCTGTTGGAGCCGCCGCCATGACGCCCTTTTGAGCTGCCGGAGCGTCCGCCGCCACGAGCGTTGTTAGAGTAGCCGCCACCGCCAGATCCGAACCTCCCCTTGCCACGGGAGGCACGAGAGCGAGAGCCGCCACCGCGGCCTCTGGAGACGGAGGTTGCCGACGACTTGAAACCACCGCCGGAGCCATGGTACTGCACCATGCGCTGATCAAAGTTGCTAAGCATGGCAAAAAGCTCATCAAGAGTTACCGGAGTGACGCGGGCGTCCAAGGCAGAGACAAGGGGCTGGTAGTCTTGGTCCAGCCCGTGGATGATGTAGGACATGAGCTCGTCGTCCTGGATGGGTTTGCTCGCCGTGGCTCTCATCGGCGAGGCCCCTCATGGCGGCGAAGTAGGTGGCCACCGATTGATTGCCCTTCTGTGCATTGATCAGCGCCGTGCGGATGTTGTTGACGCGGCTGAGTGACTGCGACAAGAACATGCTCGCCAGGGCCACCCAGAGTTCCCTCGCCATGGTGATCGCGGTCACCGTGACGAGCACTTCCTTGGAGAGGATTTGGAGCAGGTATCCAAGGACCTGCTGATCCTCCTTCACCCAAAGCGGATGGAGAGGATTCGGCCGCTCTGTTTCCTTCCCAGCAGCATCTTTGGTGGTGTGGGTTTTGGCCGGCTCGGTGGCCGTGCCGTTGACGTAGTGGAAGACGCCAGCGCCCCGCAGTTGCGGCGTGATCTGTGTCCGCCATAGGATATAGTTGGTGCGGGAGAGTTTCTCCGTGACTCCACCACTAAGCGTTGACTGGAAGGAGGAGGAGGTGGAGGAAGACATGGCTGCGCACGGAGATGGAATAGCTAGGGTTTAGTGGAAGAAGATTGCTCTGATACCATGTGCGACTTGCGGTAAACGTCTTGCCTATCCTGGCCGACGTGCTACGTGTTAAATAGATGGGTTGCGAGCCCTAATACGCTTACATGTTGTTGGAGAGATTACATCTTGGGAGAGAAGAATACAAGAGATAAAACAATATAAAGAGTACATAAATATCCTGTATAACTACTCCTCCTTCGGTGTTGGTAATCCTCCTTGCCGTACACGCCACCATCATGTCACACACATTATTATGTTTAACAAGACTAAGCGTGACTAATTGGCACTAGTCGACATTGAAGTTCCGACTCATAGACTAGTCGACACTGAAGTGTAGTCAGCCCTGAAGTTGAGACTCATAGACTAGTCTTGACTAGTCCTCGGACTCATAATCCATGCTAACAACTCAACTCATAGTTATATTTCAGTGGGAGCAGTGGTGCAGACATTTAAAAGTAGTAGTAAAAGGACAAGTTTGGAACATTTTATATACACCAAGTTTCGAGTGCGAGAGAGAAATCTGAAACAGAAAAGCTTGAGGATGGAAACGACCTTATTTGTTAGTGGGGAGACGGCCAGGGACTGGACCTTCTGCTTTAGCAAATCCTTGGTACTTGGAGACGGCCAGGGACTTCTTCCTCTTGCGCCCTCGCCTCCCCTCCCCCTCGCGTCGCCTCCCCTCGGGCGGCGCCAGGGGGCCCCGATCCCGCGCCGCCAGTCCCTCCCTGCTCCTCCATCCCCAGCCGCCGCTGCCGCCGGCAAGGGCCGCGGTGGAGGCGGGTCCTGCATCGCAGATCCAGGGCGGGTGGACGCTGCGGTAGATCCTGTGAGGCGGAGGCGGCGTCTCTCGTGGGGAGGCCCGGGGCGGCAGTCAGGGCGGCGCCCCTGCTGCGCGGTGGCGATGGGAACCTACATGGCCGGCAGTGTGGCGGCCGCGGGCGCATGGGTGGCTCCGATGGCTGCGGATCTGGCGTCCTGTCCAGATCTGTCTCGGTGCGGCCTTGGCCGGCCGGTGGCGCGAGGAGGACCGGTGAGGGGCGGCTGGAGGCTCCCTGCCGGCATGCCGACGGTGGCCCTCGTCTCCACGGCGAGGCTCCGTTTGGTTACAGCCAGCTGCGAGGTTGGGGGGACGCGACTTCCAGTGAAAATCACGCCGACTTCGGCCGTGGCGGACGATGGCAGTGTCTATGACGTCGTTCCCTTCTCTAGGCATCATTGTTGCAGGTCATGGCACCCCACTCGTGATGCTCCAGGGGAAACCCTAGATCTCGATCTACCGGATCGAACGATGATGGTACCTTTGATGCCATTGTCCCTCCCGAGGGCATCGTTTTGAAGCAAGTGCTAGTTGGATGGGACAAGCAGAAGAGCGGTGTCTCATCCACCGCAAGGCCGATGGCGGATCCCGGTGGCATGGTGCTGCGGAGGTTCGGCGATGGGCGCGTGTGGACGGATACGTGCAGGATGGTGGAGTTGTCTGGCGTCATGGTGGTGTCGACGACAGGCCAGACAAGGTCGATGGGTCAATTTCTGCTCTGGAGATGGACCGGTGGTAGATGGCGGCGGCAACCTCTAGGAGTGCGTCGGTCCGGTACGGGACCCAGTCCCGGTGTGTGGCTGGGCTGGGGCATCTGGTTTTAGATGTTAGGGTTTGGTGCGATATCCGTTTGGTATTAGGCCCGGATATTCGGCACACCTTCATCAATGGGATAGGAGTAGCAACAGGTGTTTGCCTAGATGGTGGCTTCAGGCTAACTGATGTATTACTTTGTATGGCCTCTGTGAATAATTAATAAGATGGCCGCATGCATCGTCCAGATGCAGAGGCCGGGGTCTATCATCCTTTAAAAAAATGGTACTTGGAGACCCGTCTGAGCTGAGCTCGTAATCTTTGACCTGCTTCTCGAGGTGATGATACTCAACATCATCCAAGATGTCTTCAGCTTCGTAGAAAGAAGTCTTGAGGTCCTCCAACAGCTGCTGGAGACGAACCCTGTGAGGGCTCTCTGCCACCATCTCCATCACCCGCTCCAGAAGTAAAATCTTGGACTCGAGTTTTCTCAGCCTCTCCGATGTGTCAAAGCTAACGAAGGAGGAGCATTTCTTGAAAAGGTCGGAGATGACCGGCGAGGCGACCCAGCCTATGGCTTTCAGGCCCCATCCTATGGCTGCAGCAGCAACAGTCACCGGATCCGCCATTAGAAGCTGCTACAAGTTGTTGGACAATCAGCTGAAAAGTGGTCACTAATAAGGAGTAATACCCATGGAAATGAAAGCATACACAGGATTGGATCTAGAGTCAAATCCGATGGTAGATTACCAAGGTCGGAAGCGGTGAGGGTCAAATCCGACGGCTGAAGCGGTCGGGGGAGGCACTCATCTGATGGGGGCTCGACTCCGTCGGATGATGAGGTAGGGAATGGCGCTCAAGCACTGGAGGAGGCTGCTGGAGTCGGCGTGCCTCGATTTCTGACGGCGGCGGCGGCAGTGGCGCGGGAGAAGACGGGATGCATTGCATTGCACCTTGATCTGAAGAAGATTTCACTCCTCGTCCTTGGTAGAGAATGAAATCAACTTTATTTCTTTCCGTTTTGGTGCTTGCAGTTCCTCAAACCCTTCGGCATCCATTTCAGTTACCGAGATTTTCACAGGAAACGGCTAACATGTGCCCGCAATCTCTTCATCGTGATCTCATCCATTGAATGCGGAAGGTCTCGAGTTTTTCGTCCGTAGATTTCGGAGTGGGCGGTTTTCTCCCTCAGGCTATTTATACCCCCTCTCTAGGTCTCTTCTTCCTCAGTTTCCTCTCTATTCGACCTCTCCTCTCGCATTCCATCCGAGCCCGAGGTGGAAGCAGCATCGACGTGAAACTCCGGCGGAGCTCCGTTACCGTTGGTCGCGCCAGTGCGATAACTCTTCTTTGCCGCACTTCCATAGTCGATCTGTCTCGCCAAGTTAGGGCATTCATATCTGGAGCTTGCTCTACTCCCTTCCTGTTCTAGAGAAATTCATTCTGATGCCATTTATCTTGTGTTATTTCCTTGCGGTAGATCTTCTAGGTTCAATAAGTTGTGACATGTACGGTTTGCAGTTATTCGTCGTACTAGTCTCCTGGATCTAGGGTTCACTGTGTATACTCGAAAGATTAGGGGAATGGCTATGCTGTCTAATGGCATATCTCAATTCTTTCGACGAGATCTTGCAAGTATATATCATGGATCCCATTCTTCTTCCGAAAAACTTATCTGTTTTAAGTAAAAACTACTTATGTGCATGATTGTGAGTTCTTCCTATGTTTTTTCTTTTGTTTTTGCGTCTGTTTTTTCAGGAGTGGTCATGGCAAATAGTTCAGATGTGCATTCTGGTTCAGAGGAAGAAATTCCTCATCATCCAAGGGTGGCTGACAAAGCAAAAGTGGTCGAAAGAAGATCAGCAAAGCCACCAAGAGCACCGAAGAAAAAGGCCAAATCAGAATCTGCTGAAGAAGATGATGATGTTCCCTCTGCTCAATGTCAGCCAGAGGATGAGCTAGTCACAGACTCCAAAACTATGTTCTTTGATGGAAATCCCCAAAAGGGTGGCTGCAGAAGAGAAAGGAATACTGCAGCTAAAATGTCAGATCAGGAAACATACAGAACTCCACCAGGAGTGGAAACTGCTCAAGACAGGAACAACAGATTGCAAAAGATTCGCCGTCATTGGGCGATGAAATGGTTTATACGATAACGTCCGAAGGAAATACCAGATCCTGTTTGCTTTCACTCCACCTTGGAATGATTGCATCGCTGAGGGCTGCCTTGCGTAGGACGATGAAAAAGTAAGGCCAGCACCGCCTCCCAACGCTCATGCTGATTCCTTGAAAACCATAGCTGATTTTACCGAAGAAGTTGCAAAAAGGGAAAAGGCCAAGGCCAAGCGTGAGGCAAGACTTGCGAAGAAAAACCAAGTGGAATAGCCAAATGTTAAACTAACACAATAGGATGTGCTAAAGGAGAAGGAAAGGGGTCTGCCCGAAAGGAAAAGAAGAAGAGGAAATGTGTTTCGCCTCGAGCTCCGAAGAAGTAGTCCGTTGCAAGCAAATCTAGAAAAGTTGCACCTACCTCATCTGATGAGGATTTGTCTGACGATAATGCTGGTGAAGAAATTCCCATGTATGACCAGAAAGCGCTGCTTGACAAGCCCTACCAAACCCCATCTCCAGCAACGATTTCGCCACCAGTGAGATCTTCACCAAGACTTGCTCCCATCCCCTCAGGAAAACCTTCAAGTTCTCCTGCCCCAGTGGGGAAGAGAAAGCTGATTACTGATGAAAAAGCTACTGCTCCTACCAAGAAGGCGAAGAAAATCATTCCTGCTTCAACAGAGGAATATGATTTTGATCTTATATTTGACATCATTGAGGGTGCCTCCTATGATGCTGATCTAGCTGATTTGAGTAGCTTGAGTCTGCCTGAAGATGTTACCAAGATGGTAGCAAATCACTTATCTGATCCGAAAGAAATCACCAAAGAACTCAATCAAGCTTTTGAGGATAAGAAGCTTCTGGAGAAGATGAGAAGGGAAGCTAGAAAAGATGTGAACAAAGCAATTCTTGAGATCACCAAAGCTCTGACTACCACGAGGAACAACAAGATTGATTGGCACTCCAGGATGAAGATGGATGTCTCTCAGCTTTGTGATCAAAGGAACGAAGATATTAAGCGTCAAGAAGATCTTGCTCGATGCAGAGAGAAAGAAGAAAAACGCCAGAGACCTCAGGCTAGAGCCAATAAGCCGAAAGATATTAAGGATCATCATATCCAACCTGTGTCTTCTGATGCACTAGTCGATTCAAGCATCCCAATTCAACATGTTCCACCATCCCCTCATCTTGAGGAAGTAGCCAAGCAACTAGCTGAGCCGGCGACAGTTATCATCCCTACTCTAGTCGAACAAGAAACTGATGTTGTGGACATGTATCTTGTCAATCCCGATGAAGTGAACATTGCGCACGAGGAAATGCTGCCGAAGAAAAGATTGATGAAGAGATTGAGATGGAAAAGGAAACTTCATCGCCTTTGAAGGAAACACCAGCTGAACCCTCTAGAACCACCAAGGAGGGTGAGAAGGTTGAGGGGGAGCTAATCGCTTCCCAAGGTAACATCCCCACGGTCTCCTCATCTGGTGCTCCTGCTCCGATGGAGGTTGACCCTGCTCCTGGCTCTTTGGCTTCACAGCCAGAGCAGAAAGAGAAGAAACTTGAAGAGCCCATGGCTCCCGAAGAAAAAGATGAAGAATTTGTACCATCAGTTGTGTCACACCAAGCTGCACCACCAATATTGCCTTAGCAGACTAAAGGAGATCAAGTTGTGTCTCAAGATTCTGAGAGAGTTTCTGTACCACCCACAGTTGAAGTCTCACCGAAATAAAATGCCCTAGTGCCTGAATCTGAGAAAGCCACTGAAGGAGTTCTAGGGAAGAAAAATGACTGTCAGTCCAGTGATTCTATGCCCTCTCTCTCAGAAGATGCTACAAGGCTTCTCGCCCCATTGAAGCCCGTCGATGAAAATGCTTGATACGTCCATTTTGCATCATGCTTTTATATCGATACTTATAGCATTATGGGCTGTTATTACACATTATGTCACCATACTTATGCCTTTTCTCTCTTATTTTACAAGGTTTGCATGAAGAGGGAGAATGCCGGCAGCTGGAATTCTGGGCTGGAAAAGGAGCAAATATTACAGACCTATTCTGCACAACTCCAAAAGTCCTGAAACTTCACGTAGGAACTTTTCGGAATTAATAAAAAATACTGGCGAAAGAATCAACCGTAGGGGGCCCACACCCTGGCCACGAGGGTGGGGGCGCGCCCCCTGCCTCGTGGGCCACCTGGAAGCCCCCCGATGCCCATCTTCTGGTACAAGGTGTCTTTTGCCCTCAAAAAAATCAGAAGGAAGCTTTCGGGACGAAGCGCCACCGTCTCGAGGCGGAACCTTGGCGGAACCAATCTAGGGCTCCGGCGGAGCTGTTCTGCCGGGGAAACATCACTCCGGGAGGGGGAAATCGTCACCATCGTCATCACCATCGATCCTCTCATCGGGAGGGGGTCAATCTCTATCAACATCTTCACCAGCACCATCTCCTCTCAAACCCTAGTTCATCTCTTGTATCCGATCTTTGTCTCAAAACCTCTGATTGGTACCTGTGGGTTGCTAGTAGTGTTAATTACTCCTTGTAGTTGATGCTAGTTGGTTTATTCGGTGGAAGATTATATGTTCAGATCCTTTATGCATATTAATACCCCTCTGATTATGAACATGAATATGATTTGTGAGTAGTTACGTTTGTTCCTGAGGACATGGGAGAAGTCTTGTTATAAGTAGTCATGTGAATTTGGTATTCGTTCGATATTTTGATGAGATATATGTTGTCTTTCCTCTAGTGGTGTTATGTGAACATCGACTACATGACACTTCACCATTGTTTGGGCCTAGGGGAAGGCATTGGGAAGTAATAAGTAGATGATGGGTTGCTAGAGTGATAGAAGCTTAAACCCTAGTTTATGCGTTGCTTCGTAAGGGGCTGATTTGGATCCATATGTTTCATGCTATGGTTAGGTTTACCTTAATTCTTCTTTTGTAGTTGCGGATGCTTGCGAGAGTGGTTAATCGTAAGTGGGATGCTTGTTCAAGGAAGGGCAGTACCCAAGCACCGGTCCACCCACATATCAAATTATCAAAGTAACGAACGGGAATCATATGAGCATGATGAAAACTAGCTTGACCATAATTCCCATGTGTCCTCGGGAGCGTTTTCCTTTATATAAGAGTTTGTACAGGCTTGTCCTTTGCTACAAAAAGGATTGGGCCACCTTGATGCACCTTGTTTACTTTTGTTACTTGTTACCCGTTACGAATTACCTCATCACAAAACTATCTGTTACCGATAATTTCAGTGCTTGCAGAGAATACCTTACTGAAAACCGCTTATCAGTTCCTTCTGATCCTCGTTGGGTTCAACACTCTTACTTATCGAAAGTACTACGATAGATTCCCTATACTTGTGGGTCATCAAGACTCTTTTCTGGCGCCGTTGCCGGGGAGTGAAGCGCCTTTGGTAAGGAAAAATTTATATAGTGTGCTGAAATTTACTGTCACTTGTTACTATGGAAAATAATCCTTTGAGGGGCTTGTTCGGGGTATCTTCACCCGACCAGTAGAGCAAAGAGTTGCTCCTCAACCTACTGAACTTACTGAAAATGTTTACTTTGAAATTCCTTCGGGTATGATAGAGAAACTGCTAGCTAATCCTTTTACAGGAGATGGAACATTACATCCCGATATATGCACCTAATCTATGTGGATTATTTAAGCTTGCAGGTATGCCCGAGGATGTTATCAAGAAGAAGGTCTTCCCTTTATCTTTGAAGGGAAAGGCATTGACATGGTTTAGGCTATGTGATGATATTGGATCTTGGAACTACAACCGATTGAAATTGGAATTTCATCAGAAGTTTTACCCTATGCATCTGGTTCATCGTGATCGTAATTATATATATATAATTTTTGGCCTTGTGAAGGAGAAAGTATCGCTCAAGCTTGGGGGAGGCTTAAGTCAATGTTATATTCATGCCCCAATCATGAGCTCTCAAGAGAAATTATTATTCAAAATTTTTATGTTCGTCTTTCTCTCAACAATCGCTCCATGCTCGATACTTCTTGTACTAGTTCTTTTATGATGAAGACTATTGAATTCAAATGGGATTTATTGGAAAGAATTAAATGCAACTCTGAAGATTGGGATCTCGATGAAGGTAAGGAGTCAGGTATAACACCTAAGTTTGATTGTGTTAAATCTTTTATGGATACCGATGCTTTTCGTGAATTTAGCACTAAATATGGACTTGACTCTGAGATGGTAGCTTCTTTCTGTGAATCATTTGCTACTCATGTTGATCTCCCTAAGGAGAAGTGGTTTAAATATCATCCTCCCATTGAAGTAAAGGTAGTAGAACCTATTAAAGTTGAAGAAAAGACTATCACTTATAATGTTGATCCTATTGTTCCTACCGCTTATATTAAGAAACCACCTTTCCCTGTTAGAATAAAGGATCATGCTAAAGCTTCAACTGTGGTTTGTAAGAGTAAAGCTAGAACACCTACACCCTCTGAGCAAATTAAAGTTGAACCTAGTATTTCTATGGTTAAGGATCTCTTGGTTGATAATAATGATGGGCATGTTATTTACTTCTGTGATGAAGCTGCTAGAATTGCTAGACCCGATACTAAAGGTAAACATAGACCTGTTGTTGGTATGCCTGTTGTTTCTGTTAAAATAGGAGATCATTGTTATCATGGCTTATGTGATATGGGTGCTAGTGTGAGTGCAATACCTCATTCCTTATACAAAGAAATTATGCATGATATTGCACCTGCTGAAATAGAAGGTATTGATGTTACTATTAAGCTTGCCAATAGAGATACTATTTCACCAATTGGGATTGTTAGAGATGTTGAAGTCTTGTGTGGGAAAGTTAAATATCCTACTGATTTTGTTGTTCTTGGTTCCCCACAAGATGACTTTTGTCCCATTATATTTTGTAGACCCTTCTTGAATACTGTTAATGCTAAGATAGACTGCGAAAAGGATATTGTTACTGTTGGTTTAGGGGATATGTCTCATGATTTTAATTTTGCTAAATTTCGTAGACAACCCCATGATAAAGGATTGCCTAGTATAGATGAAATTATTGGTCTTGTTTCCATTGCCGTGCCTCCTAATGATCCTTTAGAACAATATTTTCTTGACCATGAAAATGATATGTTTATGAATGAAAGAAGGGAAATAGATGAAGTATTCTTTAAACACGGACCTTTATTGAAACATAACTTGCCTGTCGAAATCCTAGGGGATCCTCCTCCACCCACGGGTGATCCCGTGTTTGAGCTTAAACCATTACCTGGTACTCTTAAATATGCTTATCTTGATGAAAATAAGATATATCCTGTTATTATTAGTGCTAACCTTTCAGAGCAGGAAGAAGAGAAATTATTAAAAACTCTGAAGAAGCACCGTGCTGCTATTGGATATACTCTTGATGATCTTAAGGGCATTAGTCCCACTCTATGCCAGCACAAAATAAAATTGGAGAAAGACGCTAAACCGGTTGTTGATCACCAACGACGGTTAAATCCTAAGATGAAAGAAGTGGTAAGAAACGAAATACTAAAGCTTCTGGAGGCAGGTATAATTTATCCTGTTGCTGATAGTCAGTGGGTAAGTCCTGTCCATTGTGTCCCTAAGAAGGGAGGTATTACTGTTGTTCCTAATGATAAAGATGAATTGATCCCACAAAGAATTGTTACATGTTATAGAATGGTAATTGATTTCCGCAAATTAAATAAAGCCACTAGAAAGGATCATTACCCTTTACCTTTTATTGATCAAATGCTAGAAAGATTATCCAAACATACACATTTTTGCTTTCTATACAATTATTCTGGTTTCTCTCAAATACCTGTGTCGAAAGAGGATCAGGAAAAGACCACTTTTAATTGCCCTTTCGGCACCTTTGCTTATACACGTATGCCTTTTGGTTTATGTAATGCACATGCTACCTTTCAAAGATGTATGACTGCTATATTCTCTGACTTTTGCGAAAAGATTGTTGAGGTTTTCATGGATGATTTCTCCGTGTATGGAACTTCTTTGATGATTGCTTAAGAAACCTTGATCGAGTTTTGCAGAGTTGTGAAGAAACTAATCTTGTCTTGAATTGGGAGAAGTGCCACTTTATGGTTAATGCAGGTGTTGTCTTGGGGCATAAAATTTCTGAAAGAGGTATTGAAGTTGATAAAGCTAAAGTTGATGCTATTGAAAATATGCCGTGTCCTAAGGACATTAAAGGTATAAGAAGTTTCCTTGGTCATGCTGGTTTTTATAGGAGGTTCATTAAAGACTTCTCAAAAATTTCTAGGCCTCTGACTAATCTCTTACAAAAAGATGTTCCTTTTGTCTTTGATGATGATTGTGTAGAAGCATTTGAAATACTTAAGAAAGCCTTGATTTCTGCACCTATTGTTCAGCCACCTGATTGGAATTTACCCTTTGAAATTATGTGTGATGCTAGTGATTATGCTGTAGGTGCTGTTCTAGGACAAAGAGTTGATAAGAAACTAAATGTTATCCAATATGCTAGTAAAACTCTAGACAGTGCCCAGAGAAATTGTGCTACTACTGAAAAGGAATTTTTAGCAGTTGTATTTGCTTGTGATAAGTTCAGACCTTATATTGTTGATTCTAAAGTAACTGTTCACACTGATCATGCTGCTAATAAATACCTTATGGAAAAGAAAGATGCTAAACCTAGACTTATTAGATGGGTTCTCTTGCTACAAGAATTTGATTTGCATATTATTGATAGAAAGGGAGCTGAGAACCTAGTTGCAGAAAACTTGTCTAGGTTAGAGAATGTTCTTGATGACCCACTACCTATTGATGATAGCTTTCCTGATGAACAATTGGCTGTCATAAATGCTTCTCGTACTGCTCCATGGTATGCTGATTATGCTAATTACATTTTTGCTAAATTTATACCACCTAGTTTCACATACCAGCAAAAGAAAAAGTTTTTCTATGTTTTAAGACATTATTTTTGGGATGACCCACACCTTTATAAAGAAGGAGTAGATGGTGTTATGAGACGTTGTGTACCTGAGCATGCACAAGAACAGATCCTACGCAAGTGTCACTCCGAGGCATATGGAGGACACCACGCTGGAGATAGAACTGCACATAAGGTATTGCAATCCGGTTTTTATTGGCCTACTCTCTTCAAAGATGCCCGTAAGTTTGTCTTGCTTGCGATGAATGTCAAAGAATTGGTAATATTAGTAGACGTCAAGAAATGCCTATGAACTATTCACTTGTTATTGAACCATTTGATGTTTGGGGCTTTGATTATATGGGACCGTTTCCTTCCTCTAATGGGTATACACATATTTTAGTTGCTGTTGATTACGTTAGTAAGTGGGTAGAAGCTATTCCAACTAGTAGTGCTGATCATAACACCTCTATTAAGATGCTTAAATAAGTTATTTTTCCGAGGTTTGGAGTCCCTAGATACTTAATGACTGATGGTGGTTCACATTTTATTCATGGTGCTTTTCGTAAAATGCTTGCTAAGTATGATGTTAATCATAGAATTGCATCTCCATACCACCCACAGTCTAGTGGTCAAGTAGAACTGAGTAATAGAGAGATTAAATTAATTTTGCAAAAGACTGTTAATAGATCTAGAAAAAATTGGTCCAAGAAACTTGATGATGCATTATGGGCCTATAGAACTGCATATAAAAATCCTATGGGTATGTCTCCGTATAAAATGGTTTATGGAAAAGCATGTCACTTACCTCTCGAACTAGAACATAAGGCATATTGGGCCATTAAAGAGCTCAATTATGATTTCAAACTTGCCGGTGTGAAGAGACTATTTGACATTAGCTCAGTTGATGAGTGGAGAACCTAGGCCTATGAGAATGCCAAACTGTTTAAAGAAAAAGTTAAATGATGGCATGACAAAAGGATACAAAAGCGTGAGGTTTAATGTAGGTGATTATGTTTTATTATACAACTCTCATTTAAGATTTTTTGCAGGAAAACTCCTCTCTAAATGGGAAGGTCCTTACGTTATCGAGGAGGTCTATCGTTCCGGTGCCATAAAAATCAACAACTTCGAAGGCACAAATCCGAAGGTGGCGAACGGTCAAAGAATCAAACATTATACCTCAGGTAATCCCATAAATGTTGAAACTAATTTTATTGACACCGTAACCCCGGAAGAGTACATAAGGGACACTTTCCAGAATGTTTCAGACTCCGAAAAGGAATAGATATGTGGTACGGTAAGTAAACCGACTCCAAAACAGTTCTAATAGCAGATTTTCTCCGTTTTGGAATATTTAGAAAAAATAGGAAAATAAGAAGTGGTCCGAAAGGGACACGAGGCATCCACGAGGGTGGAGGTCGTGCCCCCTGCCTCGTGGGCACCTCGTGTGCCCTCCGGACTCAGTTTTCTTACACGATACTTCTTTTGGTCGGTAAAAATTCATTATATAATCTCCCAAAGGTTTTGACCACCATACCGCGACGAAATCCTCTGTTTTTGTTTTGAGCTGTTTTCTGCCAGAGTTTCTCAAGGCCAGGCATCATGTCGCCCCCTCCTCCAACAACGTGGGCGACGATGCTTGGCTAATGAAGATAGAAACGAAGCAAGAAGAAATTTAGGAAATCAAGGGACGTGATAAGATCAAGGAAGCCGCAGAGGAGCAAGTCTCGGCAGTAGAAGAAGAAGGCTTCTTTCAACCCTACTACAATCATCTCACCCCTACTCAAATTGAAGCTTTCCGGATGATTGAGCTAGCTCTCATACAAAATAAGTATCTCACACGTGAAAATATTTTGTTGCAAGAGCATATCACCGCACTCAAGGGCATTATCCGCAAGTTGGAGGATCTCCTATGCTCGATGTGCGACACCCCGTCATCAACAACTCCATCATCACCACCTCCGAAGAAAGAGACATAAACACATGGGTATGGGCACTCCCCTTGGCAACTGCCAAGCTTGGGGGAGGTGCCCCGGTATCGTATCACCATCACACTCCTATCTTTACCGTTTTTCTTAGTTCGATCCTTTTTGTTATATCTTGATCTAGTAGAATAAAGTTTAGTATGATCTAGCTTTGAGTTTTTGTGTTGATCCTTTTATGTAATCGAGTCCGTGAGCTATATATAATAAATATTAGTCTTGAGTCGAGGGCTTGGTTATCTTGCTATGATCCTGAGGGAAAAAAACAAAAAAAAGAAAGAATTAAAAGAAACAAAGAGATCATATTGATCTTATGAAGAGTAATGACTTCACATATAAAGAGTATGATGAATAAAAGTTGTTGAGAGTTGACAAACATAGTTTTGGTCATCGTTGCAACTAATAGGAAGTAATAAAGAAAGAGAGGTTTTCACATATAAATATACTATCTTGGACATCTTTTATGATTCTGAGCACTCATTAAAATATGACATGTTAAAAAGTTGATGTTGGACAAGGAAGACAACGTAATGGGTTATGTTTTCTTACATCCGAAATAAATTATGTTGTCATGGATCATCCAACATGTTGAGCTTGCCTTTCCCCCTCATGCTAGCCAAATTCTTTGCACCAAGTAGAGATACTACTTGTGCTTCCAAATATCCTTAAACCCAGTTTTGCCATGAGAGTCCACCATATCTACCTATGGATAGATTAAGATCCTTCAAGTAAGTTGTCATTATTGCAAGGAATAAAAATTGCTCTCTAAATATGTATGATCTATTAGTGTGGAGAAAATAAGCTTTATACGAGCTTGTGATAAGGAAGAAATAAAAGCGACGAACTGCATAATAAGGTCCCTATCACAAGTGGCAATATAAAGAGACGTTCTTTTGCATTAAGATTTGTGCATCCACCCATAAAAGCACATGACAACCTCTGCTTCCCTCTGTGAAGGGCCTATCTTTTATTTTTGTCTTATACCTTATACAAGAGTCATGGTGATCTTCACCTTTCCTTTTTACACTTTATCCTTTGGCAAGCACTATATGTTGGAAAGATCCTGATTTATATATCCAATTGGATGTGGGTTTTCATAAAGCATTATTGTTGACATTACCCTTGAGGTAAAAGGTTGGGAGGCAAACCTATAAGCCCATATCTTTCTCTGTGTCCGATTAAAACTTCATACCCATAAGTATTGCGTGAGTGTTAGCAATTGTGAAAGACTAAATGATAGTTGAGTATGTGGACTTGCTGAAAAGCTCTTATATTGACTCTTTCCGATGTTATGGTAAATTGTAATTGCTTCAATGACTGAGATATAGTTTGCTAGTTTTTCAATGAAGTTTCTGATTCATACTTTACATTGTGAATAGATTGTTACTTCAGCATAAGAAATCATATGACAATATATATATGTTGCTATTCTAAGAATGATCATGATGCTCTCATGTCTGTATTTTATTTTATTGACACCTCTATCTCTAAACATGTGGACATATTTTTCGATATTGGCTTCCGCTTGACGACAAGCGAGGTCTAAGCTTGGGGGAGTTGATACGTCCATTTTGCATCATGCTTTTATATCGATACTTATTGCATTATGGGCTGTTATTACACATTATGTCACAATACTTATGCCTTTTCTCTCTTATTTTACAAGGTTTGCATGAAGAGGGAGAATGCCGGCAGCTGGAGTTCTGGGCTGGAAAAGGAGCAAATATTAGAGTCCTATTCTGCACAACTCCAAAAGTCCTGAAACTCCACGGAGGCACTTTTTGGAATTAATAAAAAATACTGGCGAAAGAATCAACTGAAGGGGGCCCACACCCTGGCCACGAGGGTGGGGGGCGCGCCCCCTGCCTCGTGGGCCACCTGGAAGCCCCCCGATGCCCATCTTCTGGTATAAGGTGTCTTTTGCCCTGGAAAAAAAATCAGAAGGAAGCTTTCGGGACGAAGCACCGCGGTCTCGAGGCGGAACCTTGGCGGAACCAATCTAGGGCTCCGGCGGAGCTGTTCTGCCGGGGAAACACCCCTCCGGGAGGAGGAAATCATCACCATCGATCCTCTCATCGGGAGGGGGTCAATCTCCATCAACATCTTCACCCGCACCATCTCCTCTCAAACCCTAGTTCATCTCTTGTATCCGATCTTTGTCTCAAAACCTCAGATTGGTACCTGTGGGTTGCTAGTAGTGTTGATTACTCCTTGTAGTTGATGCTAGTTGGTTTATTCGGTGGAAGATTATATGTTCAGATCCTTTATGCATATTAATACCTCTCTGATTATGAACATGAATATGATTCGTGAGGAGTTACGTTTGTTCCTGAGGACATGGGAGAAGTCTTGTTATAAGTTGTCATGTGAATTTGGTATTCGTTCGATATTTTGATGAGATATATGTTGTCTTTCCTCTAGTGGTGTTATTTGAACGTCGACTACATAACACTTCACCATTGTTTGGGCCTAGGGGAAGGCATTGGGAAGTAATAAGTAGATGATGGGCTGCTAGAGTGACAGAAGCTTAAACCCCAGTTTATGCGTTGCTTCGTAAGGGGCTGATTTGGATCCATATGTTTCATGCTATGGTTAGGTTTACTTTAATTCTTCTTTCGTAGTTGCGGATGCTTGCGAGAGTTGTTAATAATAAGTGGGATGCTTGTCCAAGGAAGGGCAGTACCCAAGCACCGGTCCACCCACATATCAAATTATCAATGTAACGGACGCGAATCATATGAGCATGATGAAAACTAGCTTGACGATAATTCACATGTGTCCTCGGGAGCGTTTTCCTTTATATAAGAGTTTGTCCAGGCTTTTCCTTTGCTACAAAAAGGATTGGGACACCTTGCTGCACCCTGTTTACTTTTGTTACTTGTTACCCGTTACGAATTACCTCATGACAAAACTATCTCTTACCGATAATTTCAGTGCTTGCAGAGAATACCTTACTGAAAACCGCTTGTCATTTCCTTCTGCTCCTCGTTGGGTTCGACACTCTTACTTATCGAAAGGACTACGATAGATCCCCTATACTTGTGGGTCATCAATGCGCCAGCCTCTGATGATATTTAGCCAATGGAAATTAACGAAGAACTACGGAAAAATCCTCAGGAATCATTTCCACTATTTTCTGCTCCACGTTGAAGGATTTGCCATTTCTCCTATGATGTATAGTGTGGCATAGAACTGAAGAATAACTTCCTTGTTCCAGCCATGGTTGAAGCGCATGAATTCCTTCAAGAGAGCATGTTCAATATGATCAAGTGTATTGTGGAAACATGGCATTTCTTCGAGCTTGGCGAAGTTCAATATCTTATGATTGAAAATCATGTGCTTGCCAAACAAGATTCAAGCATAATAGATTGCTTGCTCTTCTGTCCAGAACCTGGGGGATAATGAACTCCATTCTCCTTCATACATGGCTGACCCCAAAGAACGCAGGCTTCGCAGAATGAAGTTGGCAGAGAGAGAATCAAATGCTCAGCAGATCATTTTCTGGCTGTGATAAATTTGCGTCGATGTGAATTTGAGAATGACAGAGAGCACATGCTGCATTTCTGGGAAGTATCTGAAGCTCAACTCCATGTCTTGATGGATCCCACCATGGTGGGCGATGAATGCATTGAAGTTGATCCGTAGAAGTTGGCCTATGACAACAAAGTACTATTCCACATTTTGTGCAATACCATCACGCCAACAAACCGGCCCAACTCCATCAAAGGCACCGTAGTAAATGCTCTTGTTGCAATATCTCAGGGAATCAAGTTTGACATTCCTGACCTTTTCATTCGGAACCAGGCATGTGTTGCAGATAGCCCGCAATCGCTGAAACCGTATGATCCATGGATTATGTTTGCCATTGAGCAGCTTACTCATGAGAAATTCTTCTGGGCTTTCGAGCCGAAGATATTTATGCCACCTGTTTGAGATATTGTGCATGTTGTGAAAGATAATAGAAAAGGGAAGGAACCAGTCGATGCTACTGTTAACGCGTCCGCTCCTGAAAATGCACCGAAGGTCAAAGAAGCCAGGATTGAAGTCCCTTGGAAGGAAAATCCCTCAATCTATGAGATACATATTCAGACGCAACAGGCTTTGGAAAGGCACATCAAGGTGGACACAAAAGAAAAGGTGGAATTGATGACTGAGCTGAATCTGATTCATAATCACACTCGTCAAATTCTGCTACATGAGAAGGATGCAAGAAAGCGATCATGGACTTTTCTGCGGAAACATTATTCTCACAAGGATCTAGCCAAGAAGGGACTATTCAAGGATTATGATTATCTAGACTTGCTTGAAGTACCGCGTATCCGAAGACAAACTCCAGCTCTCCCACAACATTCTGCTTCAACGGATGTGCTGTTTGTTAATCATGATGATGAGATTGTAGATACAGCCATCACTCGCATTTACAAGCCTGATGTCCATCCTTCCAAACCTTCCAAGGCTGCTACTCCTGCTTCTGCCTCCACCATTTTGCATTCTTCTGACTCTGGTTCTATGAGTGGTTTCAATTCTAATTCAGAAGATTCTCCCTCGGAGTAATTCCTCGTATGTCCTCTCTTTCTTTTTTGACACTTGTTGACAAAAAGGGGGAGAATTACATCGAGTGATAGCTTTATCGGGATTTGCAGGGTGTGTTTTCATTTGCATTTTGGTTTTCCATTGAACAATTTGCTTCAAGAACTTTATCGCACCGCATGTGGTGTTGAAAAACTCGATCGTCATGTAACGTTAATAACCCCCGCCTGCAATATCATTTGCTTCGCTCTATTTGTCTGCAGGTGCCTTAGAATGATTGTCCTATGATTGATTATCATCGGAAATCTTTTATCTTACAGGGACACATAACTACTTCTCGAAGAAGAATAGAGAATCATCAAATAATGATATTATATTGGAGAAGTACCTCAAGTACTAAATGATATAAAACTGTTTTTTGGGTTGGATATGCTCTTATTGCTATCTCTCATTATCTAACCTTGCAGGAAGTTAAAGTCAGCTGATGTACATTCGCCTTAGTCAAGGCTATCTATATGACTGACAAAGTGTTTTTTCCTCATAGATATCCTTTGCATCATCTCTATTGCAGGAAAATCACCTTCAAAGCATATCCACTCTGAGCAACGAATTATTGTTCGATCCTGCTCTGATCATATCGAATATCTAACATGCAGGAAAACTATATCTCGTGTGGATTTAAATTGTGTTATGAGAAAACCTTCATGACTTATCCTGGTCACAAATCTCTCAACGCTTGCTTCATATCTAACCATTGTCGAAGTTTTTGTGATAGGAACTACCTCAGACACCATCGAGTGCATTGAAAGACCTCAAGTGTATGATATATTGTCAATGACACTCATACGAAGAGAAATAATGTTTCCCAACCGAAGCATATCTTAAGGGGGAGAATATTTATCTTTGTAACTATCTCTCGTCTCTTCATTAATTCTTTGCATTACATTTCACTCATTGTATATCATTCGATGTGATCTGTTTTGTCAACAATCGTCCAAAAAGGGGGAGATTGTTGGTGCAATATCTGCCCACCTTGTGTTTTGGAGATTGTTGACCGAAACAGGTGTGGACTAATTTGTTTGCTAGTGCATACAGAGAGAAAAAGTCCATACACAACCAAAGAATATGCTGTCTCCGGTGTTGAGTTCGAGGAACTTCACCGAAGCACATCCGTGTTGCCGAGAAGAATGAGCTATACTTGTTGAAGTGATAGAGTCGAGAAGATTGATGAGAAGAAATCAACCCCTCGAAAGTTTACAGTTGAAGCAAAGCTTTTGATTCGGTACTGTCATCCGAAGAAATTGACTGCAGTGATGGAAGTCGAAGACTATGTGAAGACGTAGCATTCATTTAGTTGTACTTCTTTCATTCTTTTGAGTCATAGGACCTCCGTAATATTAAGAGGGGTATACGTTCTCAATGCTTAGATCCATTGTGATGCTTAGCCAAAACCTATGGAAGTTGTGAGAGAAATCTCTTTGTGCTCCGAGAAAATACTCGTCAGCAAGAGACTGTGTTCTTCTTCGCTGCGAGAGATTTGCCTAGGACCGAGGAGTTCCGCAAGAAATGTTATCGTTGGCTCAAATCCGACCGTTGGAATCGCGTCGTTCGGCCATTGGTTGAACCCGATGTCTTATTTTGTCATTTCCCATTAGGGAAGGCTGCGGCTATAAATAGCCACCCCGCTCCAACTATGACCGTTGGCTGCTCCGTTTGAGCTTTTTGAGAAGATTGATTTGAGCAACCCCTCTTCGAGTGATTTGAGTTTAAGATCCACCTAGAGAAAAATCAAGACCCCAAACTTAGATAGTGGTTTAGCATCACAGTAGTTCTGAGTAAGAGTTCTTGTGCCTATTACTCTTGAGAGCTGCGCACTCTCTAGACGGATAGGTTTCGGCTTCGAGTGATGAAGAGTTGTTGTATTCACCGAGCCTGATCTTCAGCAACCAAGAGTGATTGTGGTTTGCGAAGGTCGACCGAAGGTTTGGAGATCGCCGACAAGGATCTACCACCAGTGAAATCAACCTGAGTCTGATCAGCTCTGCGTTGAAGGAGAATAGGGTGAAGAGTGTTTATCTTCCGTGTTAAGCCACAGCCCCTCCAACCAGACGTAGCCCTTTGGCTTAATGGTGAACTGCTCTACCAAATCTGTCTGTCGCCATCGAGCACCACTTGTTATTTCTATTCTGCTGCATTTCCTTCAGTAGTTCTTATTCGTGCTCTATGCTGATTGTCTGTATATTTGTCATCATACCCCGTGTCTGTATTATTTCCTATTCTTCTTCATCACCTATATTCGTTTGACATTTTCTTATACATTGGTGCTAATTATGATATCTTTGAGTAGCTATTGATTCAGTCTCTGTCATGTTGTGTCTCATTCTGTTACATCTGTTTGCTTGCTGCATAACCCTCATAGTTGTTAAACCTGTGATCCATCAAGCCCGTACTGTTGTTAATGCTTTTCTCGAAGAATATGCTTCTGATGAAGAAGATTGAATCCGTACATTTCCTTCTATACACTATTCCGCTGCTGTGATTCGGTTAAGTTTCAAAGCTTTCGAAAGAAAATTTGAATCTCCCATTCACCCCCCTCTGGTCGATATACTCTTGGTCCTAACAATTTTATCAGAGCGGGTACTCACTGTCTCTGTTTATTAAAGGTCTAACGTCCTTGGAGTTTTGAGTATGTCGCTTGCAGGTGGATCCTCACACTCTGAAAGGTTTCCCATCTTCGATGGAAATGACTATCTGGAAGGAACGGATGAGAATCAGAATTCAAGCTATCAACTATGATCTGTGGCAGATTGTGGAAGATGGATACATCATTCAGAAACAAAATGATCTGACTTCTGATGATAAAGCAAATCTGTAGTTGGATGCTCAAGCAAAATATATTATCCGTGGCAGTCTATCAAAAGACATTTTCATTCGGTTTCACAGGCTCAACATAGCAAAAAAAAATTGGGATGCTCTCAATAGTGCCCATGAGGAATTTGTCGCCCGATTAGATCCTCACACTAAAATGCTTCGAACTATGTTCACTGGATCCAGAGGCCTTCATAAAGAAAGTGTCATGGAACTCACTGATCGATTGACAAACATTGTCGAAAGATTACATCAGCGAGGAGTAACCGGTATCACCGATAAAGATGTAGTCAACAAGCTTCTGAGCGCACTTGATGAATCCTTCAATCCCATTGTGACTGAAATCAAGCAAAGACCTGACTATGAAGGGCTTCACTATGTCGAGGTCATGACACTGCTGTCTATTCATGAAGAAAAGATGGAGCTGGAAAATGTCAATCAAGAATCTTCTTCGGAAAGTGAAGGAGAAATTCTCTCACACTATGGCAGTTTAGAAGAAGAAGAAGATGTCGAGAATCAATACACCATCACTAGAGAACTAGAGATGCTCACTCAAAGACTAAGTGATCTAAAAAGACACAATCCCTATCTCACAAACAATGATGAGCCTGAATCATCCAGAAGAAGATTGCCTCCGAAAGATATGAAGTGCTTCAAGTGCAAGTTATACGGCCATGTCATTGCTGATTTCCCTGGTTGGGTAGGAAAACCTAGTAGCAGGTGGAAATACCTTCACTACAGTGGTTTTACTCGAATGGATTGTCATACTAAGCCCTCGAAGGAAATTGCAACTCCATCATCTTCTTCAACGAGACCAGCTACTGACGTGAAAGCCAGAGCTATCATTGAATCGAACATGAAAAGGATGCCGTGGATAAACCGAGCGTATGCTGATTTGACAGTGGACTCTGAAGAAGAAGCTAGTGACACTGAATCAGATGATGAAGAATTCTACAAGTTGGAAGAAGTAATGCATATGTTGCTATTGAATCATCAAAGAACTTCAGTGAATCAGACACTGATAGTAATGCTTCAAGTGACGATGATTCAAGCGATGATGAACCAACCACCTTATGTCTCATGGCAAAATCTTCAAAGGATCAGGTATCTGCTAAACACCTAAGATCCATGAACGAATATTCTCCTGAATATATATCCTATGCCAAACTTGTCAATATTGGCAAATCTCAACATGATGAACTTGAAATGCTTGAAAGAAATCTCAGGAAAAATGAAGGATTGCTGGTCGAAGAGATGGAGAAGAATCAAAAGTTGATTTAAGAGCAAGATGCTTTTTCATCAACTGTTGATGATCTCACCATTCGATATGACTCACTTTCAGCTGACTATGAGGATTTATCAAATGAACTCCTCAACAGGAATCAGGACTCATATCACTGAAAGAGTCTCATAAGCTGGTTTCAGAGAAAGCTTCTCTCTTCGCCGAGCAATCTGTTCAAATTCCTGATGGTTTTATACCCCTGTGCTTAAAATGCCTAGAACATAGCAATGCTGAATCTCATGCTGAAACTTCTAATGCTGCTAATGAGAATATTGCTACTACTGAAGTTGGTACCTCTACTGGCCCCTCTTGCGAGGATTTTGCCGATGTTACTGAAGAAAATTGCAGGTTAAAGGGCTTACTTGAGACTGGTATGCTAAGGAGCCTAAAAGGGCATCAGACCTTATGCGATGTTCTCAAGAAGTCCATTCTTCACAAAAACCCTCAGAAGGAAGGATTAGGTTTCAAAAAGAAACTTAATGTGGATGGATCCTATTGGACTCCCGAACAATATCCTCGAACGACTTGGGTTTGTGCAAAGAGTAAAACTCTGGAACCTGAGACTTTAACTGGTTATCTTTCGCCCATTTCTGTTGATACTGACGAGTCAAATGACTCAAATTACAAACTCTTCAAGCAATAGAATGGTAAGGTTTTCGCTTGATATGTTGGAACTAACTACATGACAGGTTCACCCAAGAAGCAAATCTGGGTAAAAAAAATGCACCATTGAAAATTTAGCTGTTACTGCTAACCTGACTTTGCAGGATAATCATCGACGAAGAAATGGTTATCATTCCAAGTCTACTCGAACATCATTCTTGAATGATTATCATCCTGTACTACGTCAGAAGGAGTACTTGTGTACTTCATCAAATGATTACACTCATGTATCAGGAAACAACTTCAATGCCTAAATCATAACGCACAGGTGTCTCGCAGGACTCACCGAAGAAATATTCCAAGCAAGGCTAAGCAGATGAGATCCTCACCTCCCACACAAGAGTGGGTAGTGAAGAAGAACTAATCACCTCCTGCAGGAAACCTTCTCCGGGATATCCCATGTTTATTTCAAGCCCTGAAATCAATTTTTGTTGGTTCTTGTCTTTTTGAGTTTTCGGTCGCAGTGTTTGTGTTATGTTTCGATTGTGTTGTGCTTCGAGTCTTTTCTCTTTCTGGTTTGTTCTCGTCTCGTCGTGTCATAAGCATGCACCCTTGATCTGAAGAAGATTTCGCTCCTACGTCCTTGGTAGCGAATGAAATCAACTCCATTTTCTTTCTGTTTTGGTGCTTGCGCTTCGGCATGCAGCTCGGTTACTAAGATTTTTGCAGGAAACGGGTGACACGTGCCCATGATCTCTTCATCGTGATC
Organism: Aegilops tauschii subsp. strangulata; assembly: GCF_002575655.3. Lineage (NCBI taxonomy): Eukaryota > Viridiplantae > Streptophyta > Magnoliopsida > Poales > Poaceae > Aegilops > Aegilops tauschii. Next base: position 641,545,857 of record NC_053036.3, on the reverse strand, counting down.
CCATCCATTGAATGCGGAACGTCCCGAGTTTTTCGTCCGTAGATTTCGGAGTGGGCGGTTTTCTCCCTCGGGCTATTTAGACCCTCTCTCTAGGTCTCTTCTTCCTCAGTTTCCTCTCTGTTTGACCTCTTCTCTCGCATACCGTCCGAGCCCCAGCTCGAAGCAGCGTCGATGTCAAGCCTCGCCGTGAAACTTCGGCGGAGCTCCGTCACCGTTGATCGCGCCAGTGCGGTAACTCTTCTTTGCCGCACTGCCGTAGTCGATCTGTCTCGCCAAGTTAGGGCATTGAGATTTGGAGCTTGCTCTACTCCCTTCCTGTTCTAGAGAAATTCATCCCGACGCCATTTATCCTGTGTTAATTCCTTGCGCTAGATCTTCTAGGTTCAATAAGTTGTGACATGTATGGTTTGCAGTTGTTCCTCGTACTAGTCTCCTGGATCTAGGGTTCACTGTGTATACTTGAAAGATTAGGGGAATGGTTATGCTGTCTAATGGCATATCTCAATTCTTTCGACGATATCTTGCAAGTATATATCATGGATCCCATTCTTCTTCCGAAAAACTTATCTGTGACGAGGTATCCTTGTAAACTCCTCCCATGACGAGGTATCATGCATGAAGAACAACCACTTTTTGGCATGTGGCTCGCCACATAAGATCATATGTTCACTCACACCTGCATCCGATAATGCCCAAGTACATCTTGCCATCGTGCAGTCCATCAACAAGTGGCGCCAAAAATCAGCACGGCCACACAACGTGCATGTACTCGACGTTGCCATTTTCCTGTGACACAGGACATCTGCTGAAGGTATTGGTTGACGAGCAAAGCGCCAAACACAAATTTTCAGTTTAGACGGAATCGATAGTTTCCATAGTTTAGTCCATGTCTTTGCTGTCTCTGCTGAACTAGAAGTTCCCGGCACGCCGTCCAGCCAGTTCTCACGTCAGATCTTGGTCTCAACAAGTAACCGGTAAGCCGATCTGACGCCGAATATGCCCTTCTTTTCAAAATACCAAGCCCAAAAATCCTCTATGCTACGGGTACACAAGGGTATGCTCAAAATCACCTCTGCATCCATTGGTAAAAAAACTTGGCGTACCAGTTTTGTGTTCCACACTGCCTCCGTATTGTTTATAAATTCATGTACCATTACTGGTGGGTTCTGGACCAAAGGCATAAGAGGTCTAAGCAAAGGTTCGTGCTGGATCCAGTTGCTACTCCAGGTAGGAGTTGATCGTCCATTCCCAATCTGGCGAAACACACCCTGCTTAAGTACCTCCCTTCCATCAAGAATGGACAGCCATATTTGAGAGGGATTAGAACCAAGTTCTGCATCAGGAATCGTTGTTGTTGGAAAATACACCACCTTCAAGATGCGAGCACTAAGAGATGTTGGGTCTTGTAGTAAACGCCATGCTTGCCTTGCCAATAGTGCCAAGTTAAAAAGCTCAAGATCACAAAACGCAAGGCCCACCATATATTTTGGACTTGTCATAACTTGCCAAGAGACCGAATGTGGCTTCCTTTTTCCTTCTTTGCTTCCCCACCAGAATCCCCAAATCAGAGAATTGATATGCTCACAAAGACCTCAAGGTAACCGGAAGCATGCCATAGAATAAACCGGAATTGCCGGAGCCACCGATTTTATAAGAACTTCCTTTCCCCCTGCCAACAAGATTTTTGCTATCCATCCTTTCACCTTATATCAAATCTTGTCCTTCAAGAATTTAAAAGTTCCATTCTTTGAGTAACCCACATCCATCGTCATTCCCAAATACCTTTCATTAAGAGATTCATTTGGAACTTGCAAGGACAGCTTCACCAATTGACGCGTGCTGTTAGGACAACCTTTACTGAAGAAGATAGAAGACTTATCCTTATTAACCTGCTGCCCTGATGCATCACAATATTGGTTCAATAGGTTTGATACCTCATCCGCACCCTCTGAACTTGCTTTGAAAAACAACATGCTATCATCGGCAAACAGGAGATGGTTCAGCGGTGGAGCCATTGGGGCCACCTTGATCCTGTTTAAGTGTGATGACTGGTTAGAATCCAAAAGGCACGAAAGGCCCTCTTGTTGATCTGAACTGTTCCAACTTTTTTCCATTGAATAAAACAGAGGATGATACAGATCTGACCATCCCCATAATTACCTGAACCAAGTGCTGGTCAAAACCAAGCTTCAACATTATTGACTCCAGATACTGCCACTCCACTCGATCATATGCTTTCATCATATCAAGTTTGAGTGCTACAAAACTGTTAGCCTTCAACCTATTCCTCTTCATAAAGTGCAAACATTCATAGGCAGAGATGATGTTGTCAACAATCAGCCTAGCCGGCACAAAGGAGGATTACTCTTGAGAAATAATATCTGGTAAAATGGTTTTGAGTCTATTGGCCACCACTTTAGAAGCAATCTTGTAGACAACGTTACACAAACTTATAGGTCGAAACTGTGATAAAAGTGTGGGATTTTCTACCTTCGGGATGAGGACTAGTACCAATTCATTGATATACTCCGTACTCTCCTCTCCTTTCACAATTTTGAGGACTGCAGATGTTACTTCCTTTCCACAAACATCCCAATGATGCTGAAAGAAATGAGCTGGAAAACCGTCCAGACCCGGACCTTTCGTCGGGAACATTTGGAACAAAGCACTTTTTACCTCCTCTCTGTAGGGTGCAAGCAAAGATGCATTCATCTCATCTGTCACTTTCTGTGGTACATGATCTAGTACTTGTTCCATGTTGGTTACCCCTTCTGAAGAAAAAAGATTGCTATAAAATTCCTTCACCATCTGTTCCATCTCCGCTGTACTAGAGCTTGTGGATCCGTCAAGCTTCGTGGGCACCTTGATCAGATTTTTCCGTCGCCGCATACCCGCTCTCTGGTGGAAACACTTTGTGTTTTTATCTCCCGATGCGAGCTATTCAACACGCGAGCGTTGATGCCACATTACCTCTTCTCTATAGTAAAGCTCCACCATCTTCTCTATAATCTTTAACTCCTCATGTGAAGGTCCGGTTCTAGCTGCATTATTCTGTAATTCCTCGAGCCTCTTCTTCATTGCTTTAATTTCCTTTCTAACACTACCAAAAGTATCGTTATTCCAAGCGGAAAGATTGGCCGAAAGGCCTTTTAACTTCTCCTTAATTGCAGCTACTGTATTCGCCTGGACGGAAGTGTCCCACCCGGCGACAACCATTGGTTTCAATCTGTCATGAGCTTCCCACATGAGTTCGTACCTGAACTATTTATCTCCCCTCTGAATTTGTTCTCTGGTATCCAGGCACAAGCGTATAGGCTTATGATCCGATGTGGCTGCAGATAGATGAGTACGCTCATTTTGAGGGAACAGACCCATCCAGTCAACTGATCCCAAGGCGCGGTCGAGCCTAACGTGCGTGTACGAGCCACCAGCGGCAAAATTTCGTGCTTTGACCCTTTCGGCGTATAAAATCGTGATCTGACCCCGGTATGATTTTTTTTTCGAGATTTGACCCTTTTGCTACCACCGGAGGACCTGGCGGTAGGTACGTACAGGCTACCGCCGCCCCTCGTGGCGGTAGGTTCCCTGACGCCGTCTGGCTGTTAACGGCCGTGTACACATGGCGAGGGACCTACCACCGCCGACTATGGCGGTAGGCTCTTGCAACCTACCGCCAGGCTCTCTGGCGGTAGGTTCCTGGATAAGGTTGTGAGGGAAGGGGATGTGCTGCTCCCCACCCACTCATTCACCCACTCTTCTTTTCGAGCTCAAGCTCTCTCCCCCTCTTCTCCCCCACCAAATCACCCACTAGATCTCCCTCCATTGCTTGAGATTTGGCCGGTGGATCGAGGCCATTTGCATCACCAAAGGTACCTCCCCCATCCCCCTCCATTGTTTGAACCAACCAAATGAAGGGGGGATGGGGGAGGTACCTTGGGTGATGCAAATGGCCTCGATCCAAGGGGCAAATCTGAAGCAATGGAGGGGGATCTAGTGGGTGCTTGGGTGGGGGAGAAGAGGGGGAGAGAGTGAGAGCTCAGGGAAGAAGATGAGTGGAGTGGGTGGGTGGTGAGTGGACCCCACCAAACCTTATCCTCCAGGACCCTACCGCCAGAGACCTCGGCGGTAGGGTATCGGAGCCTACCGCCAAGGCTGGAGGCGGTAGGTACCCTTTACCACATCAGCGCCCGTTAATGGCCAGACAACCTTCAACGGAACCTACCGCCAGGTGGGGGCGGCGGTAGCATGTAGATCTCTACCGCCAGGGCCTCCGGCGGTAGCTAAAAGGGTCAAATCTCAAAAAATTTCCATACCGGAGTCAGATCCCGATTTTATACGCCAAAAGGGTCAAAACACAAAATTTTGCCGCCACCAGCCACCTTTTTTGCATAGGTCCAAAAGCTTCCTTTGTGTCCCAGGTCGGCGAGGCCACACAAATCCACCATATCCCGGAAGCCCTGCATTTGGTTGTGATTCCGCTGACCAACCCCTCTGTGTTCTTCCTGCTGTAAAATCTCATTAAAATCTCCTATACAGAGCCATGGGAGAGGGCTGTGTGAGGCCACTCCTTTCAAAGTATCCCATGTTCTATATCTCTCATGTGTTTGGGCTTCTCCATAGACACAAGATAATCTCCAATCCGCCGGCCCTATACCCTGAACAGAGAAGTCTATATGATACTTAGAGTAATCCAGAGTAACTAAATTTATTCCCTGGTTCTAAAAAACGCCAATACCACCGCTCCTCCCGAAGCTATCAATAGCACATCCATTGTCAAACCCTAAAGAGGCAGCAAGACCTTCTACTCTAGTTTTATTAATCTGAGTTTCCACAATACAAAGAATCGAAGGGGCAAACTTCGCCGTGATCTTACGGAGCTCTCGAACTGTCACAGTATTGCCAGCTCCACGACAATTCCAACAGATAATACTCATTTGGCCTGGCGACCCTCCGGGATGGAGGTCGCCAATGGTGCCAATTTTGATTTGTTTGGAGAACCTGAGTTCTTGTGCTTCTTCTTATCCCATGGTGAGATGTACTTAGGCGGTGGTGGAGGAACTCCCTGACCCCCGGTAACATGTTCCTGGTGTGATGTTGAGCCGGTGCTATGCTTGCTATTTGCTGCCATAGCCACGTCATGATCCTTCTCTTCCTTCAGCGCACCACCTGGGCCATGATCAGGAGGTTTTTTCCTTGTAGGATCCGCCTGGGTCATGACTGAGAGATGAACTTTCAATCCAGAAACGATTTGCAGCATCCTTCGTCTAATCATGGACTTCCGCTATAGCCTGAACTTGGTCACGAACTCCCTGTACCCCTAACCGCTTCCTTCCAAGAGTAGCCATACTTAAAACCCTAGCCCAGGGCCCCATCGCTGATCAGCAGAGGGTGTCCCGCAGGGGAGAGAAGACTCAACGGCGGCGCAGCCGCCGGAGTAGATGAACCCTAAAAGAGAGGGTAGTTTCTAAGGAAAGTGATTAGCCACCTTCCTGCTCCAGAAAGGTGGTTTTCGTTTGGAACGCGCCGACAGCGCAAGCCCCACGGGTTTGTCGATGAAATTTACGAGCCCAAATGCAACGTTTACTTGGGCCTAACCTAGGGTGCTATACACACGCTCGTCTCTCCTAGAAAGTACACAGCCCAGGCCAGAGACTTCATTTAATTTCTTCTTCCTTTCCCAATTTTTTTTTAATTTCTTCTTCCTTTTCAAGCTGATTGATGCTACCCCTGAAGTTTCCATTCCAAATGCTTTTACTGCATTTGATGTTTTTTTTTTGCGAAAATAGTGCATTTGATGGTTAATCATCAGCTTCCGAGCATGTACGCAGTGCAATACAAAAACGGACAAGACTGGATCAGGCAAACGCAAAACAACTGTGATTGTGTATATCTGAAGGACCTTTCGGCTCGATCATACACTGACTCAGTAGTTCATAAATCACATACAAATTACACATATAAAAGGCAGTAGTAACTTATTTCATACATACTTGCACATACACTGACTCGGTAGTTCATAAATCACACAGGGACATGCAGGGCCAGGTTGGTGCGACATCTCAACAGCCGATTAGCATCCAGCACCGCAGCGATACATATCAAAGCGGCAGATCCAAGAGCCAATTTTTTGTTGCTAGTATCCACTTTCCACTACCCACCGACTAAAAACCATTTTTAGCCATATTTTTTGGGTGACGGCACTTCTCATAAAAAGCAGCTTTGGAGAAAAAACAAAGCAGCTGATGAGAACTACTAAACTATGTGTTTTGTAATATGGGCATGTTATGGAGGATGGTGACCCTGCCTTTTCTCTCTGCCAGGCAAGGAGAATTATTTAACGGATAAGGAATTGGAAAGAGGCGGAGGCGATCGAAATAAAAGGGGACCAGAAACATTAGCGATAAGAGCATCTACAGCCGGCGGTCACCTAATTTGACCTCCTGCACGTACGTCCGCGAATGCGTCCGGGCGCGTCCGCTGAAGGTGACCGGCGCATCTCATTTCTTCTGTTCCACAACCGCATCCCTCATAATGGCGTACCCCAAATCCATACAAAACCATGCACGATGTTCCTACATACTTGAGCATAGAACATAGCAATCCGACATAGAACATAGTCCGATACAAAAGATGTGGGCAGAGCTCATCACTTAACAGTACTAAAAATCAACTAAAACCGGCAGGGGAGGGGATTTCACCACTTCCTCATGTCAGACGCTTCCCCTTAGGGTCTCCACGGCTGGACTAGACGTAGGCGTCAGCTGCTCCGGGCGCGTCGTCGTCGTCGTCGCTGTCTGAAGCTGAGGCGGACGAGGAAGAGGTGATGATACCCACCATGCGCCGGGCTTCGCGGAACTACTCCTCCCGGAGACGTGCAGCTCTCTCCGCCGCTGTCGCCCGCTGCCTTGCCAACCGCTACGACTTCTCTTGCGGCGCGCGGAGTGCCATCGCATCTTTGCAGCGACGACGTCGGGCGTCCGTGTCCGTGGATGTGTACGAGCAACGGATGGCGGTGCAGACGTCCTCGTCGTCGTCGCTTGCAGGGGGAATTGGCTGGGGAGCGGATCTGCTCGATCCTCCCTTGGATTCGCGGCTGTTAGCCGCCTCCGCCGCCCGCTTCTTTGCGAGCCGATACGCGCGGCCCATGGACTCCGGTTGCGGTTCCGCTGGCAACAGCACCGAGCGGCGCCCTGGAGGGGCAGGTCGGGCGGTGCTGGATGCCGCCTGGCAGTGGCCAGAAGGGAGCGCGACGAACAAGCGTCGGGCGCTGCAAATGTACTACTCTCCACCCGGCCAGCCGCCGCCGCCCCGGAAGAGGAGCTGCCGCCCCGATTTAGCAGCGAGTGATGGAGGGCAATGTGGAGCGCTAGCTTCTCCTCGTCTGGCACGGCCGAGCCATCGGAATCCCCGGCGGCCTTGATCCACTCTGGTGGTAGGTCGGATTCATTGTCAGACATGGCGGGCGGGCGAAGACGAAGTGGATTTGGGGGAGAAATGGAGAGGTCGGGAGAGTAGGGACTGAGTTTGACTAGGGTTTGCTCGTCGGTCGTCATATATTTGTGGGGGCTGGAGTGGGGTCATTGAAGTAGGGTGGAACCCTATACGGCCGATCTTTCACGAAAGGAGCGCATCCCAACTAAGAACATCAAGAACACGAAGGGAATCACGAGGGAAAACACAAGAGAATCACTAAAACCAACAAGATATAGTCACACATGTGCTAGATCCTCGAAACACGAGAGGAGATACAAGATCCACGATCAACAAAGGACGATACAAAGGTAACCGGTTCTTCTCCGTGAGGAGGCCTTGAATCCACGAGGGGATCTTACCATGAGGGGTCTTGAATCCAAGATGGATCTTCTCCGAAGAGGGGCCGCGGTCTCTCTCGAGGAGTAGATCTGTATGGATGAGCAAAGCTCTATCTCTAGTATGAGCTAAACCATTGCTAACCCTAGAAAGGATGAGGGGGAGGTCTATTTATAGTCTAGAGACACGAAGGGGTAAGTGGGGGAGAGTTACAAGGCCTAAGGCCCGCGGCTGCGCACACAGGCGTCGGACGTCTGGTGAGGGTCGGACGTACGGAGGCTCGGGACGGTCCGGACGTCCGTAGATCGTCGAACTTCCGTAAATTACGTTCTGTCGCCGTGGCACCGGTCGTCCGGTGGCGTTCGGTCGTCCGGGCCCTGGGAGGTGTCGGGCGTCCGGCATCTCACGGTCGTCCGGACACTGTAGGTTGCCTTGGCTGGGGATGATCTGGCTGGTGTAGTCCCCAGGCGTCGGTCGTCCGGGGGTCGTCGGTCGTCCGGAGGTCTTCGGACGTCCGAGAGCTGTAGCTTCCTGGCAACTCTTCCTCTTGTTCCTCACGCTTGGTGTCCTCGCCGTCTTGTCCATGGTCTCCCTCTTGGTTCCTGGTCATGCACAACACATATATTTGAGGTAGTAGCCATGTCTCACATATGGAAAGTGATGGTTCGAAGAGGAGCGAGTTCACCTTGTGTCCAATGGTGTATAGTCGAGGTCTCATCTTATGTATCCCTGGGGCTTGGAGAGTAAACGGAGTGTACATGGGGATGAACGTGGGATGCTCCGCATCATCTCCTCCCCCTTGGGAAAGATCCGACCTCGGATCGTGATCCTCATCACCATGGAAACGGTTGTCGTGGACGAACTTGTAGTTGGACGAAGTGGAAGACATTGCGTGATCCATGTACTCCAAGGTGTCGCCGGAGTGGTATACATGCAAGAAAAGCAAACACAAACGACACTCAGAAATACAATGGTTAGCGCACACACAGTGTCCATCAAGGAAGTATGAGTCCGCGAGGCAAGATTGTTCATGACAAAGCACATGAAGCTTAGCAAGGTGATATAGAATGAGATGTAAAGCATTCATGGGAGCAAAAGCATTCATTGTGCACACAAATGAATTGTGAATATGATCAATGCAACCACGGTGCAAAATGATTTCATAGTGAGACGATTTATCAATGGCATGAATATGGCAATGGATGCTCAATATGATTATGTTATCATGCAATTGATGGTAGGCAATGTGATCATTATGTATGAATATGCCATCAAGGAAGATCACAACAAATTTGCTAAGAAAGTGCTCAAGCTCATATATCATGGATGACATAGAAATACAAGATGCACCAAGGCAATCATAATGCAAGTCAATCCATGTATAAAGTGCAAACTTGTTATGGGAGTTGTTGTACCATGGCTCAATGTCGTGGTAGAAATGGTGGTTCGTTGGTGAATCCACTAAGTCCGAGCACTCCTCAACTTGAAGGTCCATAGGGTCCATCTCCAATGCCGGTCCTCCATCCAATAGATGTATTATGTAGACAACAAGAAGGAAACAACAATGAAAGAATGGCCCATCCAATATGCGTATTTGAGGATGTCTCAAAGAGAAGGAGGTCACCTTTAGGATTTTCTCAAGGATGATGGAGTTGCGCATCTTGTATGCCTTCTCATAAATAATATGTCTCGTGATGGTGCCGCCTTGTGAATCCTTCAAAACGAAAGAACATGACAAACACTCGGAAAAACAAATGAGGTTAGAGGGAATGCAAAACCTAGCATTCTTGTGGTGAAATACCCAACAAGTGTATGCATCATGCTCATCATAAGAAAGGACAAGGGAGCATTTCATAGTATGGAGGCATATGATGCGATAACAACCAAATACAATAGGCTCAATCAAACAAGCATGCTTCACAAGTAATATGTCCAAGTCTCCAAGATCAATAAGAAAAGTATGGTTGCATTCACTACAAGTAGATATGAGAGAGGCAACTAATGGGCACAAGAGACAATTATCAAGATATAACATGTGAGAGGCATGAACATATATGTCATCAACCCAAGAAAGCGAGTAAGGATGGAACATGGGTGATGCAACCAAGCAAGTAATCATAGTGATCAAGTCAAGCAAGCTAGTAGTGCGAAGATGCAACGTACTAGAAGGAATCATGGCAAGCATGTCATGTGTGTAAATAGTGGGCATGAATAATGCACGTGACATATCATAAGCATGAAAGCAAGATATGAGGAAAGTATCATCATTGTATTGACAAGAAGTCCTAGGTGAATAGCAATGGAACATCATGACTCTCCCAACACAAGAATCAACAATAGCATGAGGCACAAGGAAAGCATGGTAATAGCAACAAGTATCTCCACCAAGCATGCAAATACACATAGGAGTAGCATAATTGTGAATCATGGGTAAATTCAAGCAAGGGTCACAATTGCATGGCAAAGTCATGTAAAGAGGTGTAACATGCAAAGTGAACACGATAGAATGGGCATAAGGTAACAAGTGATATATAGCTCATAGCCGTGTGAGAGTCAAGTAAAAGAGATGTGCGTAGTCCTTGCGTGAAGGGAATGGTGGTAAGGATAGTCCACGGGATCCCAAATCATCGTTGCTCTCAAGAGCTCGTTTCGTCAACTCTTGGGATTGAGAGGTTGACGAGTATACGTGAGTACCTACACAAAACAAAGACAAAGGGAAAATTGTGTGTGCATGGTATATGTACACATCATCCATCATGATGCGCACGTGCTTGTGTTGGTTAGCACAAAATATCCAATGCTCAAATAAATGAGATGCGTGATATAGAAACATGTCATCCATCATGGTAGGTTTGTCATTATGTATGGCATAATGGTGACTCAAATTGTGTAAAGCATCATGGAAAATATGTAGAGCGTTGTTATTCATGGAATGCATATGGTGGACGCAATTATGGGAATCATGCAAAGTATGGAATGCATCAAAATCTCCTAATATGTATGAGGAAACTATGGGGGTCTCCTCATGAGTATTAGTGGAACAATGTGATCATGGCATGACATAGTAGATGAATTGCGCAAATTATGTAAAGGAAGCATGGCAATATCATCGCATGAAAAACAAAAGCCAATGACCATCATCTCGTCATCTATGCCATAAGTGCAAATGGGATTTATTTTAATGGGGCATGCATAGTTACTATGTTGAGATTGAAAAGATGCAATATGGGAGATCTCACTCATAGCATATGACAAGTTCAATGGATTGTCAAACATGACGTGACCAATAGAATTTTCACATGATATACTATGGAGCATAGCATCACAACTAGGCAACTCAACATGCTCATCATCATATTCATCATAAATAGGTAAGTCATGACATGAGGAAGTCGCACTAGCATGAAGCATGGGAATAGGTGTGTCAACATCATGCAAGCAATCATTGATAAGATAGTCCGCTAATGGGACAAGAGAAGCATTGTCACCTATGTTACCTTTGGAACATCGCTCATGTGTTGTAGGTGAGGTGGTGAAGAACAAGTAGTTGTCATCTTCATCTTGATGGAACCATGTGGGGGGTGCATCATCATCCACCATGGCCATCCTCGTCTCCATTGGAGGTATGGACTCATCGAGCATAGGCATGTCGTCATGTAGGAGACCTAGCACCAAAGAACAAAACACACTCGGAGTAGAGGTTAAGTCGTTAGAAATCATAGTGGCCTCACATGCCCTCTCAACTACCTCACTCACTAAGTGTTGTGGCTCACTCACTCTGTCAAGGATGCTCTCACTCATATTGTTGGTGGAGGCACTCAAATGGCTCTCAACCCCACATAGGGTGTGTGGCATGCTCTCATGTGTGGGGCTAGTGGTGGTCACACTCATCCTCTCATAGGAAATGCTCTCAATGTCACGTATGGTGGAGTCGCTCATGTCACTCATGTGTTGGTGGCTCTCCTCACATGGCAACTGGGACATCTCGTTATATGTGGGTGTCGGAGAGATGTTGGTGCAAACGTCTCCATGCTCAACTCCTATTGCCGCCTTGATTGAATGGATAGTCCCATGCTCAACCTTCTTGTCACCGTCCTGTGGTTGGAGGCCCATATGATATGGCACCTCGTAGCTTGTCTCCATGACCGAAGGGAATTTCCCATGCTCGGCCATCTTCCTTGAGGGGCTTTCGAAGATGGAAGTGTCGCCCTCGCTTGTAGGTGGTCGCCTTGGACTTGATGAAGTCAATGTAGGCGTACTCGTGGGAAGTAGGCGAAGATGTCGTACGTCCAAAGGCGAAGATGCCTTGATAGCACTTGGCAAAGATGCCGAAGTGGTTGTTGTAGCCGTAGCTCCGTCTTGGTGGTGCTCGTCTCGCGGTCTTCTCTTATGCTCATAAAGCTTGGACTTGGCGTGAAGTATGGCTTGTTGGGACTTGTACGTTTGCGCTTGTGGAGCATCTTCATGAAGATGGTGTCGTTGTCGTACTTGAGCTCATATTAGATGTCGTTCGTCGTCGTCGTGCACATGATGCTTGGAGGTGATTTGCCCTTCATGATGATGTGGATCACGAACGTGATGGTGATCGCCATGGAGATGTGGACGAGGACAAATTGCACTTGCATCGTGTGGGCGCTCCGAATATGATCGACTTGCTCGCCGCCACCTTGAGGATGATGAAGGGGAAGAAGACTAGTAGTCGGCCACCATGTCTCGTAGTTGATCCTTAGCTCGCCCTACTTGGTGTCGATGTACTCCCATTTCCTTGCTTCGGAGTGGTGTATGTCGATGGCGAGGTTGTCGATGCGCTCTCGCAATCTTGATTGTGCGCCTTGCATTTGTCGTTGTAGATCGACGATGGACGCTTTGGTGATGTAGTTGTTCACGCCGTCGTTGTTGTCGAAGACCGGAGATGAAATGCCTTGCCTATCCATCACAAGACTCGAGCAAATATGAGTGGAAGAAAGGAGAGAACTATACCAAATGTACCTTGACCGATGTCGAAAATGGATCAATGATCACTCAATGATGTAACAAGGAAATAGCACAATTGGTACCGATCTCGTCGATTTCTCACACCTACACAAGTAAGGCTTATGGAGGAGCCCGGTGAGGATAGTGGCACAAAAAATTTGATGCAAAATGTTAGCAAGAGTCAATAATGTTGAAAGAGATTCACAAATTCGCAAGCGAAACAAGTAGACCAATAGCAATATGTGGCACACGGAAACACACACATGGATAGATAGATGGGGTCGTGCAACCAAGGAATGAGCACAAAATGTGGAATCCACGGAAAACGCTCGTGTTGCACAACTCAAGAGAGACGCTAGCACGATTGCTCTATAGGCGGATACGACACTTGTGCACAACCTATGATATGCAATATGGATAAACTTTCTATCCCAAGTATGCTATGTATGTATGGTTCCCGGTGTTTCTCTCAAGATGATCCAAGATGATCGGATATGACAATCTTATATGCAATGTGGTATGATGCTATGGCACTTGCTTACAAGCTTCTTTGCTCTCTCTTTTGCTTAAAAGCTTATTCTTTTTTTTGATATGGCCACAATGCACAAACCAAGATGGCAATTGTGTATATGCGGGAACAATCTTGTGACACAAGGGATGATATGATGATACCAAGATGATATGGTATTTATGCAATGGAAGGGATGATCACTAATGTGCACAAGTAACGCTGCCGGCAATACTCAAATGGCTAGTCTCGATAGGCAAGTGACGCAAAATGGGCTAGGGGTTATCAATACAATTGCAAGGGGAATATACAATGATGTCGTCGAGGTTACCGTCCTTGGCGATGATGAGTGGCGGTGTTCTTGATGTAGATACCAAGATGATGGAGACTCGTCCCTAAGTAGCCGAAACACCTTAGGAAACGGAAAAAACGCGAACTCAAAATCTCAAGGACAAAAGTCAAATGGTGGTAGCAGAAAGTGGTGGTGGTGTTATGATGGGTTATGCGTGTCTAAGTTGAGGTCACCGTCCCTAAGTAGCCGAAACACCTTAGGAGACACAAGCCACAACTCAAACAAGCTCAAACAAAATTGGGTTATGTTGGGGTGGTGGAAGTGTATGGTGGGCAAGCCTATGCGGAAATGGTGGTGGTGGTTGATGAAGAAGCAACCGTCCCTAAGTAGCCGAAACACCTTAGGAGACTCGAATCACTACTCGAGCAACCACTAATGCTATATGGATCACAAAAGTGTTAGGTTGCGGAAGTCAGTGGTGGTGTAGCGGATGATGTGGTGGAAACCCTAGGCAAAGATGCGAAAGTTGTCAAAATTTGTTGGAGTCAAATGATGTTGGTGGTATTTTTGTGGGAAGGAGGATGTCAATAGGTTCGGATGAATTAGTTATGGACAAAACAAAAATCAGCCGAAGTCTGAAACTACAGGTTACGGATGTCCGTAAATGGACGGATGTCCGGTCGTCGGACGTCCGGTCGGGCTCGGAAATCCGTAAATTCTGTTCTGTTGGCTGGTTCCGGTTGTCCGGAAAGTTGCGGACGTCCGGTCGTTCCTGGGGCTCCGGACGTCCGTAAAACGTTGGTCGTCCGGTGGGTCGGGGTCAACGCAAGATGCGAGTTTCGGGACGCGATTTTGGGCGGAAATTGGGGATTTTGGGGTCAAAAATTGACGAAATTTTGTGGATGAAAGATGGGGAAACTTGGGGAGATGCTAGATCCACTCGAAACCAAGCAAATCCATGGATCAAAATCAACAAAACTTCATCACACCAACAAATCACAAAAATTTTTGGGGCTATTTTTTGGTGGGGATTTTCGAAATTAGGGAAGAACACAACAAAATCAAGCTAGAAAACGAAGAGGGGAGGCTCCGAAATCATGATCAATGTGGCTCATGATACCAAGATGATGTAGGGTGAAACCCTATACGGCCGATCTTTCACGAAAGGAGCGGATCCCAACTAAGAACACGAAGAACACGAAGGGAATCACGAGGGAAAACACAAGAGAATCACTAAAACCAACAAGATATAGTCACACATGTGCTAGATCCTCGAAACACGAGAGGAGATACAAGATCCACGATCAACAAAGGACGATACAAAGGTAACCGGTTCTTCTCCGTGAGGAGGCCTGGAATCCACGAGGGGATCTTCCCGTGAGGGGTCTTGAATCCAAGATGGATCTTCTCCGAAGAGGGGCCGCGGTCTCTCTCGAGGAGTAGATCCGTATGGATGAGCAAAGCTCTATCTCTAATATGAGCTAAACCATTGCTAACCTCAGAAAGGATGAGGGGGAGGTCTATTTATAGTCTAGAGCCACGAAGGGGTAAGTGGGGGAGAGTTACAAGGCCCAAGGCCCGCGGCTGCGCACACAGGCGTCGGACGTCCGGTGGGGGTCGGACGTCCGGAGGCTCGGGACGGTCCGGACGTCCGTAGATCTTCGGACTTCCATAAATTACGTTCTATCGCCGTGGCACCGGTCGTCCGGTGGCACTCGGTCATCCGGGGCCTGGGAGGTGTCGGGCGTCCGGCATCTGACGGTCGTCCGGACGCTGTAGGTTGCCTCGGCTGGGGTTGATCTGGCTGGTGTAGTCCCCAGGCGTCGGTCGTCCGGGGGTCGTCGGTCGTCCGGAGGTCGTCGGACGTCCGAGAGCTGTAGCTTCCTGGCAACTCTTCCTCTTGTTCCTCACGCTTGGTGTCCTCGCCGTCTTGTCCATGGTCTCCCTCTTGGTTCCTGGTCATGCACAACACATATATTTGAGGTAGTAGCCATGTCTCACATATGGAAAGTGATGGTTCGAAGAGGAGCGAGTTCACCTTGTGTCCAATGGTGTATAGTCGAGGTCTCATCTTATGTATCCTTGGGGCTTGGAGAGTAAACGGAGTGTACATGGGATGAACGTGGGATGCTCCGCATCAGTCATTGCGGGCCATAGCGGACCAGGCCGACGTGACGGGCTTGCCCAGGCGGCACCTCCATATCCGTCTCATATTTATGCTGGATATGAAGGGTGTTGGTCTACTCGGGCGTTTGAAGCCTGTTTGAGGTGCCCGTCTGAGTCAATTTTTTGACCGGTGAGTGACCGGGCGGGCCGCCAGGACGTTTGAGGATTTGGAGCGGCCGGCTGTATATGCTCTAATATCCCAAGTTAGTGGATCTGGAAAGAACAATATAATTCTTCGGAAGGAACAAAGCGACTACTCAAAAGGAGAAAGAGGTGCAAAGCGTAATTGTACAAGTGTGGGTTTAAGAATGAGTATAAGCATGCGACATGATAAGGTAATCTACTTATATGATACCTCGTAGAATATCTAATGGAGGCGCTTGTTAGAGTTTGTTAGTGAAGTAGTTTGCCCATCAGGCCATCACCTATGATTAGCGCACTTTCGCCTAATTGTCTAACCAGAGGAGAAAGCAGCTATGCGGACATTAACAAAGTGTACAAAATAGACTACTTCATCCACACTGACCTGCAAGCCATCACCTCTCCTGTGCCGTTCTAGAAGCCATGATGGAATTCGTTTGGCTACAAGGAAATTCTTCCTGGCAATATTGTGGGCCAGAATTGCTGCTGAACATGTATGCATGGTCATAACTGCCCGACTCCAGCGATGAAGGGGCGATGATGGCAGCGCACCTTCGGCTCGCTTTAATCCTCGTAGTCATTGCTATGTGGTCAATGAATCTTGATGTATTTTTTTATTTCTGATGTTCGTTGTACTATCATGATTGACGATAAATAGATTGAAAATTTTCTCGAAGAAGGAGATCATAACTGAACTTGGAATTATCCAAGCGTTAAACGTTTGACTAGACTCGACTACATGTAACCCGGGCCTAGCATACAAGACACCACGTGGTAGCTACCAAAGACTGACAAAATATGAAGTATCTATAGCTGGACCTCTCAAACCCATCTCATATGTCCCGGTGAGCCGCCCGGTCACTATCCGGTCACAATTTTTTGACCCAGACGGGCCCCTCAAACGGCCCTCAAACGCCCGGGCTGACCGGCACCCCTCATATCTAGCCCAAATATGGGGCGGATATGGGGCGCCCAGGCGAGCCTGGGTATGCCCACCATGTCGGACCTGGCCCACGCTGGCCCACCTGACCCCACATAAATTTCTTCCCATCCGCTCGCCGGACCAAACCCTAGCCACTTCACTCCCTTCCCGTCCAATCCCCTCCGTCACCAAAGCTCGTGTCCGGCTCCTTCCGGCCGTCTTCGGCATGGCGGGCAGCGGATCCGAGTCCTTTAGCTCCAGATCCGTCGACCCCAAGCTCATCCCACGCGTCGCCGAGGAGGAGATGGCCGTCCCGCTTGCGCTCCGCCGCGCCCAGGAGGAGGCCCTTGCACGGCTGCGCTCGGACTCCATCCTTCGAGAATTGATTGCGTCCACACAAATGGCGCATGGATCCGGCACTAGGCCACCCGCACCTGCCCTGACGAAGGCTGTGCGGTCCATCTGGCGTCCGAACGCTTTGGCGGACGCGCAACCCCTCCGTTGGCGCGTCGATATTCAGGACGCACCATCGTCCCACGAGGCCATGGTACGGCGTGCCCGCCGTGGAAGGCACCGGGAGCGTGAGACGGAGGCAGCCCTCGCGGCGGCGTATATCGGCGAGGAGGAGTGGCATTCTCCGGCGCCCGTATGGGGCATCAGTCCGGGCGACGCAACCGCATCGTGGTGGATGTTGGCGGCTCGTCGCCGGACGGATCTGTCATCAATCTGACGTCCACCGGCACCGTTCGGGTTTCGGGCTCCGACGAGGAAGAGTAGAGCATGGGAGACGGCGGTGCCTCGAGTCCCGCGAGCCGACTCGTTTCGCATGCCCTATTCTACCTTGCCGGCGACCGGACCAATACTCTGAGGAGCGCAGCCGGCTGCCGGACATGGCTAGGGCAGAGCCGGGTGGGGGGGGGGGGGGGCAACCAGACGAGCTCTGCTTAGATTAGGTTTCACGTTGCACGTATATGGATTTGAGGTTTCTTATTTAAGGTATCCGGATGTGGAATGCATTTTTTGAGGCGTGACCGGTCGCTGCCTGTGAACGCGCTTGGGCACGTCTGCGGGCGTTTGAGGGATCGAATTTGTCAAGTACGGTTGTAGATACTCTTATAGGATAGTCATTAGACCATGAAAGTGGCAGTTCAGGCAAAGGTGACTGGCCCGACCTTACCACGGTGGTTGAAACGATGTCGGTGTCCCTTCGCGGGCGCTGTCGTGAATGTTGTCTTAGATATTTTCCGACGGTATATTTGCGTTCAGAGGGGTCACTCATGTACTAGATCAGAATGGAAGCACACGAGAGACAAAGATTTATACAGGTTAGGCCCCCCTATGCACAGTACTGTATTTGGTAAAAATCCTACTCGTGTTTTTGGCGGATTGTATTATCTGTCGTGTTGTCGTTCCCGTGGAACCTGGGTCCCCAGAGTCACGCTAAGTGTGGGCCACACCTACCTGACACTTCATGACGGCCTGCAAGATCTGATCGTTAGGGGCACGTGAACAGGTCTTGTCAAGGGTTGTTACCGGAGGTATCCATATAGCTCGGGTTCGACATCAAAGAGAAAGTGCTACTATGGGAACGATCATATAGATTGTGGGGAAATGTGAGCGTTGGAGTTGTTCTGGTATAGATTTACGGGAGAGTTTACCCAAGTTCGGCCCTTTCAAAAGAGATAAAAACCTAATCCTGCTTTTTGGTAGATTGTATATGGAGTGTCGAGTGTAGTCTAAGACCAACTCCTCTGCCCCTCGGCTGGTTTCACAAATTGGCCATCCTATCACATATTGTGACAACAACTCTAACCACCCTGTTTGATGGAAGAGTCTTGCTAAGTCTATGTCGACTGAGACTTTGTTATCTCTCGGTCGATACTATATCCGTAAGATCTTACATTGAGATCCGTGCAAAAAATTCTTCAGTTTTTACTTTTTCTTCCTTACATGTTATGTCACTTGAACTCGGTCGAGTTGAGCTCAATCCGAGTCTGAGCTTCTCATCGCAAAGAAAAGTAAATAAAACTATTTTTGAAGTGAAGGAAAGTAAAACTTGGGCAAACCACACAGTTATACACTTTGACTTGCGCGCTGGAAATAAATATGACAACACCATGCATGCGTGTCAGCAATCCTAAGGAGGACGACGATCACGTACAGCTGAGAATTAAGGAACACTGCACAAACCGAATAAGCAACACCAAGCATGCATGTGCCTGCATGCATGTGGACCCTAGCTAGGATTATTTTACACTACTACGTCGCATGACACGTGCGGAGAGGGGCTTCTTCATCACCTTGAAGAAGACGTCCAGCTCCGTCATGTCGACTCCACCAGCCGTACTCCCACAGTCGTCATCCGCCCACTCGAACTCTCGCACAAGCGCTGCCAGGAAGCACTTGACCTGCAGCATCGCGAAGCTCGTGCCAGGGCAGTGCCTATGCCCTATACCGAACGGCAGCATCCTCACCTCCTTGGGTCCCGGCAACGGCCCCACGCCCTCCGCCTCGCCTCCGGCCAGGAACCGCTCAGGGCGGAACTCGTCCGGATCCGTCCACACCTTGCTGTCCCTTCCGATGTCGCCTAGAACGAACTGCACCATCAAGCCGTCGCCGTTGGGCACCATGGTCGCGCCCACCACCGCGGCTCCGTCACCGTGCGTCCCGCGCATCATGAACGGCGCCGCCGGGTGCATGCGCAGGCTCTCGAGCACCACGGCGTTCAGGTACGGCATGCCGCGGCGAAGGCTCTTGATGGTGACCGCGCCTCCGTCGGTGCCGTCAATCTCGCGCCGCAGCTTGTCCTGGACCTCCGGTCTGTCGACGAGGTGGGCCAGGGTCCATTCCACGCAGGCCACGGTGGAGCCCGAGCCGCTGCCGAGGAACTCGGATACGAGGCACACGAGCTCGTCGTCCCTGAGCGCCCGCCGCCCGCCGCCCTCGCCGTTGGGCACGCGGAGATCAAGGAGTGAGTCCACGTACGGATAGGCGACGCCGCCGCCCCTATAGACGCGAGATTCAGGTCGCCTCCGTGCGTCGATGAGAGGAAGGTACATCAGCTTCTGCCTGCCGAGGGCGCCCATGAGGTGGGTGAGCTGCCTCCGGTACAGGAGCTGGGGCAGCCACGAGCCGTCCACCACGGGGATGAGCTCCCCGACGGTGGCCAGCAGATCCAGCATCTCGCGCTCCATGGACTCCACGCAGTGCCCGTCGACGCCGTCGCCGAAGCACATACGCGCCAACAGGGAGAACGCAGCGCGGTTCAGGTCGCCTCGGACAACAACAGACGCGGCCTCGCCCTGGACCTTGGCGAACAGGCCGGCGACGAGGGCCTGGGCGGCCTCCTGCTGCAGCGGTGCCAGTGAAGCGACGCGGGACGGGTGTAGGACGTCGGCGCTGAGGTTGCAGCGGAGCGCCCGCCAGTGGGGGCCATGGGATGCCGTGACAATCGTCTCGTTCCGCACGCCGCGGCGGAGCCCCGTGCCGAGGACAACGGGGAAGAAGCCTTCAGCACGGTCCAAGAAGGCGTCCGCGTTCTTGTTGAGTGCCCGATGGGCCACAGCGGCGTCATGGACACGGTGGAGGGTCCTGCGGGCATGGGCTCGCCTAGTGCTTCGCCGGAGAGCTACGGCAGCTAGGAGGAGGCAGCAAGCAGTGGCAAGAAGCGTAAGGAGCTCCATTTTGACTGAACGATCGAGCTCTGTGTGTGTGTGTTTTCATGTCGATACTCAGTCTTCTATTTATATTCTACTCCACCAAGCAGTGGTGGTGAGCATGATCATGCTAATTAACGTATTCTCTTTATGCTACATTATCGACCAACCACACACCTACTCCACTAATAAGCAGTGGCGATAGTTAACGTATTCTCTTTATGCTAGATCATGCTAATTAACGTAGTACAGTATTCTCTTTATGCTAGACCGTGCTAATTAACCTAATTAACAACTTTACGCTGCCTCATAACGAGGTTCTTTTGCATGGGTTTAATATAATGGGATCGACTAGTGCTCAGCCGACTAAAGAATTATGTAAGCAATTCTCAGTTGGCTGACGTCAGGACCGAGGTGTTACGGATTTTCTAGGCCTATAACTTCTGTTTAGTCTTTTTTGTTTGTTTGCAGAGGGGTGAAGCTGTTTTGATGGCAGGTATGTTCTGAAATTCCAGAGGGGTAGGTGAGGATGTAAAGTATATTTTTTTAAGAAATGCTATTTATGATTATAAGCTATACTTTATAGGCCTGTAGAAGACTAAGAAAAGTAATTTCCTGATTTCAGAGCTTTAAAGAATTAGTGGTAGACATGATTTTTCTTGGGTAGTTGCTCCATCTGTGGGACATGGTATAATGTTGTAGATTCATAGGTGGGTAATTTATGTATTAAGGCAGTAGTACAAGATAAGGTAAATAGAGACAAGTGGAATATACTTAATGTGTACGGTGCTCCACATAACAGAGATAAGGAAATGTTTTTACTAGAGCTAGTGCATGTTTTTCAAAATAGAAATGCTTTACCACTTTAAGTAGGAGGTGATTTTAATTTATTTAGGAAACCCAGTGAATCTAATAAAGAGGTTGTCCTCAATAAGTGGTCTAAATATTTCAAGGCTATAATTGAAAACCGAGGAATTAAGGAAATAGAATTAGCCAGTAGAAGATATATATACTTGGTTGAGTAATCATCTATAGCCTACTTTAAGAAAGTTAGATACAGTGCTTGTTTCTTTGTCCTGGGAAAAGTTATATCCTCTTTGTTTTTATATATTTTTTAACTCGAGAACATCTTACCACTCTCCTCTGGTGATGGATTTTTGCTTTTGATAGGCGATATTGTAGATGTAGTTAATAAAGTGTGGAATAGTTGCTTTCCTGGCAGAAATAATATTAGTAGATGGCAAAACAGAGAAAGGAAACTTAGGAAAACTCTTAAACGTTGGAATCTAAATGATGTGTGGTTTTATAAAAAGAGGTATTTCTTTTGTAGATTTTATAGATGATAATGACAAGGAGAATGAAAGTATGAGCTTATCTGCTGATAAATAACAGCTTAGCAATAATTTAGATGCTCAGTTGCATAAAGTTTGTAAGGAGGAGGAAGTGATGTAGTTCCAAAGGGCAAAAAATAAATAAATTATTGAGGGTGATGCTCTCACTTCATATATAATGAGTAAACTTTGTGGCCGTAAAAGAAAAACTAGTATTAATTCTCTGTATCAAGAAGATGGTATTATAGAAGGTGATGAAAATATATATAGAGTATGCTATTGCTTTCTACAAAAAAATGTTTGGGCCTAGTGATGTTGTTGGTAATGTTTCTCCTAATATGTATATCCCTAATGTTGTAGATTCAGAGGATAAGAAAAGACTTGGTAGAGAATTTACTATGGAAGATTAAAAATGCAGTCTTCCAATGGAGGAAGATCAAAGCCCCTGAGCCAAATGGTCTTCCAATAGAGTTGTATATGTTCTTTTGGCCTTTGGTTAGTGGTAATGTGTTTGATTTATTTCAGGATTGGTATAGAGGAGATTTAGATTTATCCAGATTTAACTATGGTGTGTTGACCCTTCTCCCCAAGTGTGAGGGAGCTAGTTTAATTCAACACTACCACCCTATTTTTCTTCTAAATGTAATTTTCCAAATTTTCTAAAAAGTCATTAATAATAGGGCTAATTTTGTAGCTGATAAAACCATTGCTCCAGTACAAACGACCTTCATTAAAACACGTTTTATTTTAGATGGGGGTGACGCTGTTACACGAAGTAAAGCATGGAGTTTATAAGAAAAAAGTAAATGATGCTCTTTTCAAAATTGATTTTGAAAAAGCATGTGCTAAGATTAATTGATCCTTCCTTACAGAAGTAATGCTACAGAAAGGATTACATGAAAGAAATGTTAATTTAGTCACGAGTTCAGTGATGCATGACAAAGCAGCAGTGATGGCTAATGATTTGATTGGTCCTTATTTCAAATCAAATAACGGGTTAAGGCAAGGGAATTGATATGTCTCCAACGTATCTATAATTTATGAAATATTCATGCCATATTTATACTAGTTCTACATGGTTTTGGTGCACTTTTATATGATTTTTATTGACTAACATATTAATCTAGTGCCTAGTGCTAGTTCCTTTTTTTTTTTTTGCATATTTCCTTGTTTCACAGGAAAACCATACCAAAAGAAGTCCAAACACGATAAAAAATTATGGTGGTTTTTTTTGGAACATAAGAGACCCTCGAAGCTTCATGGAGAGACCATAAGACCCACGAGGACGCCACAAGCTCACGTGGCGCGTTCTAGGGGGCGGGAGGGTCACCTGATCTTGTGGGGCCCTCGTAACTCCTTTTGGCGAGATTCCAGCACCGAAAGTTAACCTAGATGATTTTTTCCGCCGTTGCAAGCCTCTGTTTCAAGGCGATCTTATCCGGAGCTCCGTTCTGACACCCTGCGGGGGGGGGGGGGGAGTCATCACCGGAGGCCATCTTCATCATCCCCGCTGCTTCCATGACGAGGATGGGGTGGTTCACCCTCGGGGATTAGGGTATGTACCCGTAGCTATGTGTTTGATTTCTCTCTCTCATGATCTTGATAGGACACGATCTTGATGTTCCATGAACTTTGTTAATATAGTTCGATCATTTGGTGTTCTTCCCTCTCTATCATTGTTGTGATGAATTGAGTCTTGCTCTTTGAGTTTAATACGTTGGATTGAATATTTTGATTTGAGATCACTTGATGTACCGTGGTGACAATGGGGTAATTTATCGAGATCACTTGACATATGTTTTGTTAATCAAGTTGCGTATTCCTATGGTGACATTGGTTTAATCTAGGCATAGAGGTTGATACACGTTTTCATCCTACTTTTTTCGATAGGAACTTTTTTAGTGATTCTTTGTTGCATGTTGAGGGATTGTTATATGATTCAATTATGTTAGCACTGTTGATAGATTGCACTAGGGAAAGTAAGAACACTAGGCCTTGTTTCTAAGCATTAATTCACCATTTTTATTCAGTTTTTTTACTTATTACCTTGCTATTCTATTTATTCGCATTATCAATACCTATATCTACTATCCATACTACACTTTTATCACCATTTCTTCGCTGAACTAGTGCACCTATAGAAATTTACCATTGTATTGGGTGTGTTGGGAACAAAAGAGATCTCTTGTATTTGATTGCAAGGTTGTTTGAGAGAAACCATCTTCATCCTACACCTCACACAGATATATAGACCTTAGGTCATCCACTTGAGGGAAATTTGTTGATGTCCTACAAAACTCTGCACTTGGAGGCCCAACAGAGTCTACAAGAATAAAGTTGCGTAGTAGACATCAAGGATCCCCTATCCCCCATTCAATGATGCTATTGTTGTTTTCAATATGCTCTTTGTTAGTGCTTCTGAGAATTGTTTGTAGCAAGGTTTAGCTGAAAATTTAGTAGACGGAGGTGTGAATATGTTCCAATGTGCCAACGATACGATTTTTAGGTTTCAATATATTTTAGAAAGTGCACAAAACTTGAAGAGTATTTAGTTTATTTTTGAACAGTTGTCCGGTTTGAAAATAAACTTCCATAAAAGTTAATTTTATTGTTTTGGTAGAGCTAAAGGTAGGACCCATTAGTACTCATATATTTTCACTTGTTCCGTAGGTAGCATTCCTTTTAAGGACCCTTGTATACCTATGTACCATAGTAGGCTATGTAATAGAAATTGGAAAGGGGCGGAAGAAAAAGTAGAGAAAAAGTTGCACACTTTGCACCAGTAGGAAAACCCCTTATAGTAGACCTGCTACTAGTGGTATTTTGTGTTATAATACGCAAGTGGTATTACTAGTGGCGTATCCGTTTAGGACGTGCCATTGTTAAATCACTATGAGTGGCGTGCATTTCAGAATGACAAGCCATTGGTAGTTGGGCCAAGGTTGTCCGTTCGTACGTGAAATACCGGTGGCACACCCAAAAGTAAGACGCCACTGGTATTGGCCAGCCCATACCATATGCAACACTCCAGCCCCACACACCAGGGAACGCCAATCCACACTCCCCTCCCCACTCTGTCTCGGTCCACTGCCACCCCATCGGCATGTCCCACACCGCCGTGGCCCTATCGACCCGTGCCGAACAGAGACTACCCCGTTGACCCTGGTGTCCCTCCTCCATGTTGTTTCTGGCAGTGATGTCTACTATGCAACTTTATTCTCCTAGAAGCGTGTTGGGCCTCCAAGCGCAGAGTTTTGTAGGACAGTAGCAATTTTCCCTCAAGTGGATGGCCTAAGGTTTATCAATCCGTGGGAGGCATAGGATGAAGATGGTCTCTCTCAAACAACCCTGCAACCAAATAACAAAAAGTCTCTTGGGTGCCCAACACACCAAATACGATGGTAAATTGTATAGGTGCACTAGTTCGGTGGGCCAATCCTTTTTTAGCAAAGGATAAGCCTGGACGAGCTCTTATGTAAAGCAAAGCGCTCCCGAGGACACATGGGAATTATCGTCAAGCTAGTTATCATCATGCTCATATGATTCGCGTTCATTACTTTAATAATTTGATATGTGGATGGACCGGTGCTTGGGTGTTGTCCTTACTTGGAAAAGCCTCCCACTTATTATTAACCCCTCTCACAATCATCCGCAACTACGAAAGAAGAATTAAGATAAATATAACCATAGCATTAAACATATGGATCCAAATCAGCCCCTTACGAAGCAACACATAAACTAGGGTTTAAGCTTCTGTCACTCTAGCAACCCCTCATCGACTTTCTACTTCCCAATACCTTCCCCTAGGCCCAAATCATGGTGAAGTGTCATGTAGTCGTCGTTCACATAACACCACTAGAGGAAAGACAACATACATCTCATCAAAATGTCGAACGAATACCAAATTCACATGATTACTTATAACAAGACTTCTCCCATGTCCTCAGGAACAAACGTAACTACTCACAAAGCATGTTCATGTTCAAGATTAGAGGGGTAATAAATATCATTAATGATCTATACATATGATCTTCTACCAAACAAACCAACTAGCATCAACTACAAGGAGTAATCAACACTACTAGCAACCAAGAGGTACCAATCTGAGGTTTTGAGACAAAGATCGAATACAAGAGATGAACTAGGGTTTGATAGAAGATGGTGCTGGTGAATATGTTGATGAAGATTGGATCTCCCTCGATGAGAGGATCGTTGGTGATGACGATGTCTTTGATTTCCCCCTCTCGGAGGGATGTTTCCCCGGCAGAATAGCTTCGCCGGAGCCCTAGATTGCTTCTACCCAAGTTCCGCCTCGAGATAGCAGCGCTTTGTCCGAAAAGCTTCCTTATCATTTTTCTAGGTCAAAACCCTCCATATAGCGGAAGATGGGCACCAGACGATGGCTAGGGAGCCCACAAGCCCTAGCGCGCGCCCCTAGGCTTGTGGCCACATGGTGGGCCCCCTTCTATAGTTTCTTCCCCAATACTTTTTATATATTCCAAAATAATTCTCCGTAATGTTTCAGGACATTTGGAGTTGTGTAGAATAGGTATCTCAGATTTGCTCCTTTCTGGTCCAGAATTCCAACTGCCGGCATTCTCCCTGTTCATGTGAATCTTGTAAGATAAGAGAGAAAAGGCATAAGTATTGTGCCATAATGTGAAATAACAACCCATAATGCAATAAATATGAACATAAAAACATGATGCAAAATGGACGTATCAACTCCCCCAAGCTTAGACCTCGCTTGTCCTCAAGCGAAAGCCGAGATCGATAATCATGTCCACATGTTTGGAGATAGAGGCGTCGGTCATTAAAGCAATTGCAATTTATCATAATATGGAAAAGATTCAATGTAAGAGCTCTTTAGCAAGTTCACTTACTCAACGATCTTTAATCTTTCATAATTGCTAATACTCGCGCGATACTTACGAGATCAAAGCTTCAATCAGACACGTAGGAAAAAAGGGGCTTATAGTTCCGCCTCCCAACAATTTACCTCAAGGGTAATGTCAACAATAATAATTTATGAACACCTACATCCAAGTGGATATGTTGGTCCGGATCTTTCCCCAACACATAATGCTTGCCAAAAAGAAAAAAGTATAAAAAGGAAAGGTGAAGATCATCATGACTCTTGTATAAAGGTAAAAATAAAAGATAGGACCTTCACAAAGGGAAGCAGAGGTTGTCATGTGCTTTTATGGTTGGATGCATGAAATCTTAATGCAATGGAACGTCACTTTCTGTTGCCTCTTGTGATAAAGAACTTTATTATGCAGTCCGTCGCTTTATTTCTTCAATATCACAAGTTTGTATAAAGCTTATTTTCCTCACACTAAAAGACCATACATATTTAGAGAGCAATTTTTATTGCTTGCACCGATGACAATTTACTTGTAGGATCTTACTCAATCCATGGGTAGACATAGTGGACTCTCATGGCAAAACTGGGTTGAAGGTTTTTGGACGCACAAGTAGTATCTCTACTTGGTGCAGAAAATTTGGCTAGCAAGGGATATAGAGCAAACTCAACATGTTGCAAGATCCATGACAATATAACTTCTATTCGGATATAAGAAAACATAACTCATTATGTTGTCTTCCTTGTCCAACATCAACCTTTTAGCATAAAATATTTTAATGAGTGCTAACAATCACAAAAGATGTCCAAGATAGTGTATTTATATGTGAGACCTCTCTTTCTTTATTACTTCCAATTAATTGCAACAATGACCAAAACTACGTTTGTCAACCCTCAACAAATTTCAAGCGACATACTTATTATTTGTGAAGTCATCACTCCTCATAAGACTATTATATAATCTTTTTATTTATTTTATTATCTTTTCATTTTCCAAGATCAAAGCAAGAAAGCAAGGCCCTCAACTCAAAAGTAATCTTTATTATACCACTCTCACACTCGGTTATATAGATAGATCACGAAGCAAACTAAAATACTAGATCATACTAAAACTTTTATTCAGCAGATCAAGATATAACCAAAAGGACTGAACTAAGATAAATGATAATAATAAAGATGTGATGGTGATACGATACCGGTGCATCTTCCCCAAGCTTGGCACAAGCCAAGGGGAGTGCCCATACACGTGTACTCAAGTCTCCTTCGGAGGTGGTGGTGATGAAGTTGATGATGTGGTAGGCTTGTTCTCCGTCTTCCAAGGCATAGGCTCACCATCGGAAAAAGATGAAAGAGTCTCCGGAATACTCAAATCTACAGCCAAACTCATCCTCTTAAACCTATATTCATACTCACAGTTCTGGTTTTGCAGGTCATTGATCTGGGCTTGGATACGCTCGATTTTCTAATGAAGCTTGAAGATGGCCTCTCCAATACTATCGTTGTCCAGCTTGCGATCATGAGTGAATTCCATCATCATAGAGTGCTTGGCGTTGATTCCGCGTTCCACCATCCCTTGGCACTTGAAGACCTCCTGCTCCAACGCTTTGGGCCTGGCCTCCATGCTTCCGGTCCTCCTTGGCCATTGAACATCTCGGATGTGAACCACCCCCTCATGCATCTCAATGGTTTGAGGGTGTTGCATCACCTCCGGAAGGTAGGGGTTGGTGACCTTCTTGTAGAACTTGTCCTTGGGTGTGCTTGGAGACGTCATGGCGATGTAGATCTGTCAGGAAAATAGCTCGAAACAAGAACAAAGGATATTGCCGTGATACGGTCATAAAAACCTTCGGGAGATTATATAATGAATTTTTACCATGCAAAAGAAGTATTCTGTGAGAAAACGGAGTCCGGAGGTCACACGAGGTGGCCACAAGCCTGGGAGGCGCGCCCCCACGGGTTGTCGCCTCCTCGTGCGCTATACGAGCTACTTCTTATTTTCCTAAATATTCCAAAACGGAGTAAAATTGCTTTTGGGAAACTTTTGGACTGGGTTTACTTACCGTATCACATACCTATTCCTTTTCAGGGTTCTGGAGTGTTCTGGATGGTTTCCCTTATGTACTCCTCCAGTGTTATGATATGAATAATATTAGTTTCAACATTTATGGGAGTACCTGAGATATAATGTTTGATTCTTTGTTCGTTCACCACCTTTGGGTTATTGCCCTCGGCATTGTTGATCTTGATGGCACCGGAACGATAAACTTCTTTGATAATGTAAGGACCTTCCTGAGGGAGTCCTGATCTAGGGGGTCCTCGGGTGTCCGGGCTATGTGATATGGGCCGGATTGATGGGTGTGACGCCCGGATAATCAAGCTACAATAACCTCTGCTAATGATGCCACATCACCTCCGTTATTGTTGCTAATCTCTCGTTAGTTCAAAAACCGGTTCAAAATTCAAATTCAAAATATGGCAAACAACAAAAGTTTTCAAACATTAAAACCAAAATGTTTGGACTGTGCCAAATATTACATAGGTAATTATAGTGAAGAAAACACATGTTTAGAAAATTCTAAGATGCTCTAAAATAAATAAAACAGAAAAAGGGGAAAGAATAAAAAGCAGAAAACAAGTCTAACAAAAGAAAAACAAAAAAAACCCTGCTGGGCCTTGGCCCAGCTGGCCACCAGGCCAACCAAGCTGGCCCAGCCGCGCCCCACCCCACTCCCTTATACCCCACCCCCCAGTCCAACCCTAACCCACCGACACCCACTCCCCCACGTCGCCTCTCCCTATTCCCCCCGATCCAGATCGGATCGGGGCTTACACACCCCGCCGCGCCTGGACAACGGCGCCGTCACCCTTCATCGACCACCACCGCTCGGAGCGCCTCCGCATCGGCCACCTCGCCGGACGGCCTTCCCTACGTCGTCGTCGTCCCCGTCGTCCTCCCCACGCCACACTGCCCCGTACCCTACGAACCCCCGTGAGCCCCCCTCCTTCTCCTCTTCCCCGCACCACGATGGTCGCTGTCGCCGCGGACACCGCGCCCCTCGTCCGCTCCCGTGCGCTCGCCCGCATCCCCTCACACGCGCGCTCACCGCGGTCGGGCCGCGCCCTGGCCGCGCGCCACTCCGTCCGTCGTGCCCGTCGCCCCTCGCGCCGACCGCACCCCTGGCCACCTCCCCGCTTCCCCCGCTGTACCGCGCGCCGTGCCACCGCCCCGTTTCCCCCGCTGCACCGCGCCTCTGGCCACCACCCCGCCGCGCACAGCACCGCGCCCCGCCTCTGCTCCGCATGCCGCTGCGGCCTCACCTCGCCGCACGCAGGCCTCCGCCGCCTCCCCTGGCCAACGTCGTGGGTGCCGGCGGCCTCGCCGAGCTAGCGCCTGGGTTCCCCCAATCGGGCGCCCAGCGCTCGCGCTTGGCTCCGCCCCGTAACTGTGCGCTCGTTAAGGCCATTGGGCGTATGACAGTGGGCCCCTGCCCAAGAATGTTTTTGTTAAAAAGGTTATTAATTGAAAAGTAAATAATAATAATAATAATAATAATAATTAATTAACTTAATTAAGCCTGATTAGATTAACCTAATCACTAGTTAACTTAATTAAACTCTGTTTAGCCTGATCAGTCAATGACATGCGGACCCCACATGTCAGTTTGACCCAGTCAACACCTCTGTTGACTGTTGATGTCATGCTGACATCATGCTGATGCAATAATGATATTTTCGAATTAATTTCATAATAATAATTTGTAAATTGATTAAAACTTTGAAAATTAATATAAAATAATCCGTAACTCGGATGAAAATACTTTCTACATGAAAGTTGCTCTGAACGGCGAGACAAATCAGATTATGCAGTCTGTTTGTTAGCCACACGTCCCTAGCATAGTGAACATGCAACTTTCCCCCTCTGGTCCGTCTGTCCGAAAATGCGAAACACCGGGAATACTTTCCCAGATGCTTCCCCCCTTTGCCGGTATCACCTACCACCACGTTAGGGCACACCTAGCACCGCTCATTGTCATGTCATGCACCGTCCTGCTTATGTTTGCATTATATTTATTGTTTCTTCCCCCTCTTCTCTCGTTAGACACCGAGACCGACGCGCTGCTACCCAGTACGACTTCGGTGTTGACGACCCCTCCTTCTCGGCTGAGCTTCCAGGCAAGCCCCTCCCTTGATCACCAGATATCGCCTATTCCTTCTCTCTACTGCTTGCTTTAGAGTAGTGTAGCATGTTATTGCTTTTGGTTAATCCTATTCTGCTGCATAGCCTGTCATTGTGGATACGTTTGTTACCCTTACCTGCAATCCTAAATGCTTGGTATAGGATGCTAGTATTCCATCAGTGGCCCTACATTCTTGTTCGTCTGCCATGCTATACTACCGGGCCGTGATCACTCGGGAGGTGATCACGGGTATATACTTACATACATATTATATGATACATGTGGTGACTAAAGCCGGTCGGCTCGTATAGTACCCGCAAGTGACTCTGATGTGGGGGGCTGAAAGGACAGGCGGCTCCATCCTGGTAGAGGTGGGCCTACCTTCCCGAAGGCCCCCGACTGTTACTTTGTGGCGGAGCGACAAGGCAGGTTGTGACCACCTAGGTGAGAGGTGGGCCTGACCCTGGCCGGCGTCCGCGGTTACTTCAAAATAGCACACCTAACGAGATCTTGGTATTTGATCTGAGTCTGGCCACTGGCCTATACGCACTAACCAACTACGCGGGAACAGTTATGGGCACTCGACGTCGTGGTATCAGCCGAAGCCTTCTTGACGTCAGCGACTGAGCGGCGCACGCCGGATTGGACTGGAACGCCTGGTCTTGTATTAGGGAGGCTAGGTCTGCTTCCGGCCGCCCTCACAACATGCAGGTTTGCAATGGGTGATGGGCCCAGACCCCTGCGTGCATAGGATTTAGACCGCCGTGCTGACCTCTCTGTTGTGCCTAGGTAGGGCTGCGACGTGTTGATCTTCCGAGGCCGGGCATGACCCAGGAAAGTGTGTCCAGCCAGAGGGATGAGCGTATTGGGTTATGTGGTGCACCCGTGCAGGGAAGTTTATCTATTCGAATAGCCGTGTCCCTCGGTAAAAGGACGACCCGGAGTTGTACCTTGACCTTATGACAACTAGAAACAGATACTTAATAAAACACACCCTTTCTAGTGCTAGATACAACCCGGTGATCACTCTCCCACAGCGCGACGAGGAGAGGATCGCCTGGTAGGATTATGCTATGCGATGATACTTGGTGAACTTACCATCTACTCTCTTCTACATGCTGCAAGATGGAGGCTGCCAGAAGCGTAGTCTTCGACATGACTAGCTATCCCCCCTTATTCTGGCATTCTGCAGTTCAGTCCACCGATATTGCCCCTTTACACAGATACCCATGCATATGTGGTGTAGATCCTTGCTTGTGAGTACTTTGGATGAGTACTCACGATTGCTTTTCTCCCTCTTTTCCCCCTTTCCATTCTTCTCGGTTGTCGCAACCAGATGCTAGAGCCTAGGAGTCAGACGCCACCTTCGACGACTCCTACTACATCGAGGGTGCCTACTACTACGTGCATGGCGCCGCCGACAATCAGGAGTAGTTTAGGAGGATCCCAGGCAGGAGGCCTGTGCCTCTTTCGCTCCGTATCCTAGTTTGTGCTAGCCATCTTATGGCACCTTGTTTAACTTATGTTTGTACTCATATATTGTTGCTTCCGCTGACTCGTCTATGATCGAGCACTTGTATTCGAGCCCTCGAGGCCCCTGGCTTGTATTTTGATGCTTGTATGACTTATTTTATTTTTAGAGTTGTGTTGTGATATCTTCCCGTGAGTCCCTGATCTTGATCGTCCACGTTTGCGTGTATGATTAGTGTACGATTGAATCGGGGGCGTCACAATGGGCCATGAAAGTACAAGGAAAAGACCTTCCCCCGTGTCCGGACAGGACTCTCCTATGCGTGGGTGGCAAGATTAGGTATCTGGATATGTAATTTCCTTCCTCTACAAACCGACTCTATACAACCCTAGGTCCCTCCGGTGTGTATATAAACCGGAGGGTTTAGTCCGTAGAGGCTATCCGAATTATCATAGGCTAGACAGCTAGGGTTTAGCCATTACGATCTCGAGGTAGATCGACTCTTGTAACCCCTATATTCATCCAAGACAATCAGCAGGAAGTAGGGTTTTACCTCCATTAAGAGGGCCCGAACCTGGGTAAACATCGTGTCCCCTTTGTCTCATGTTACCTTCGATCCTCAGACGCACAGTTCGGGACCCCCTACCCGAGATTGTCTGGTTTTGACACCGACATTGGTGCTTTCATTGAGAGTTCCGCTGTGTCGTCAACAGAAGGTTCGATGGCTCGTTCGATCATCAACAACGATGTTGTTTCCGGGGTGACTTTCCTCCCTGGTCAACTTTTTGTGTTTGGCGGCTTCGTTCTGCGTGCCAATTCAACTGGTCATCTTGAATAGATTGACATCTATGCCCCTGGTCGTCAGATCAGGTTCGGAAGCCTAAACAATTTCGTTGATATCCGAGGAGACTTGATCTTCGAAGGGTTCACGACCTTGATACGTCTCCAACATATCTATAATTTTTGACTGTTCCATGCTATTATATTATCTGTTTTGGATGTTTAATGGGCTTTACTATACAATTTTATATTATTTTTTGAACTAACCTATTAACCGGTGGCCCAGCCCAAATTGCTGTTTTTTTGCCTATTTCGGTGTTTCCCAGAAAAGGAATATCAAACGAAGTCCAAACGGAATGAAACCTTCGGGAGAGTTAGTTTTGGAACAAACGCAATCCAGGAGACTTGGAGTGGACGTCAAGAAAGAAACGAGGCGGCCACGAGGCAGGGAGGCGCGCCCAGGGGGTAGGCGCGACCGCCAACCTTGTGGGCCCCTCGTGGCTCCCCTGACCGACTTCCTTCGCCTATATATACTCATATACCCTGAAAACATCCAGGAGCACCACGAAACGCTATTTCCATTGCCGCAACCTTCTGTACCCGTGAGAACCCATCTTCGGGCTTTTTCCGGCGCTCCGCCGGAGGGGGAATCGATCACGGAGGGCTTCTACATCAACACCATAGCCTCTCCGATGAAGTGTGAGTAGTTTACCACAGACCTTTGGGTCCATAGTTATTAGTTAGATGGCTTCTTCTCTCTCTTTGAATCTCAATACAAAGTTCTCCTCGATCTTCTTGGAGATCTATTCGATGTAATTCTTTTTGCGGTGTGTTTGTCGAGATCCGATGAATTGTGGGTTTATGATCAAGATTATCTATGAACAATATTTGAATCTCCTCTGAATTATTTTATGTATGATTTGTTATCTTTGCAAGTCTCTTCGAATTATCACTTTGGTTTGGCCTACTAGATTGATCTTTCTTGCAATGGGAGAAGTGCTTAGCTTTGGGTTCAATCTTGCGGTGTCCTTTCCCAGTGACAGCAGGGGCAGCAAGGCACGTATTGTATTGTTGCCATCGAGGATAAAAGATGGGTTTATATCATATTTCTTGAGTTTATCCCTCTACATCATGTCATCTTGCCTAATGCGTTACTCCGTTCTTATGAACTTAATACTCTAGATGCATGCTGGATAGCGGTCGATGTGTGGAGTAATAGTAGTAGATGCAGAATCGTTTCGATCTACTTGTTGCGGACGTGATGCCTATATACATGATCATGCCTAGATATTCTCATAACTATGCATTTTCTATCAATTGCTCGACAGTAATTTGTTCACCCACCATAATACTTATGCTATCTTGAGAGAAGCCACTTGTGAAACCTATGGCCCCCGGGTCTATTTTCGATCATATAAGTTTCCGATCTATTTTATTTTGCAATCTTTACTTTCTAATCTATATCATAAAAATACCAAAAATATTTATCTTATTATCTCTATCAGATCTCACTTTTGCAAGTGGCCATGAAGGGATTGACAACCCCTTTATCGCGTTGGTTGCAAGGTTCTTATTTGTTTGTGCAGGTATGAGGGATTTGAGTGTAGCCTCCTATTGGATTGATACCTTGGTTCTCAAAAACTGAGGGAAATACTTACGCTACTTTGCTGCATCACCCTTTCCTCTTCAAGGTAAAACCAACGCATGCTCAAGAGGTAGCAACAAGGATTTTTGGCGCCATTTCCGGGGAGTCTACGCTCAAGTCAAGACATACCAAGTACCCATGACAAACTCTTATCCCTCACATTACATTATTTGCCATTTGCCTCTCGTTTTCCTCTCCCCCACTTCACCCTTGCCATTTTATTCGCCCTCTCTTTCCCGCTCGTCTCTTTTTCGCTTGCCTCTTGTGTGCTTATGTTTTGGATTGTTTGTCACGATGGCTCAAGATAATACTAAATTGTGTGATTTTTCCAATACCAACAACAATGATTTTCTTAGCACTCCGATTGCTCCTCTTACCGATGCTAAATCTTGTGAATTTAGTGCTGCTTTGTTGAATCTTGTCATGAAAGATCAATTCTCTGGCCTTCCTAGTGAAGATGCCACTACTCATATAAACAACTTTGTTGACTTGTGTGATATGAAAAAGAAGAAAGATGTGGATAATGATATTGTTAAATTGAAGCTATTTTCGTTTTTGCTTAGAGATCGTGCTAAAACTTGGTTTTCGTCTTTGCCTAAAAATAGTATTGATTCATGGAATAAGTGCAAAGATGCTTTTATCTCTAAGTATTTTCCTCCCGCTAAGATCATCTCTCTTAGAAACGATATTATGAATTTTAAGCAACTTGATCATGAGCATGTTGCACAATCTTGGGAGAGGATGAAATTAATGATTCACAATTGCCCTACACATGGATTAAATTTATGGATGATCATACAATTTTTTTACGCCGGATTGAATTTTGCTTCTAGACATCTTTTAGATTCAGCCGCGGGAGGCACTTTTATGGAAATCACTTTAGGAGAAGCTACTAAACTCCTAGATAATATTCTAGTTAATTATTCTCAAGAGTGCGATAGAAGAGATTAATGTTTTGAGTGGAAAGATGGATGAACTTATGAAATTGTTTGCTAATAAGAGTGCTCCTATTGGTCCTAATAACATGCCCTTGTCTACTTTGATTGAGAATAATAATGAATCTATGGATGTGAATTTTTTTGGTAGGAATAATTTTGGTCACAACGCATATAGAGGAAACTTTAATCCAAGGCCGTTTCCTAGTAATTGCTCTAATAATTATGGTAATTCCTACAACAACTCTTATGGAAATTTTAATAAGTTGCACTCTGATTTTGAGATTAGTGTTAAAGAGTTTATGATTTCTCAAAAGAATTTCAATGCCTTGCTTGAAGAAAAATTGCCTAAGATTGATGAGTTGGCGAGGAACGTGGATAGAATTTCTCTTGATGTTGATTCTTTGAAACTTAGATGTATTCCACGTAAGCATGATATTAATGAGTCTCTCAAATCTAAGAGAATTTCCATTGATGGTGCAAAGAAAGAACCACTAGGATGCATGCTAAAAAGGATTGCTTTGTGAAAGCGTGTTCTTCTAGTTTTCATGATAATAGGGATGAAGATCTAAAGGTGATTGATGTGTCTCCTATTGAATCTTTGTTTTGCAATATGAATCTTGATAATCATGGGACTGGAGATGAGTCAACTTTAGTTAAAAGGCGTCCCAATGATTCAGAGTTTTTAGATCTTGATGCAAAAATTGGTAAAAGTGGGATTGAAGAGGTCAAAACTTTACATAGCAATGAACCCACTATTTTGGATTTCAAGGAATTTAATTACGATAATTGTTCTTTAATAGATTGTATTTCCTTGTTGCAATCCGTGCTACATTCTCCTCATGCTTATAGTCAAAATAAAGCTTTTACTAAACATATCGTTGATGCTTTAATGCAATCTTATGAAGAAAAGCTTGAATTAGAAGTTTCTATCCCTAGAAAACTTTATGATGAGTGGGAACATACTATTAAAATTGAACTTAAAGATCATGAATGCTATGCTTTGTGTGATTTGGGTGCTAGTGTTTCCACGATTCCAAAAACTTTGTGTGATGTGTTAGGTTTCCGTGAATTTGATGATTGCTCTTTAAACTTGCACCTTGCGGATTCCACCATTAAGAAACCTATGTGAAGGATTAATGATGTTCTTATTGTTGCAAATAGGAATTATGTTCCCGTAGATTTTATTGTTCTTGATATAGATTTCAATCTTTCATGTTCTATTATTCTTGGTAGACCTTTCCTTAGAACGATTGGTGCAATTACTGATATGAAAAAAAGAAATATTAGATTCCAATTTCCATTAAGGAAAGCCATGGAACAATTTCCTAGGAAGAAAATCAAATTACCTTATGAATCTATTATGAGAGCCACCTATGAATTGAATACGAAAGATGGCAATACCTAGATCTATTCTCGCTTTTATGCCTAGCTAGGGGCGTTAAACGATAGCGCTTGTTGGGAGGCAACCCAATTTTATTTTTGTTCTTTACTTTTTGTTCCTGTTTACTAATAAATAATTCATCTAGCCTCTGGTTAGATGTGGTTTTATGTTTTAATTAGTGTTTGTGCCAAGTAGAACCTATAGGATCATCTTGGGTGATAGTTAATTAGATCTTGCTGAAAAACAGAAACTTTTGCGCGCACGAGAATAATTTTAATAAATCACAGAAACGTGATATTTAGTTGATTCATTTTGCAGAAGATTAATAGACAAATTTCCTAGGACTTCCTATTTTGGTAGAATTTTTGGCGTTCCATAAGTATTCGGAAGTTACAAATTGCTACAGACTGTTCTGTTTTTGACAGATTCTTTTTTTCGTGTGTTGTTTGCTTATTTTGGTGAATCTATGGCTAGTATCGGGGAGTATGAACCATAGAGAAGTTGGAATACAGTAGGTTTAACACCAATATAAATAAATAATGAGTTCATTACAGTACCTTAAAGTGGCAGTTTGTTTTCTTGCACTAAAGGAGCTCATGAGATTTTCTGTTGAGTTTTGTGTTGTGAAGTTTTCAAGTTTTGGGAAATACTTGTGTTAAAGTTGGCAAGTCCCGTAGCATGCACGTATGGTGAACGTTGTGTGACAAATTTGAAGCATGGGGTGTTCTTTGATTGCCTTCCTTATGAGTGGAGGTCGGGATCGCGCGATGGTTAACTCCTACCAACCCTTCCCCTAGGAGCATGCGTAGTAGTACTTTGCTCGAGGGCTAATAAACTTTTGCAATAAGTATATGAGTTCTTTATGACTAATGTGAGTCCATGGATTATACGCACTCTTACCCTTCCGCAATTTGCTAGCCTCTATGGTACTGTGCATTGGCCTTTCTTACCTTGAGAATTGGTGCAAACTTCGCCGGTGCATCCAAACCCCGTGATACGATACGCTCTATCACACATAAACCTCCTTATATCTTCCTCAAAACAGCCACCATACCTACCTATTATGGCATTTCCATAGCCATTATGAGATATATTGCCATGCAGCTTTCCACCGTTCCGTTTATTATGAGACGCTCCATCATTGTCATATTGCTTTGCATGATCATGTAGTTGACATCGTATTTGTGGCAAAGCCACCTTTATAATTCTTTCATACATGTCGCTCTTGATTCATTGCATATCCCGGTACACCGCCGGAGGCATTCACATAGAGTCATATTTTGTCCTAAGTATTGAGTTGCAATTTTTGAGTTGTAAATAAATAGAAGTGTTATGATCTTCATTATTAGAGCATTGTCCCATGTGAGGAAAGGATGATGGAAGCAATGATTCCCCCACAAGTCAGGATGAGATTCCGGACTTTATGAAAAATAAAAGAGGCCAAAGAAGCCCAAATAAAAAAAAGAGGCCAAAGAATCCCAAATAAAAAAAGAGAAGAAAATGAGAGCAAAAGAGAGAAGGGACAATGTTACTATCCTTTTTCCACACTTGTGCTTCGAAGTAGCACCATGATCTTCATGATAGAGAGTCTCTTATTTTGTCACTTTCATATACTAGTGGGAATTTTTCATTATAGAACTTGGCTTGTATATTCCAATGATGGGCTTCCTCAAAATGCCCTAGGTCTTCGTGAGCAAGCAAGTTGGATGCACACCCACTTAGTTTATTTTGATGAGCTTTCATACATTTATAGCTCTAGTGCATCCGTTGCATGGCAATCCCTACTCCTCGTATTAACATCAATTGATGGGCATCTCCATAGCCCGTTGATTAGCCACGTCAATGTGAGACTTTCTCCTTTTTTGTGTTCTCCCATAATCCCTATCATCATACTCTACTCCACCCATAGTGCTATGTCCATGGCTTACGCTCATGTATTGCGTGAGGGTTGAAAAGGCTGAAGCGCGTTAAAAAGTATGAACCAATTGCTTGGCTGAAACCGGGGTTGTGCATGATGGGAGCATTATGTGTGACGAAAATGAAGCATGGACAAACTATATGATTTTGTAGGGATAAGCTTTCTTTGGCTATGTCATTTTGATAAGACATGATTACTTTGTTAGTATGCTTGAAGTATTACTATTTTTATGTCAATATTAAACTTTTATCTTGAATCTTTTGGATCCGAGCATTCATGCCACAATAAAGAAAATTACATTGAGAATTATGTTAGGTAGCATTCCACATCAAAAATTATGTTTTTATCATTTACCTACTCGAGGACGAGTAGGAATTAAGCTTGGGGATGCTTGATACGTCTCCAACGTATCTATAATTTCTGATTGTTCCATGCTATTATATTATCTGTTTTGGATGTTTAATGGGATTTACTATACACTTTTATATTATTTTTGGGACTAACCTATTAACCGGAGGCCCAGCACAAATTGCTGTTTTTTCCCTATTTCAGTGTTTCGCAGAAAAGGAATATCAAACGGAGTCCAAACGGAATGAAACCTTCGGGAGAGTTATTTTTGGAACAAACGCAATCCAGGAGATTTGGAGTGGACGTCAAGAAAGAAACGAGGCGGCCACGAGGCAGGGAGGCGCGCCCAGGGGGGTAGGCGCGCGCCCCACCCTTGTGGGCCCCTCGTGGCTCCCCTGACCGACTTCCTTCGCCTATATATATACTCATATACCCTGAAAACATCCAGGAGCACCACGAAACCTTATTTCCACCGCCGCAACCTTCAGGACCCGTGAGATCCCATCTTTGGGCCTTTTCCGGCACTCCGCCGGAGGGGGAATCGATCACAGAGGGCTTCTACATCAACATCATAGCCTCTCCGATGAAGTGTGAGTAGTTTACCACAAACCTTCGGGTCCATAGTTATTAGCTAGATGGCTTCTTCTCTCTCTTTGAATCTCAATACAAAGTTCTCCTCGATCTTCTTGGAGATCCATTTGATGTAATTCTTTTTGCGTGTGTGTGCCGAGATCCGATGAATTGTGGGTTTATGATCAAGATTATCTATGAACAATATTTGAATCTCCTCTGAATTCTTTTATGTATGATTTGTTATCTTTGCAAGTCTCTTTGAATTATCAGTTTGGTTTGGCCTAGTAGATTGATCTTTCCTGCAATGGGAAAAGTGCTTAGGTTTGGGTTCAATCTTGCGGTGTCCTTTCCCAGTGACAGCAGGGGCAGCAAGGCACATATTGTATTGTTGCCATCGAGGATAAAAAGATGGGGTTTGTATCATATTGCTTGAGTTTATCCCTATACATCATGTCATCTTGCCTAATGTGTTACTCTGTTCTTATGAACTTAATATTCCAGATGCATGCTGGATAGCGGTCGATGTGTGGAGTAATAGTAGTAGATGCAGAATCGTTTCGATCTACTTGTCGCGGACGTGATGCCTATATAGATGATCATTCCTAGATATTCTCATAACTATGCACTTTTCTATCAATTGCTCGACAGTAATTTGTTCACCCACCGTAATACTTATGCTATCTTGAGAGAAGCCACTAGTGAAACCTATGGCCCCCGGGTCTATTTTTCATCATATAAGTTTCCGATCTATTTTATTTTGCAATCTTTACTTTCCAATCTATATCATAAAAATACCAAAAATATTTATCTTATTATCTCTATCAGATCTCACTTTTGCAAGTGGTCGTGAAGGGATTGACAACCCCTTTATCGCGTTGGTTGGAAGGTTCTTATTTGTTTGTGCAGGTACGAGGGATTTGAGTGTAGCCTCTGAAAGAACATGCGGTGCCCCCATGTTTAGTTTTGGTAATTAATGACAATCTCTATGGACTAATGGTTGCCTTGAGTTATATTTGAAGGATTTGTCCATAGGCATTTCTTGAAGTTCATGTGGTAGTTTCAAGGAGTTTATGTGGTGACCAATGTGTTATTAAGGAATTATCCAAAGATTGGTCATGTGAGAGTTGAGCTTATTGCAAGCATGTCTTGGAGAAGAAGATTGTGTGATCATTCATGTATATCTTCAAGACATCATCCAAATGAAGAGAGTTGAAAAGATTCAAGGTTGATCAAGACTATCTCAAGAGTGAATCAACTTGATCAACTCACAAAGCGTAGAAGATGTACCGAGAGGGATCAAGCGATCCCATGGTGTGGTAAGCATTGTCAATTACGCTTGGTGTACTAACCCATGATCTTCGTGAGAGTTCTTTGTGGGGTTAGGTTGCGGTGTGCAAGTTCAAGTGAAGCATCATGAAGAGATCAAATGCTTGACGCTTGCCGTCCATTGTGGTGACAATGGACTTGTGAAGATGTGCGGAAGAGTGGCTCACCCATAGTGGAGTATGGGGGAGCAATCAACTAGTCTTCATCGAGCCAACGCAACCAAGAAAGGTGGTCCAACTTGAGGGAGTCAAGATCGTCATCATCTAGCTCAAGTGGACCATGTTCAAGGCAAAGGTTTGCCCTTGATAGGTTTTCTATTTTACCGGTCTCATGATGGTAGTTGGGAGACCGGGTTATAGGATCGATTGCCGTACTATCAAGGGGGGCTCTCGATGAGTAGCTTGACCGTATCATTCGTAGAGAGCTCAAACCATTGCATCCTTGCATCATCTTTATTGGTTCTTGTTTGGTTCTTTTCTTTGTGAGTTTTGGAGCTTATGGTCATCTTGATGACAAGCTCGAGTTCATCGAAAACGGAGCTCACTCGCATCTTCTTTGATGTTTTCGATGTTGGAGGTTATGCCAGTTCTTCTCGGTTGGCGGTTTCACTCCTCTATTTGTTGGCATACCTCCCCTGCCTCTTCTTCCTCTATCCAACAAGCTTGAGTTTGCTCAATTCGGAGCTCATATGCAGAAGTTATGGCAGTTTTGGTTTCCTAGCGGTAGTACCGCGGGCCGGAGCGGTAGTACCGCTTGGGTGCTACAAGCGGTAGTACTGCTTCGGAGCGGTAGTACCACTGGTAGCCCCCAGCCGTAGTACCAATGCGGTCTCGTGCTAGTACCGCCTCGATTCGAGGGGTCTTTTTTCGTGTCGGGTTTTAAGGTACTAGCCGCGACAGTGGGGGCCGTAGTACCGCTCGTATGCGGTAGTACCGCCCTGACCACCGCGGTAGTACTGCTCTGGGCCCAGCGGCAGTACCACGAGGGGGAGCGGTAGTACCGCTGGCCAAGAGGTAGTACCGCTCTCTGCGGGGCTGGTGTGGGGGGTAACGGTTGGATTGTTCCCCCCACTATATAAGGAGGTCTTCTTCCCCAATGAACCTTATCCTTTGAGCTCGTGTTCTTCCCCCATTGTTGACCTTCTTCGAGCTTGCTAACTCTCAATCCCTCCATGGATTCTTGCTAGTTTTTGAGGGAAAAGAGAGAGGAGATCTAGATCCACATTTCCACCAATCACTTTCTCCTCTTTGTGAGGGGAACCCCTTGGATCTAGATCTTGGAGTTCTTGGTGTTCTCCTTCTTGTTCTTCCTCTCTTTTTCCTCCCTAGCATTAGTTGCTTCGGTGGGATTTGAGAGAGAAGGACTTGGGCACTCCGTGTGCCCTTGCCATTGCATTTGGTGCATCGGTTTGAGTTCTCCACGGTGATACGTGGAAGTTACAAGTTGAGAAGCTTATTACTCTTGGGTGCTTGGTGCCCTTGAGCTTGTTCCTCTTGGGTGCTTGGGCGCCCTAGACGGTTGGTGGTGTCCGGAGCTCAATCATTGTGGTGTAAAGCTCCGGACAAGCATCGGGGTCTCCAATTAGGTTGTGGAGATTGCCCCGAGCAATTTGACGGGTACCGGTGACCACCCCCAAGGGTT
This sequence comes from Aegilops tauschii subsp. strangulata, assembly GCF_002575655.3. Classification (NCBI taxonomy): domain Eukaryota; kingdom Viridiplantae; phylum Streptophyta; class Magnoliopsida; order Poales; family Poaceae; genus Aegilops; species Aegilops tauschii. Next base: position 641,502,995 of record NC_053036.3, on the reverse strand, counting down.
GCCAAAGTGTACGGGTTCGGTGACCGCCCCCAAGGGTTGCCATTTGTACGGGTTCGGTGACCGCCCTCAAGGGTCCCTTAGTGGAATCACGGCATCTTGCATTGTGCGAGGGCGTGAGGAGATTACGGTGGCCCTAGTGGCTTCTTGGGGAGCATTGTGCCTCCACACCGCTCCAAACGGAGATTAGCATCCGCAAGGGTGTGAACTTCGGGATACATCGTTGTCTCCGCGTGCCTCGGTTATCTCTTATCCGAGCTCTTTACTTATGCACTTTACTTTGTGATAGCCATATTGCTTCTTGTCATATATCTTGCTATCACCTAGTAGTTTATCTTGCTTAGCATAAGTTGTTGGTGCACATAGGTGAGCCTAGTTGTTGTAGGTTTTGTGCTTGACAAATTAACCGCTAGGTTTATTGCGCATTTGTTCAAGCCTAAACCGTAATTATTTTAAAGCGCCTATTCACACCCCCTCTAGGCGACATCCACGATCTTTCAGCCTCCTACTGGATTGATACCTTGGTTCTCAAAAACTGAGGGAAATACTTACGCTACTTTGCTGCATCACCCTTTCCTCTTCAAGGGAAAACCAACGCATGCTCAAGAGGTAGCAGACCTTGACCGCTATTCCTCATCCACAAGAAGGAAACCCGTCGGATCCACCATCAGGCACCATTCAAGGATCAACTATCGTTCCTGCCCTGGCCCTAGATCCAGAGCAGACCGCCTTGTCCGAAGGCGGGAGTTTTATCCCCACCGGACCCTCTCCCACTGCAGAGCTCCTTTCCGGAGATCCAGAGGCGGCCATATTATCGGCGGACCTGAACTCAAACAAGGTTCTCCCTGTCATCAAAAAGCTGAACTCACCTCTGGATGTTAACTCCGAACTCTTGAGGTCTTTGTCCATTGGGCGTGGCCAACCTGCGTTCATCAGGCCCAGCTCCGCAGATTCTCAGCCACCCGTCCAGTTTTCACTTCTAAGCGAAGCTTTGGAGTTAATGTGATCTCTTGCCATCACCGAAGTGTCGCTTCCGAACTACGCCCAGCCCGAACAAGGGCCTGAGTGCGGGCAATTTCGCGTCCCACCCACCACCCATTTGGTAGCCACTGTCGAGGACTTAACCGACATGCTAGACTACGCTTCCGAAGACATCGACCGTATGGACGACGATGCCGGAGCTGACCCAGGCCAAAATCCGCCCATCACTGGGCGTTGGACGGCCACCTCCACATACGACGGGTACATGGTAGATACACCTAAAAAGGACGACGACGACAGGAAAGACCCGATCAAGGATAAACCAGTCGAAGTACCACCAAAGCGCCGACGACAGCGGCGCCGCCCACGATTGCATCGGGAAAAAGACAGTAATACCGGCACAGGAGACAATAACACTCCGGATGATGCCGAAGACCCCGAAGACCCCGTCGAGCCTGTTGTCGAGCAGGATGAATGGGAGGAGGGACAAGTTAACCCCGACGAACCTATCGAGAATGAGGATTCGGAAGATAGTAACTATCAACCGGTCTCCGAGGAGGATGTTAGCCTCGGCAACGAAGATTTCATCGTGCCAGAGGAACCCCTCGAGCAACAGTGCTTCAAGCGACACTAATCGCCACTGTGAGAATCCTTAAAAAGAAACAACAACAACTTCAAGCCAAACAACATACGCTCAACAACAGATGGACCAAGGTCCTGGCTGCCGAAGAATACGGCCTCGAGCGCCCAACAAAGAGTTATCCGAAGCGTCGGCTACTACCACAATTTGACGACGAGGCCCTTGAGGCAATATTGTCAAGATATAATACTTGCCGACGAACCAGACCGACCACCACGTGGACGGGACAGAGCGGCTACCTACGCCGAACACCAGCCCGCGCCACCTCGCCGTCGAGGCAAAGAGGTGGCTGCTCCGGGTTATACCTACGATTTATGTCAGGACCTGGACAATAGAGCCGGTCAGACTAGATCAATCTATGGATCAAGGGAACGCGCTCCAACATGAGACGACGGCCATCAAGCTTTGGACGATAAGCATAACCAAACTCGGGCCGAAAACCGAACACGGATGTCATCCGAATTCTGTCGTGACGTCGCCCGATACAGAAGCGCCGCACACCCCTTGTGCTTTACCGGTGTGGTAATGCAACACCAGTTTCCAGAAGGGTTAAAACCCGTAAACATTGAAACATACAATGGAACGACAGATCTCACTATCTTGATTGAGGATTTCCTTCTCCTTATTCATATGGCTCGCGGTGACGATCTCCACGCCATCAAATACCTCCCCCTAAAGTTAAAAGGACCAGCATGACACTGGTTGAATAGCCTGCCAGGGCTATTGGCAGCTGGGAAGACTTGGAGGATGCCTTTCGAGATGCCAAAGCCCTAGCGGCCTTTAAACATAGCGTGCGCGACGAATAGGTCACCCGACACCTTGGTCAGGAAAAGCCGAAGTCTGTGGCAGCTCTTACCGCACTCATGACCCACTTTTGCATGGGAGAAGATAGCTGGTTAGCTCGTAGAAGCAACTATACCAGCGACCCTGGCACCTCCGAAGCTAGGGATGGCAACAACAGGCCACGACGCAACAAACATAAGCGTCGGAACAACAATGAAGAAACCGAAGACACAACGGTCAACGCCGGATTCAGTGGCTCTAAACCCGGTCAGCGGAAGAAGCCATTCAAAGGAAATAAGGACGGTCCATCTAATTTGGAAAAAATACTCGACCGGCCTTGCCAGATTCATGGCACCCCTGCAAGCCTGCCAATCGTTCGAACAGAAACAGTTGGGTCTTTAAATAGGCTGGTAAGTTAAATACCGCACATAAGGGGAAGGGTCGCCAAGCAAGGATGACGATGAGCCCCGCCCACTGAACACAGCGGGACAGAAGAAATTTCCCACTGAGGTGAAAACAGTGAATACGATATATGTCACACATATCCCCAAGAGGGAGCGCAAGCACGAACTAAGGGACGTCTATGCCGTAGAGCCTGCCGCCCCAAAATTCAACCCGTGGTCGGCTTGTCCGATCACCTTCGATCGCAAGGACCACCCGACCAGTATCCGTCATGGAGGTTTGGCAGCCCTAGTCCTCGATCCAATCATTGATGGATACCATCTCAGTCGAGTCCTTATGGACACCGGCAGCAGTCTTAACCTGATCTATGAAGACACTGTCCGTAAAATACGTATTGACCCATCAAGAATCAAGCCTAGTAATACCACCTTTAATGGGGTGATACCCGGCGTAGAGGCCCGCTGCACGGGTTCATTAACATAGGAAGTAGTCTTCGGTTCACCAGATAACTTCGGAAGCGAAGACTTGATCTTTGACATTGTCCGCTTTTGCAGTGGTTATCACCCACTCCTCGGATGAACTGCCGTCGCCCGTTTCAACACAGTCCTGCACTATGCTTACTTAAAGCTCAAAATGCCCAGACCGTGTGGCATTATCACATTCAATGGAAACATGGAGTGCTCCCTCCGTACGGAGGAACACACCGCGGCCCTTGCAGCCGAGGTGCAGAGCAGCCTCGTCAAGCCGAACACTTCATCGGCCATCAAGACCACGGACACTGTTAAGCGAGTCCGGCCTACTCTGCAGAATGACAGCTTGGTGGCTCCAGAGCTAGACTAGCAGTTTCGCCTCCGCTGATCGTCCCACACAACCGCGGCATATGTACCGCGTGCGCATAATTACACACTTAAAATACCCTGGGGAACGACGGAGTCACACTGCAGACAAGATCTATAGTGTGGCTTGACCCTATTCGGACCTTAACTCTTATTCTTTGATCGTTTTTCCCTCATACTACAGGTTAATTAAAACCTAGCTACACTACGGTCGTGCAAGGGCTCTTTCTGGGCCCCTTTCATATAAACGTCCGTCGACTGCTCCTCCCAAAGGACTTCCTACCAAGGAGAAACGACACAGACGTGCGGTAGGGCATCAATGGGATCTTCAAAGACTACCTTTTCTTTTAAGGCTTGTATACAGTTTCCCCTTGTGTACAAATTCTCGACATGTAAAGTAGCCTAGATGTCTCTAGCATTATCTGTAATAGCACGTTTTAACGCATTAATCAGAGTATAAAGGAAACAGTTTATCGCCCCTGTTCAGTATTGGTTTATTTTACCATCTGTATTCCCTCCTTGATTTAGATTGCCAGATATACTTTGACCCGGCCTAAATGCCGGGGGCTCTATTTGGCCACGTATAATTTCCAAATTCTGAACATCTCTAGGGTATACTTCGGCATCCCGAATATTGCATTATATGCATCAGCTCCGAATCACGTCTTTGGTCAATAGTTGGGTTGCCCGGCTCCTGTGATTACCACCTTACGTTCCGCTTGTTCGGCTAAGTTAGTAAAGGGAGAACTACTGCGAAACACCTCAGTAGAGAACGCTGAAAACTGACTGTCATGATATGGCAAGAGCTGGTCGGCGATTCGGCAACTTGCTATAAATATTTTGTGATTTACTCCATATTATAGGAAGGGCTGGCCCTCGCTCAGTCATGCGCCTAAGGCATCCTAGTTCAGATGGCCGCATACGCCCCAGGGGCTAGTACTTAGCCCCACCGACAAAATCCTATGGCTAAGTGAAAGTAATAAAGCCACATAGTCTGATTGCCTGGTTCGCTGCGCAGACACCTCCTTTACGGACCAAGACGTTGGGTCAAGTGTGATCACACGCCATACCGAACACCCCCGTAGCATCTACGTGGGGGCTGAAGCCGACGATTGACAAACTTTCAGAATTGACACGGCCGCACGGGAGGAAAATAATTCCAGATAAAGGCATAAATATACTACAAGCCTTATGCTACGTCTTGAGCTTGTGTTGGTTTTCCTTGAAGAGGAAAGGGTGATGCAGCACAGTAGCGTAAGTATTTCCCTCAGTTTTTGAGAACCAAGGTATCAATCCAGTAGGAAGTTCCATCAAAGTCCCACGCACCTACACAAACAAACAAAGAACTCGCAACCAACACAATAAAGGGGTTGTCAATCCCTTCACGGCCACTTGCGAAAGTGAGATCTGATAGAGATAATATGATAAGATAAATATATTTTTGGTATTTTATAATATAGATGCAAAAAGGTAAAGATGCAAATAAAAGTAGATTGAAAGCTTATATGATAAAAGATAGACCCGGGGGCCATAGGTTTCACTAGTGGCTTCTCTCAAGATAGCATGAGTATTACGGTGGGTGAACAAATTACTGTCGAGCAATTGATAGAAAAGCGAATAATTAGGAGATTATCTAGGCATGATCATGTATATAGGCATCACGTCCGTGACAAGTAGACCGACTCCTGCCTGCACCTACTACTATTACTCCACACATCGACCGCTATCCAGCATGCATCTAGAGTATTATGTTCATAAAGAACAGAGTAACGCATTAAGAAAGATGACATGATGTAGAGGGATAAACTCATGCAATATGATATAAACCCCATCTTTTTATCCTCGATGGCAACAATACAATACATGCCTTGCAACCCTTTCTGTCACTGGGTAAGGACACTGCAAAACTGAACCCAAAGCTAAGCACTTCTCCCATGGCAAGAAAGATCAATCTAGTAGGGCAAACCAAACTGATAATTCGAAGAGACTTGCAAAGATAACTCAATCATACATAAAATAATTCAGAAGAGATTCAAATATTTCTCATAGATAAACCTGATCATAAACCCACAATTCATCGGATCTCGACAAACACACCGCAAAAAGAGTTTACATCGAATAGATCTCCACGGGAGAGGGGGAGAACATTGTATTGAGATCCAAAAAGAGAGAAGAAGCCATCTAGCTCATAACTATGGACCCGAAGGTCTGTGGTAAACTACTCACAACTCATCGGAGGGGCTATGGTGTTGATGTAGAAGCCCTCCGTGATCGATTGCCCCTCCGGCGGAACACCAGCGAAGGCTCCAAGATGGGATCTCGCGAATACAGAAGGTTACGGCGGTGGAAATTCTTTTTCGGTGGCTCCCTGGATGGTTTCGGGGTACGTAGGTATATATAGGAGGAAGAAGTAGGTCGGTGGCCGCTCGTGGGGCCCAGGAGACAGGGGGCGCGCCCTCCACCCTCCCGGCCTCCTCGATCGCTTCTTGACGTGCACTCCAAGTCCTCTGGATCACGTTCGTTCCAAAAATCACGTTCCCGAAGGTTTTATTCCGTTTGGACTCCGTTTGAAATTCCTTTTCTTCGAAATACTGAAATAGGCAAAAAACAGTAATACGGGCTGGGCCTCCGGTTAGTAGGTTAGTCCCAAAAATGATATAAATGTGTAAAATAAAAGCCCATAAACATCCAAAAGGGGTAATATAATAGCATGGAACAATCAAAAATTATAGATACGTTGGAGACGTATCCAGCATCCCCAAGCTTAATTCCTGCTCGTCCTCGAGTAGGTAAATGATAAAAACAGAATTTTCGATGTGGATTCCTACCTAGCATATTTCTCAATGTAATTTTCTTTATTGTGGCATGAATGTTCAGATCCACATGATTCAAAATAAAAGTTCATATTGACATAAGAAATAATAATAGTTCAAGCATACTAATAAAAGTAATAATGTCTTCTCAAAATAACATGGCTAAAGAAAGTTTATCCCTACAAAATCATATAGTTAGGCTCTGCTTCATCTTTGTCACACAAAAATGTTCCCAAATTCTACACCCCCGATGACAAGCCAAGCAATTGTTTCACACTTAAATAATCTCAAACTTTTTCAACTTTCACGCAATACATGAGCGTGAGCCATGGATATAGCACTATGGGTGGAATAGAATATGATGATGGGGATTATGTGGAGAAGACAAAAAAGGAGAAAGTCTCACATTGACGAGGATAATCAACGGGCTATGGAGATGCCCATCAATTGATGTCAACATGAGGAGTAGGGATTGCCATGCAACGGATGCACTAGAGCTATAAATGAATGAAAGCTCAACAAAAGAAACTAAGTGGGTGTGCATCCAACTTGCTTGCTCACGAAGACCTAGGGCATTTTGAGGAAGCCCATCGTAGGAATATACAAGCCAAGTTCTATAATGAAAAATTCCCACTAGTATATGAAAGTGACAACATATGAGACTCACTATATGCAGAACATGGTGCTACTTTGAAGCACAATATATGAGACTCTCTATATGAAGAACATGGTGCTACTTTGAAGCACAAGTGTGGAAAAAGAGGTAGTAACATTGCCCCCTTTTTATTTATTCTCTTTTTTTTTCTTTCTTTTTCTTTTCTTTTTTTCCTTCTTTCTTTCTTGGGCCCCTTTTTTTCTTTTCTTTTGGCCTTTTTCCGGGGACAATGCTCTAATAATGATGATCATCACACTTTTATGAATTTACAACTCATGAATTACAACTCAAAACTAGAACAAGATATATTTCTATATGAATTCCTCCGGCAGTGTACCGGGATGGTGCAATGAATCAAGAGTGACATGTATGAAAAATTATGCATGGTGGCTTTGCCAAAAATACGATGTCAACTTCATAATCATGCAATGGCAATATGACAAAAGTAATGCGTGTCATGATGATAAACGGAACGGTGGAAAGTTGCATGGCAATATATCTCGGAATGGCTATGGAAATGCCATAATAGGTAGGTATGGTGGCTGTTTTGAGGAAGATATAAGGAGGTTTATGTGTGATAGAGCGTATCATATCATGGTGTTTGGATGCACCGGCGAAGTTTGCACAAACTCTCAAGGTGAGAAAGGGCAATGCACGGTACCGAAGAGGCTAGCAATGGTGGAAAGGTAAAAGTGCGTATAATCCATGGACTCAACATTAGTCAAAAGAACTCATAGACTTATTGCAAAAATTTAGAAGTCATCAAAAACCAAGCACTACGCGCATGCTCCTAGAGGGATAGATTGGTAGGAAAAGACCATCGCTCGTCCCCGACCACCACTCATAACGATGCACAATCCAAGGACACTTCATGTTTCAAATTTGTCACACATCTTTAACCATACGTGCATGCTACGGGACTTGCTAACTTCAACACAAGCATTCTTTAAATTCATAATCACCCAAATAGCATGACTTTAATATCACTACCTCCATATCTCAAAACAATTATCAAGTATCAAATTGATCATAGCATCCAATTCACTTCCTATGATAGTTTTTATTATACCCAACTTGGATGCCTACCATTCTAGGACCAATTTTATAACCATAGCAAATACCATGCTGTTCTAAGAGACTCTCAAAATAATATAAGTGAAGCATGAGAGACTAGCAATTTCTACAAAATTAAGCCACTTCCGTGCTCTAAAAGATATAACTGAAGCACTAGAGCAAAAACTATCTAGCTCAAAAGATATAAGTGAAGCACGTAGAGTATTCTAACAAATTATAATCAAGTAGGCTTCTCCCTAAAGGTGTGTACAGCAAGGATGAGTGTGGCAAACTAAAAAGCAAAGAAATATATAATAGAAGACGCTCCAAGAAAAACACATATCATGTGGTGAATAAAAATATAACTCCAAGTAAAGTTACCGATAAACGAAGACGAAAGAGGGGATGCCTTCCCGGGGCATCCCCAAGCTTAGGCTCTTGCCACTCTGTCAGGACCCCGATTCTAAGTCACACCGATCTAGCCTGTAACACCTCATATCACTTTGCGGCCTCACGCACGATACTCCCACGGGTGTCGCCTTACCATGGCCCGGGACCGTTTGCGCCTTTTGGCTCACGTATATGACAGTGTCGCTAGCATCCATATGACAGAGAACCCGGGCCGACATGGCTAGTCGTGAACCCAAAGCGGCACTAACGTATGGGGACAGGCATACATGAATCAACATCGAACGTGTCGGTCAGTAGCGTGTGAATCCGGGCTGTAGCACTGGGCTAACAGGACTCTGGGAACCCGGGCTGTAGCAGGCTAGGCAGGACTCCGGATGTCACCGCGTGACATTTCCCCGAAGGGACAGACACAGGAACGAAGTGAAACACAAGGCGGCCAGTCAAGTGTCCGGAGCAGTAGTGCTGGGCTAGCAGGACTCCGGTGAACCGGGCTGTAGCGGACTACTATGGCTCATGGAAGCACTAGACTACATTTCCCCATAAGAGAGGCTGCCAAGGATAAACAACTAGATTATCGGATCCCACACATACCAAGCATTTCAATCATACACACAATATGCTCGCTATGTGCAAATACAACATTGCATCACAACAAGACTCTACGACTCAGAGTATTTATTCATTAGGCTCCGAAGAGCCAGATATTACAAACATGGGTCTCTCGACCCAGCATTCAGAGCATACAAGTCAAACACATGCGGAAGCTTAACATGTCTGAGTACAGACAACTATAAATGAAAAGGCTGAGAAGCCTAACTATCTACTAGATCCTGCCGAGGGCTCAAGATCGTAGCTGAGGTATCAAGCTAAGCGTCGAAGTCCACGCGGGACTACTAGCGAGCCTACCCCATCACAGCCCACCCCTCGGGTAGGCGCTGTCCACGGCCTCCAGCTTACTACAAACACCAGAAACTACTTGCAACTCCTGGACAGAGGACAAGGGTGATTAAGAAGCCGAGAGGGTCCATTGGTTTCGGGCCCAATGCGTGGTAGTAACTGTTTCATGGATCACAAACACAGAACTCAGTTCCTGAGGGCGGCTGCAATGAGACAACCCACCATGTACTCCTACATGGCCTCTCACCGCTACCTTTACCAAATCGTGTTCACACACTTAGCTCACACACAGTAGGACATGTTCACAACTTTCCAAATCATCCCCGATGAATCAGACCTGACACGACTCTAAGCAATAGCAGGCATGACAAACAAGCATGAATGAGTAGGCACATCAGGGCTCAAACAACTCCTACTCATGCTAGTGGGTTTCATCTATTTACTGTGGCAATGACAGGTCATGCAGAGGATAAGGGGTTCAACTACCGCAACAAGTAACAGATGAATCGTTGTTGTCCTAATGCAGTAAAAGAGAGCAGGAGCGAGAGAGTGGGATTGTATCGGAATGAACAAGGGGGTTATGCTTGCCTGGCATTTCTGAAGATATTATAGTTCTTCATCGGTGTCATCGATCACGTCATCGGAGCATCGGCTACTGAGAGGGGACGGTTACCGGCAAACAGAGAAGGACACAATCAATGCAATGCGACAATATGATGCATGGTCATGATATGTCAAGAATGTTATGATTTACACTAATGTATCTAGCAACAATTTAAATGAAGTCCATATGAACTAAGGGTTCATATGCAAACTCCACATTTAGCATTTAAAATGTCATTATCATGTTTTCACCTAAACAGGAGGTATACCTTAGTTTGACATGCATGAAAATGATACAGATGGATAGATTGCATTTTTCTGATAATTTTTCATATATAATTTGTTTCATTCTGAGCTATAGATTATTTTCTCTGATTTTTAGAAGTTTATAGGATTTTATGGAATTTTCTGAATTATTTTAAATCCAGAAAACCAATACTGTGTCAGCATGACATCATGATGACATCAGCAGGTCAACGGGCCACGGTCCAGGTCAAACCTGACACGTGGGTCCCGTATGTCAGTGTGACAAGGCAGGAACAGAGGCTGACCGGTGGGTCCAGGTCAACGCTGACGTGGCCAGGTCAACCTGACCTGTGGGACCCGCGAGGTTAGTTTAAACTAAACAAAAGTAAACCCCGGGTTAATTAGGGCGTGGGCCCCAGGTGTCAGTGAGATAGGGGGGTTAACCAGGTGTCATTAGCGTTAAGCGCCGGGATTAGGCCGGCGGCTAATCGCCGGCCAGGCCAGAGGCGAAGCTGGTGCTCGGGATCGCGCTACGAGGCACGGTTTGAGCCATGGTTGGGCGCGTTGGAGAGCCCTTGCCGGTGCGCGTCGAATGGTGGTGGTGGTTGGGCCTGTGGTGACCGGAGTCGACGGCGCCGAGCTCTTTTGCGGCCGCCGGAGTTCGGGTGGGTGCGGGGTTAGCGCTGCGGCTTGCAAACAAACTGGCTATCGCGCTAGCGTTGCTCTACGGGACGTTGCGAGTGCAACGGACGCACGCGCGGGGCCATTTGGTCGCCAGAGCCACGGCGGCGACGAGCTCATGCGGCGGCGAGCTTCGGGTACGGTGGCTAGTCTAGCTAGAGCTCGAAATTGAGCACGGGAGTAGGGGGAAACGGTTCAGGGGCTCACAGTGATTCCGTAGGGTAGGTCAGTGGCCTCGGGGACGGCTTGGACGAGGCGCATCGACACCGGCGATCTCCGGCCAGAGGCGGCGGGGACGAGCTCGATGGCGACGCTTCCAGGCGTCGAGGCTTGCTTCCTACGTCGAGGAGACGTAGGAGACGATGGCGGTGCTGCTGGATATCCTAGCTAGGCGAGGGGGGCTCGGTGGCCACGACGAACGGCGACAGTGGCGATGGCTCCGTTCGGTGGTGCACGCGAGAGGGAAGCAGAGGAGGGGTTGGGGTCCAGGGGGAGAGAGGAGAGGCGCAGGGGGCGACGGGGAGTGCGTGGCACTCGGGGCTGGCTCCAGAAGCGGCGGAAGCAGGAGGTGGCACGGCGCGTGGCCAGCGTGCGGCGAGCACGCGCTCGTCCTTCTGTCCAGGGAGGAAGACGACAGGGGGGCTAGCTGGGCTGGGCCGCCACAGTGGTGGGCTGGCCCCTCTGGTGGCTGCACAGGTGAGGCCAGGTAACTTTCCCTCCTCTCTGAATTTTATTTCTCTTTTCTAGTTTTTCTGTAATTTTTTTTGACTTGATTTAAAAAATCAAATCATTTTTTAAACTTTTTGTAAATTGTTGTGTGAGCTTAGAAACTAGTCCAAGGTCACAGGCAACTCACAAAAATATATGAACTTTATTTCTTATATAACAGAAATAAATCCAACCCAAATATGTCATTGATTTAATTCAAAAAGGCCCAAAATAAATATTTCTGTGATTCAAAAAATATTGGTTTGAATTTTATTCTTGCCAATATTTTTCAAGGTTTAACAGGAAAATTTTCTTGGGCTTCTTTGAGAAGATTTTAATGTTGATCATTTTTAAAATGTTTCTGAGGCTTTGAAAATTCCTCAATTCAAATTTCATTTGAATTTAAACATGATGCATGGATGCAAGAGAAATCAAGCAAGGGCTGATCTGGGGTTGTGACAGCTCACCCCCACTAAACAGGAATCTCGTCCCGAGATTCAAGCTTAGGGTAGGATGAAGGGGGGCACGCAAACTAACACAACCTTCACGATCTAGGTTGCACTTCATAAGGGTGTTGACTCAATCACCATCTTTGTCTCGACGTCTTGCTTTGAGAACTCCATCCAACATGACAACGAGAAGAAAGGGAAAATCTAGAAGAATTGAGCTTCTCGAAGATCGAGCAACTCACGATCAACTCACGGAATGCGACGTTGAGTATCTCTTGAGCTGAGACTCAACACATACATCGAGAGAGGGATGAAGTGAAACAGAGAACGAAGATCCAAGTTGATAAGCACAATTCCACGCTGAATAAGATGGTGCATGTTTTCAAGCGAGGAGATAATTGCCGCGATCCCATAACGTGGCACCTTGGGGAAGGTGACTCGTAGAATTATTCCCTTAAGTGGCAAAAAGAATTACTTTTGATACATAGATCATTGAAACTCTTTATACCAGCCTAAGGCAATCACAAACGACCGTGTGAACGAATTCGAAAGAATGGCATACTCGGAGCAGAATGGATGATGTGGACTACCTTGTTGAAGACAACGCGATGGATGATTTGCTTATCATCGGAAATGGATGGGACCTGTGGTAGGACCACTTGAAGATGATCTAGATCAGTAATTACTGAAAAGGGTAGTCCATGGTAGGACGGCACAATGACGGTGCAAGCTGGGAACAAAATGCAAATGTTGGAATGGTTTTAGTAACTGGGGAGAAGCTCAACAGTAGAGAGTGAATCCACAGTTTGAAAGGTTATAGCATAACCGAGGAAACTGGGAGCAATCCCAGTTAGTGCCGGTGAAAACACCTAGCGCTTGTGCGTGCTCTCAAGAACTTGAGCATTTCCAAATTCATCAAGGTTTTACCAACATCCATGCCGAGGATCCTGGCAACACATCATACTACCATGATGAACGGTGATGGAGGATGCAGGTGCAAATGAGAACATCACTTTCTCAGATTTTTCCTTAGCAATGCCAAAGAAGCAAATCTGGATGATCGACCGAGAGACATTTAGGCTGTGTTTGGTTGGACTTCTACAGCCAACTTCTGGCTTTTGGAAGCTATAAGCTAACCAAAGGGGAAAACAGAGAAGCAGAATCTGTAAAAGTTACGGCTTCCCCGCAGTGTATTTTCCGAAGCAGGTTAACCCCCAACTTCAGCAATGCACTTTTAGCTGTCCCCTGAGAGTTTCAATGTATTTACCCACCTTTGCCATTCGTAAGTGGAAAACGATTGGGCCTATTCCTCCCGAGCGAGTCATCCAGCACCACAGAAGGCCACCCCTCGTAAAAAAAACACATCGTTCTCCCCAGTCCCCATCGACCCGAGCGGCAGCTAGGGTTCCTAGCCGCCGCCGCCGGCCCTCCACCGCCGCCTGCCCAGCCGCTGGCGCCGCCTCCCCGTCGCGACCTCCTCCCTCCTCTACTGCTCACCGGACCTCTCCGCCTCAAGAGCCCGCGAGGACCATCGGACCAGCAAGGGGCGCCGTCCTCCACCTCCGCGCGCCCTGCCGCCGGCGACGCCTCCCGCAGCCCCGACGCGAGCTCCTATCTCCACTCTGAAAGGTAGCTGCTCCCCTTCCTCCCACTCCGCTATCCCCCCTCCCACCTCCTGTACAAGTAGAAATAGGATGGATTTATTTTGCTTTGTCATATTGTTGTCTATTGATGATGTATATTGGATGGAATTTTGATGGGATGATGCATATTGGTTGTCATATTATTTTATATTGATGTGAAGTGGAAGAAATTTTGATGAATACTTGATGCACATTGTTGTATGTTCCTTTACAGTAGCTGTTTATTGATGACTACTTGCTTCATTTTGTTGTACATTGGATGATTTCTTGCTGCAGGTTGCTACGTAATTCCTTTCTAGACCATATATATTGTTGTATTGCTATGCCATTGTTTTGCTTGATTGAAGAATGACTGAAAAAGCGGTGTGGGATGATGCGAATCTGAAGAAAATCATAGAAATATTCAGAGAAGAGGTTGAAAATGGGAATAGGCCGGTAATTTATTTAAATAAGAAGGGTTGGAAGAATGTTTTGGAGAAATGGGAAGCGAGAACGGGAAGAACGCAATGTCGTTGAGCGTGCTTTTGGGGTGCTCAAGCAGAAATGACACAAGCGGATCCCGTTGAAGAGGAGGAGAACGAAAATACCATGGATACTATTCGTAGTAGGATAGCCGATGCTTGTCTTGCGATAGCAACATAGGTTAGCTATCTTGATGGAGTTCATCGTCATGTGAACCATATGTATATTCTATGGTGCAAGCCTTTTGTAAAGTTATTATGGGGGCAATATCTATTTGTATGTAATATGCAACATGAAAGTATAATCGTTGTATTCGTACAATGTTAGGTGTGAATCATCTAACCCCATCATAATTTTCCTTTGCAAAATGGCCGTTCTATTGCCTACCAATGTACATATCATTATTTTATGGTCAAGTTGCACATAAAAATTTAGACTCACTTCCCAGGATCATTCCACACAATTCACAGTCAAATCTACAGCAATTCCCTGCTCCCTCCCCCTCTCCTTCCTCCTCACCCTCCATGTTTAGGTTTCCTTTGAATTTTTTGCACAATTTTATTTATGTAATGTTTAATTGCTTGTATACATGATATGTACAAAAGCTGAACATGATATACCTATTTTTTGTGTGATGTATAAGCTTGCATGACATGCCATCTAAAAAGACAGCAAACAACATTCACAAAAATTTCATGTACATAGATATTATGTTTGCTACTTGTACATACTATTTGAGTACTTGCTGATATTATGTAATGCATTATTCTTGATACGTGCTTTTCTCATATTGCTTTATTGAAGTATCACTAAGAAGGCAGTGTGGGATGATGCCCATCTCAAGAAACTCATTGAAATATTGAGAGAAGAGGTTGAAAAGGGGAATAGGCCATTAGGTTATTTAAACAAGAGGGGTTGGGAAAACGTTTTGGAGAAATGGGAAGCTAGAACGGGAAAGAAGTATCCCAAGGATAAATTCAAAAACAAGTGGATGCCATAAAAAATGAGTACACTTGGTTCATGGAGTTGAAAAATGAAGCAACTGGGCTTGGATGGGATGATGCGAAGAGAACCGTTGATTGCTCTAAAGAATGGTGGGATGAACATATCAAGGTAGGACTAGCCATTTTGTTTTTCATTTGGCATGGTTCTATATGGTTGCATTATCTCACTTGTACATTAAAATCCATTTCAGAGATGCCAAGAGAGTACAGGTGAAATGCAATCATATGAAGTTCAAAAAACAGGGACCAAAGCACCTTGAAGATTTGCACATCATATTTGACAAAGTACATGTTACTGGGGCTAGTGCTTCTTGTGCTGGAGATATATCTTCTGATGAATCAAGTGATGATAATGTGGTTCCTTTCGAGAAGCCCGATGGTAGTGCTGAAATGAAGTTGGCATCTTCGAAGAAACCAAAACCAAGCAAGAAGCGCAAGCAACCTTCTAACGCAAATGAGGAGAAGGAAGAGAAGAGTCCATTCTTACGATTGTACAAGCAGACATGCGAGAAAATAGAAAGTGGAGTGGAGAAGATAACTTCAAGTGTTGAAGCATCATCCGCTCCTCTCACAAACCATGTTCCCACCATTTCAGAAGTAATGAAGATGGTCAAAGAATGTGGTGTGAAGGAAAAAACTGCTCTCATGCACACAACCCTCACTCTTATAGTGAAGCCCGAGTTTAGGGAAATCTTCAATGTTCTTGAAACAAAAGAAGGGAGGTTTGATTTTTTGGAGAGGGAGCATGAGAAGGAGATGTTGAAGCACGTGTAGTGAATCATATTTGTTTATGTTATAGACCTATATTTGCTTTCATTGTGGACCAAATTTGGTTATTTGTGGACCATATTTGCTTTCGTTCTGGATAGAATTGCTTTTGTCGTGGACCATATTTGCTTATGTTGGTTTACCATATTTATGTTGTGAGAAATATTTACTCCTGTTGTTTACCATATTTATGTTGTGAGAAATATGTGCTCGTGTTGTTTTACCTTATTTATGTTGTGAGAAATATTTGCTCGTGTTGTTTACTATATTTATGTTGTGAGAAATATTTGCTTGTGTTGTTTTACAATATTTATGTTGCGAGAAATAATTGCTCGTGTAGTCTGGTCATATTTATGTGATGCCCATGAATATTTTAACATTTTTATATTGTTATGTAGATGGATGCAAGAATGGAAGAAGTGGCCATAAAGGGACAGGAGGGAATGAAACTTCTAGCTGAACTTGCGAATCAGGCTGCTATCGTGGGAAACCTAGGTAACCTCTATGTTGAGCGATACTTGAACAAAACATACAGAGTGCCTCAGCAAACAGGACTTCAATGGGTCATGGAGTGTTACGGTCGACCTAGATACTTTTATAAAATGTTTCGAATGGGCAATGATGTTTTCATGGCACTTCATGATTTGCTTGTCTCTGCATATGGTTTGACGTCAACCACTAATGTTTCATCAATTGAGTCACTGGCCATGTTCTTATGGATTGTTGGAGGCCCTCAATCATTTGCTCAAGCTGAGAACCGTTTTGTACGATCACTTTGGACAGTTCATACAAAGTTTAAGGAAGTTTTGTTATGTTTGCGCAAGTTAGCGAAAGATAACATCAAACCTAGAGATCCTACTTTTAGGCATGAGCATGAAAAGATTAAGGAAGAGCGTTTCTGGCCTCATTTCAAAGGCGCTATTGGTGCCATAGATGGATCACATGTGCCAGTTTCAGTGCCTGCAGATGATGCGGTTAACCATAGATGTCGACATGGTTTCACATCTCAGAATGTGCTTGCAGTATGTGACTTTGACATGAGGTTTACGTTTGTGGTTGCGGGTTGGCCGGGCTGTGCACATGATACAAGGGTCTTGAATCATGCATTAGCACACTTCCCTTCATTTCCTATACCACCCAAAGGTATAATGTAGTAACTGATGTCATCATTAATTATATTCTTAAGTGTGACGCTAACTTTGTGTTCTTTTTCAGGGAAATACTATCTTGTCGACTCTGGGTATCCAAACCGAACGGGATACCTTGCTCCTTTTAAGGGGAGTACATACCATCTGCCGGAATTTCGTCTTCGCCGTCATCGTCCACCTGAAGGGAAGTACGAGTTGTTTAACTTTTCACATTCATCCCTTCGAAATGTTGTTGAGCGTGCTTTCGGGGTACTCAAGCAGAAATGGCGCATCTTGAAAGGGGTCCCAAGTTTCTCACCTCGTACACAGAAGCATATCATCATTGCTTGCATGGCATTGCATAATTTCATTCATGATAGCAAGTTGAGTGACAAAGTTTTTGATAAATGTGATGCCGATGATGAGTATGTACCTCCAGTGCTACGAAAGGAGGTGGCACCAACACAAGCGGATCCTGTTGAAGAAGAGGAGAACGAAGATAGCATGAACAATATTCGTAGTAGGATAGCTGATGCTTGTCTTGCCATGGCAAGATAAGTTAGTTATGTCGATGAAGGTCATCATCATGTGAACCATATGTGTTTTCTCTATGCTCCACATCTTCCATAATAATATTATGGTGTATCTATCTGTTTGGATATATGAAACATCAAACCATAATCGTTAAATTGCATATGTGTTACCTATGAGTCATCTTAATTGTCATAATTTTCCTTTGCAAAATGGACGTTCAATTGCCTACCATATATGTATCACTGCTCTACGGTCAACTAGGAAATTAACATATTTCACTATGGCGTAAGGGGCATCATAGAACATTCACAGTCAAATCTATAGTTTCACAGTTGTTTCAACCAAACGGCTTCCAGCTTTTCCACCGCAGAAAGTTCACAGCAGCTTTTTCACAGCTCACAGCTCACAGCAGCTTTTACAGAATCTGCAGCTCAACCAAACACAGCCTTAGCACTCCGCTTCTAATGTTCTCCTTGATGTACTAGGTACCACAGTCAATGCTTAAAAAAATCAACATGGCCATCAAGTAAAGGTCGGACTTTGAAAGCACAAAAATCCAAAAGAAACAACTTGTGGAATAAGTCGTACGAAATCCTCATGGAAAGATGGTCAAAGATACTACAATGACAGATCTTCCGGCTAGGTGTGTCGGCCAGAACATCAACCTTGTCGGGACATACATCATAGATCCTGGTGGAAGAAGTTCCAACCATCATATCTGCCTGAGATTCAGATCTGGTTGGTAACAGGATATTTCGGACAACGTGTCTGGAAAAGAAAGTTTGCAACACAAACCGACGAGATGATGTTGCGAGATTCTCGGGAGATGAGCTACGATAGCAAGCTCCAGAACATGAGCTGGTTCTGCTACAACCTGTGAACACTCTGCCCCAGACAAGCATGACCACATGGTAGTCTTACAACAAAACACTGCCGAGCACTGGTTGGGAACCATCATTAAGATAACGAAGTCTTGTGCATGTCCGTCCGGGCCCTTCAGGAGTAGCGCATGAACTTCTTTTGTTTGAACAAATCAATCAGTGGCTTGGTGTGCTAGGAAATACCGATGGGATGGAGGTAGCTAATCTCTCAAGCCATGGTATACTTCGCATGTGCATGACTGACTTGGGATGATTCCAGAGGAAGCAAAACTAACTTTCTCGAATTCACGACGGCAACTTGCACCTAATGCACGTGAATTGGAGAAAGCCACTTCTTGCACCAAACATATACCTCATGAACAACATGAAGGCAATGGTTACAAAGTTTTCAACACTAGGTTGATGTTCAACATGAATCATGGGGGAGACAAAATGCTGCTGATGGGCTCAACAGCAACTCATCGGAATTTCCATATCACTGGACTTCCACCAACATGTGAACACGGTGATGGCATTGATCAGACCAAAGGATGTAATGGTGTATGCTCAAAGGATCAACCACGAGTAAGACAACATTACGAACATCACTGGTTCTGATTTGATTTGATGATAACCCATACTCAAATCAAGGTTTGGACAAGACAATAGATTCAACAACCGATCACAAGGAACAATCGATGAAGATATCATCTTTCTTCAACAAACTCACAAAAAGATATCCCTTAAAAATGAACTGAGGCAGGCATGCTTTTACCTTCCAACTCTCCAAGTTGTTGTTTGGCTTAACCAACTAGCTCAGGGGTATCCAACACAGATTCTTGGAGAAAGAGTGGTTTATTGGAAAACCAACATGATCACGAACTCAACATATCGGTCAGGTGACAACCTGGTAACACTTCCGAGAAGATATCCGAAAAATCACGAACCACCGATATGTTACTAAGCTCGAGATCAATCTTGCTTTCAAGGCAAGACGATGTGATCAAAAGAGCAAGGGTTTGGCAAAATCCTAACTCATCGACGGAAGGGTGCACCAACAAAATGGACTAGGTAGCACGATCAGTCCTAGGATGGTAGAACAATAACCAACACGCTAAGAATGAGTTTATTGTCCATTAACTACCAAGCAACGGAGTTGCTAGGAGTATTGATTTCACACATCACAATTCACTTGTCGGTATTCCGGTTATAATAACACGGGAACCGAGGAATGAAAAATGATGGCAAGAAGTATTACTGCGCCAAGAATTCATAGGAGGTGGTGCAATTCTCATGACACTCTTGACATAAAGATGGTAACACTCCAAGGTAGAACAGAACAAAAACTGGATTGGCATTTTGATCTGTGGAATACAACTACTTTGACCCAATCCTGGATATGGATGAGGTACTGGAGTTCGTTTCTCCTAGTCATTCTGAATAGAACGGCTTGACGGACCACAAGAATAATACGCATCGATGAACACGAATGCCAACTATTCCTGACTATCAATTGATAGACTGGTGTCAGAATACAGCTGAGGAGGGTAAACTCAAGGAACATATAACTTTTTGAGTTGTGGATGCATAGATTAGTATGTCGAACCAAGTTCAACATGTTTCTTCCGGATAACCCATGCAGAAGAGGAAGGACTGGTAGATTCACAATTCTTGAAGGGAGAACCCATTAAGAGCACTCTTATTGTGATCCTTTAGTTCAACGAGGAACTTCTGCCAAGGATGGTTCATGGTATTTGGAAGAGTGATATACCACGGACCTCGAAGACTATCACAAAGGTTACTAATATCCTAAAGGAACGAGCAAACACTAGCTACACGAGTTAAGTAGAACGAATCTTGGGTCAAGAACCCAGGAGTAGAATACCTACTACTAAATGGCATCACGGGATGCTTTCGAGAATGGTGGCCAGAATCATCACACTGGAAACACAAGACATGGATAGATTACTAGGTAATCTTCTAAGACACCTAGGGTCATAATACTAGCTCCAACATATATGTCGAGGCAATGGAGTACCTCAACTCAGCGATTAGTGTGGTTAATCTGGCCCAAAGGAACATCGAAAATGGAAAGAAGGGATTTGCAAATGCATCAGACTATTTAGAAACCTGGGATGACTCAGACAGCATAACGGCTGTAAATGCTCAATGGATTTGAGACATCCTGCAAGAAATGGTGGCATAACCACTCAGAAGCACAATATCAAGGTTCCGAGACCAACTACGAACACATAGAAGTAGTAGAAACTGAACTGGAGCTTAAATCCAACAATCTTCTAAGACATGGGATTAGTAACACGTCATCCTGATAGATAGATGAGAAGGCCTAGTTCTAAATCCCTGTAGGAAAGATAAGATGACTCGGATTAGAGGGCATGAGGTATAAGGACTAAAAAGAGCCTTACGTTCCCTTCCACAATCAATTCCCCTATATAACTAAAGCATTTCTAGACTCAACTTCGACCAGTTTGGCTTGGTAATCCTACATGCAGTCAGGCTCTGATACCAACGCTGTTAGGACCCTGATTATAAGTCACACCGATCTAGCCTATAACACCTCATATCACTTTGCGGCCTCACGCACGGTACTCCCACGGGTGTCGCCTTACCATGGCTCGGGACCGTTTGCGCCTTTTGGCTCACGTATATGACAGTGTCGCTAGCATCCATACGACAGAGAACCCGGGCCGACATGGCTAGTCGTGAACCCAAAGCGGCACTAACGTATGGGGACAGGCATACATGAATCAACATCGAACGTGGTGGTCAGCAGCGTGTGAATCCGGGCTGTAGCACTGGGCTAACAGGACTCCGGGAACCCAGGCTGTAGCAGGCTAGGCAGGACTCCAGATGTCACCGCATGACATTTCCTCGAAGGGACAGACACAGGAACGAAGTGAAACACATGCCGGCCAGTCAAGTGTCCGGAGCAGTAGTGCTAGGCTAGCAGAACTCCGGTGAACCGGGCTGTAGTGGACTACTATGGCTCATGGAAGCACTAGACTACATTTCCCCATAAGAGAGGCTGCCAAGGATAAACAACTAGATTATCGGATCCCACACATACCAAGCATTTCAATCATACACACAATATGCTCGATATGTGAAAATACAACATGGTATCACAACAAGACTCTACGACTCAGATTATTTATTCATTAGGCTCCGAAGAGCCAGATATTACAAACATGGGTCTCTCGACCCAGCATTCAGAGCATACAAGTCAAACACATGCGGAAGCTTAACATGTCTGAGTACAGACAACTATAAATGAAAAGGCTGAGAAGCCTAACTATCTACTAGATCCTGCCGAGGGCTCAAGATCATAGCTGAGGTATCAAGCTAAACGTCGAAGTCCACGCGGGACTACTAGCGAGACTGACGTCTCTCTGCAAAACATAAAATAGGCAAACGTGAGTACAAATGTACCCAGCAAGACTTACATCAGAACTATCTACATATGCATCAGTATTAAAGAGGGGTGGTGGAGTTTAACTACAGCAAGCCAGCTTTGACTCGGTGGCTACCCTAAACTACAACTGCAAGTAACTCTTTTGAGGTGGCGCACACGAGTCCACATATTCACCATTTCAATACACCAATATGGATCCGCTCCCGTCTCCCTACGAGAACGCCATCCATAGCACTCACGCTTATCATGCGGATTTTAGAGTATCCACTTTCACTTGTCTATGAACTGTTATAGGTAACCCAGAAGTCCCAATCCGCGGACACGGCTTTTCGAATAGTGTTATACCCTGCAGGGGTGTACTTCGTCACACACGCTCTCACCACTTACCGCCGTTTACACGACATGTACTCGGCAACCTTCAAGCGGAAGCCCAGCGAGGGTGTCGGCCACAGCCTACCTAAACACTCAAGTCTCTAGTCCAGGTTTATCGCCTATTCAGGTTGCATCCGCAGGGAGTCCGGCCGAGGTTTCCACATGCGGCCCCGAACGATGTGTGCAGGGTTCCCAGACACCAAACGGGCGCCTGGTACACCGTGCCACGAGCCTACCCCATCACAGCCCACCCCTCGGGTCAGCGCTGTCCACGGCCTCCAGCTTACTACAAACACCAGAAACTACTTGCAACTCCTGAACAGAGGACAAGGGTGATTAAGAAGCCGAGAGGGTCCATTGGTTTCGGGCCCAATGCGTGGTAGTAACTGTTTCATGGATCACAAACACAGAACTCAGTTCCTGAGGGCGGCTGCAATGAGACAACCCACCATGTACTCCTACATGGCCTCTCACCGCTACCTTTACCAAATCGTGTTCACACACAGTAGGACATGTTCACAACTTTCCAAATCATCCCCGATGAATCAGACCTGACACGACTCTAAGCAATAGCAGGCATGACAAACAAGCATGAATGAGTAGGCACATCAGGGCTCAAACAACTCCTACTCATGCTAGTGGGTTTCATCTATTTACTGTGGCAATGACAGGTCATGCAGAGGATAAGGGGTTCAACTACCGCAACAAGTAACAGATGAATCGTTGTTGTCCTAATGCAGTAAAAGAGAGCGGGAGCGAGAGAGTGGGATTGCATCGGAATGAACAAGGGGGTTATGCTTGCCTGGCACTTCTGAAGATATTATAGTTCTTCATCGGTGTCATCGATCACGTCATCGGAGCATCGGCTACTGAGAGGGGACGGTTACCGGCAAACAGCGAAGGACACAATCAATGCAATGCGACAATATGATGCATGGTCATGATATGTCAAGAATGTTATGATTTACACTAATGTATCTAGCAACAATTTAAATGAAGTCCATATGAACTAAGGGTTCATATGCAAACTCCACATTTAGCATTTAAAATGCCATTATCATGTTTTCACCTAAACAGCAGGTATACCTTAGTTTGACATGCATGAAAATGATACAGATGGATAGATTGCATTTTTCTGATAATTTTTCATATATAATTTGTTTCATTCTGAGCTATAGATTATTTTCTATGATTTTTATAAGTTTATAGGATTTTCTGGAATTTTCTGAATTATTTTAAATCCAGAAAACCAATAATGTATCAGCATGACATCACGCTGACGTCAGCAGGTCAACGGGCCACGGTCCAGGTCAAACCTGACGCATGGGTCCCGTATGTCAGTGTGACAAGGCAGGAACAGAGGCTGACCGGTGGGTCCAGGTCAACGCTGACGTGGCCAGGTCAACCTGACCTGTGGGACCCGCGAGGTTAGTTTAAACTAAACAAAAGTAAACCCCGGGTTAATTAGGGCGTGGGCCCCAGGTGTCAGTGAGATAGGGGGGTTAACCAGGTGTCATTAGCGCTAAGCGCCGGGATTAGGCCGGCGGCTAATCGCCGGCGAGGCCAGAGGCGAAGCTGGTGCTCGGGATCACGGTGCGAGGCACGGTTCGAGCCATGGCTGGGCGCGTTGGAGAGCCCTTGCCGGTGCGCGTCGAATGGTGGTGGTGGCTGGGCCTGTGGTGACCGGAGTCGACGGCGGCGAGCTCTTTTGCGGCCGCCGGAGTTCGGGTGGGTGCGGGGTTAGCGCTGCGGCTTGCAAACAAACTGGCTATTGCGCTAGCGTTGCTCTACGGGACGTCGCGAGTGCAACGGACGCACACGCGGGGCCATTTGGTCGCCGGAGCCACGGCGGCGACGAGCTCATGCGGCGG
Source organism: Aegilops tauschii subsp. strangulata (assembly GCF_002575655.3). NCBI lineage: Eukaryota > Viridiplantae > Streptophyta > Magnoliopsida > Poales > Poaceae > Aegilops > Aegilops tauschii. The sequence continues at coordinate 641,478,766 of NC_053036.3, read as the reverse complement.
CGAGCTTCGGGCACGGTGGCTAGTCTAGCTAGAGCTCGAAATCGAGCACGGGAGTAGGGGGAAACGGTTCAGGGGCTCACAGTGATTCCGTAGGGTAGGTCAGTGGCCTCGGGGACGGCTTGGACGAGGCGGATCGACGCCGGCGATCTCCGGCCAGAGGCGGCGGGGACGAGCTCGATGGCGACGCTTCCGGGCGTCGGGGCTTGCTTCCTTCATCGAGGAGACGTAGGAGACGATGGCGGTGCTGCCGGACATCATAGCTAGGTGAGGGGGGGGCTCGGTGGCCACGACGAACGACGACGGTGGCGACGGCTCCGTTCGGTGGTGTGCGCGAGAGGGAAGCAGAGGAGGGGTTCGGGTCCAGGGGGAGAGAGGAGAGGCGCAGGGGGCGAGGGGGAGTGCGTGGCACTCGGGGCTGGCTCCAGAAGCGGCGGAAGCAGGAGGTGGCACGGCGCGTGGCCAGCGTGCGGTGAGCACGCGCTCGTCCTTCTGTCCAGGGAGGAAGACGATAGGGGGGGGGCTAGCTGGGCTGGGCCGCCACAGTGGTGGGCTGGCCCCTCTGGTGGCTACACAGGTGAGGCCAGGTAAATTTCCCTCCTCTCTGACTTTTATTTCTCTTTTCTAGTTTTTCTGTAATTTGTGTTGACTTGATTTAAAACATCAAATCACTTTTTAAACTTTTTGTAAATTGTTATGTGAGCTCAGAAACTAGTCCAAGGTCACAGGCAACTCACAAAAATATATGAACTTTATTTCTTATATAACAGAAATAAATCCAACCCAAATATATCATTGATTTAATTCAAAAAGGCCCAAATAAATATTTCTGTGATTCCAAAAATATTGGTTTGAATTTTATTCTTGCCAATATTTTTCAAGGTTTAACAGGAACATTTTCTGGGGCTTCTTTGAGAAGATTTTAATGTTGATCATTTTTAAAAGGTTTCTGAGGCTTTTAAAATTCCTCAATTCAAATTTCATTTGAATTTAAACATGATGCATGGATGCAAGAGAAATCAAGCAAGGGCTGATCTGGGGCTGTGATACACTCCTTATTCCATAGTTCATCAAATCTTTACCCAAAACTTGAAAACTTCACAACACAAAACTCAACAGAAATCTCGTAAGCTCCGTTAGCGAAAGAAAGAAAAACCACCACATAAGGTACTGTAATGAACTCATTATTTATTTATATTGGTGTTAAACCTACTGTATTCCAACTTCTCTATGGTTCATAAACTACTTTACTAGCCATAGATGCATCAAAATAAGCAAACAACACTCAAAAACAGAATCTGTCAAAAACAGAACAGTCTGTAGTAATCTGTAACTAACGCAAACTTCTGGAACCCCAAAAATTCTACCAAAATAGGAAGTCCTAGGAAATTTGGCTATTGATCAGCAGCAAAAAGAATCAACGCAAAAGTACTTTTCTGTGATTTACTAAAAAATTTCTCGTGCGCGCAAAGTTTCTGTTTTTCAGCAGAATCAAATTAACTATCACCATAGGTTATCCTATAGGTTCTACTTGGCACAAACACTAATTAAAACATAAAAACACATCTAAACAGAAGTTAGATGACAAATTTATTAAATAACAGCAAGGAAAAATATTGGGTTGTCTCCCAACAAGCGCTTTTCTTTAAAGCCTTTTAGCTAGGCATTGATAATTTTAATGATGCTCACATGAAAGACAAGAATTGAAGCACAAAGAAAGCATCATGAAACATGTGACAAAACACATCTAAGTCTAACATACTTCCTATGCATAGGAATATTATAAGCAAACAATTTTTCCAGGCAAGCAAAAGCTAGCATATGCAAGGAAGAAGAAAGAGACGATAGCAATCTCAGCATAACGAGAGGTAATTTAGTAGGATAAAAATTTCTACAACCATATTTTCCTCTCTCATAATAATTACATGTAGGATCATAGGAAAATTCAACAAAATAAATATCAGATAACATATTCTCAACATGATCCACATGCATGCGAAGTTGACGCTCTTCCAAAATAGTGGGATTATCATTAACTAAAGTCATGACCTCTCCAAACCCACTTTTCACAAAAATTTCATAAGATTGAACATTGTCCAAATATGTGGGATCTAAAGTTGACACTCTTCCAAACCCACTTTCAATAATATTGCAAACACTATTATCAATCTCATATTCATCATGGGGCTTAAATAAATTCTCAAGATCATAAGAAGAATCACCCCAATCATGATTATTGCAACAAGTAGTAGACATAGAAAAACTAGCATCCCCAAGCTTAGGGTTTTGCATATTATTAGCACAATTGACATCAAGAGAATTTATAGTAAAATCATTGCAATCATGCTTTTTATTCAAAGAGTTATCGTGAATCTGTTCATAAAATTCTTCATCATAATTTTTCAGATTCACAAATTTCAAGCAAAGCTTTATAAAGATAATCTAGTGCACAAAACTCACTAGCAATTGGTTCATCATAATTGGATCTCTTAAAAAGATTAGCAAGCGGATGAGGATCCATAGATCTTTGGTTCTGTTTAGCAATAAATAAGCATCTATTCCAACCAAACGAGGAAACGAAAGGGCAAGCAAAAGAGAGGAGAAGATTGGGAAAGAGAGGGCAAATAAAACGGCAAGGGTGAAGTGGGGGAGAGGAAAACGAGAGGCAAATAGCAAATAATGTAAATGCGAGGGAGATGAGTTTGTGATGGGTACTTGGTATGTCTCGACTTGATGGAAGCTTCCCTGGCAACGGCGCCAGAAATCCTTCTTGCTACGTCTTGAGCATGCGTTGGTTTTCCTTGAAGAGGAAAGGATGATGCAGCACAGTAGCGTAAGTATTTCCCTCAGTTTTTGAGAACCAAGGTATCAATCCAATAGGAAGTTCTTCAAAGTCCCATGCACCTACACAAACAAACAAAGAACTCGCAACCAATGCAATAAAGGGGTTGTCAATCCCTTCACGGCCACTTGCGAAAGTGAGATCTGATAGAGATAATATGATAAGATAAATATATTTTTGGTATTTTATAATATAGATGCAAAAAGGTAAAGATGCAAATAAAAGTAGATTGAAAGCTTATATGATAAAAGATAGACCCGAGGGCCGTAGGTTCACTAGTGGCTTCTCTCAAGATAGCATGAGTATTACGGTGGGTGAACAAATTACTGTCGAGCAATTGATAGAAAAAGCGAATAATTATGAGATTATCTAGGCATGAGCACGTATATAGGCATCACGTTCGTGACAAGTAGACCGACTCCTGCCTGCATCTACTACTATTAGTCCACACATCGACCGCTATCCGGCATGCATCTAGAGTATTAAGTTCATAAAGAATAGAGTAACGCATTAAGAAAGATGACATGATGTAGAGGGATAAACTCATGCAATATGATATAAACCCCATCTTTTTATCCTCGATGGAAACAATACAATACGTGCCTTGCAACCCTTTCTGTCACTGGGTAAGGACACCGCAAAATTGAACCTAAAGCTAAGCACTTCTCCCATGGCAAGAAAGATCAATCTAGTAGGCCAAACCAAACTGATAATTCGAAGAGACTTGCAAAGATAACTCAATCATACATAAAAGAATTCATAAGAGATTCAAATATTTCTCATAGATAAACTTGATCATAAACCCAGAATTCATCGGATCTTGACAAACACACCACAAAAAGAGTTTACATCGAAATGATCTCCACGAGAGAGGGGGAGAACATTGTATTGAGATCCAAAAAGAGAGAAGAAGCCATCTAGCTAATAACTATGGACCCGAAGGTCTGTGGTAAACTACTCACAACTCATCGGAGGGGCTATGGTGTTGATGTAGAAGCCCTCTGTGATCGATTCCCCCTCCGGCGGAACGCCGGCGTAGGCGCCAAGATGGGATCTCGCGGATACAGAAGGTTACGGCGGTGGAAATTGTTTTTGGGTGGTTCCCTGGATGGTTTCGGGGTACGTAGGTATATATAGGAGGAAGAAGTAGGTCGGTGGCCGCTCGTGGGGCCCAGGAGACAGGGGGCGCGCC